>NC_133324.1:150068628-150400712 GCF_042186555.1 Aquarana catesbeiana | reverse complement strand
ACTCATGTTCGACTCGAACATTGGCTGTTCGCAAGTTCGCCGAACAGTGAACAATTTGGGGTGTTCGCGGCAAATTCGAATGCCGCGGAACACCCTTTAAAAGTCTATGGGAGAAATCAAAAGTGCTAATTTTAAAGGCTAATATGCAAGTTATTGTCATAAAAAGTGTTTGGGGACCCAGGTCCTGCCCCAGGGGACATGGATCAATGCAAAAAAAAGTTTTAAAAAGGGCCGTTTTTTCAGGAGCAGTGATTTTAATAATGCTTAAAGTCAAACAATAAAAGTGTAATATCCCTTTAAATTTCGTACCTGGGGGGTGTCTATAGTATGCCTGTAAAGGGGCGCATGTTTCCTGTGTTTAGAACAGTCTGACAGCAAAATGACATTTTGAAGGAAAAAACTCATTTAAAACTACCGCGGCTATTGCATTGCCGACAATACACATAGAAGTTCATTGATAAAAACGGCATGGGAATTCCCCAAAGGGGAACCCCGAACCAAAATGAAAAAAAAAAATGACGTGGGAGTCCCCCTAAATTCCATACCAGGCCCTTCATGTCTGATATGGATATTAAGGGGAACCCCGGCCAAAATTAAAAAAAAAAAATGACGTGGGGTTCCCCCTAAATTCCATACCAGACCCTTCAGGTCTGGTATGGATTTTAAGGGGAACCCCGCGCCAAAAAAAAAAAAAACGGCGTGGGGTCCCCCCAGAAATCCATACCAGACCCTTATCCGAGCACGCAACCTGGCAACCTGCAGGAAAAGAGGGGGGGAAGGGGGTGCGCCCCCCCTCCTGAACCGTACCAGGCCACATGCCCTCAACATTGGGAGGGTGCTTTGGGGTAGCCCCCAAAACACCTTGTCCCCATGTTGATGAGGACAAGGGCCTCATCCCCACAACCCTGGCCGGTGGTTGTGGGGGTCTGCGGGCGGGGGGCTTATCGGAATCTGGAAGCCCCCTTTAACAAGGGGACCCCCAGATCCCGGCCCCCCCCTGTGTGAAATGGTAAGGGAGTACCCCTACCATTTCACTAAAAAACTGTCAAAAATGTTAAAAATGACAAGACAGTTTTTGACAATTCCTTTATTTAAATACTTCTTCTTTCTTCTATCTTCCTTCATCTTCTGGTTCTTCTGGTTCTTCTGGCTCTTCTGGTTCTTCCTCCAGCGTTCTCGTCCAGCATCTCCTCCGCGGCGTCTTCTATCTTCTTCTCCTCGGGCCGCTCCGCACCCATGGCATTAGGGGAGGCTCCCGCTCTTCTCTTCTTCTTCATCTTCTTCTCTTCTTCTCTTCTTCTTTTCTTCTCTTCTTCATTTTCTTCTCCGGGCCGCTCCGCACCCATGCTGGCATGGAGGGAGGCTCCCGCTGTGTGACGGCGCTCCTCGTCTGACAGTTCTTAAATAACGGGGGGCGGGGCCACCCGGTGACCCCGCCCCCCTCTGACGCACGGTGACTTGACGGGACTTCCCTGTGACGTCACGGGGAATGCCACAGGGAAGTCCCGTCATGTCCCGTGCGTCAGAGGGGGGAGGGGTCACCGGGTGGCCCCGCCCCCCGTTATTTAAGAACTGTCAGACGAGGAGCGCCGTCACACAGCGGGAGCCTCCCTTCATGCCAGCATGGGTGCGGAGCGGCCCGGAGAAGAAAATAAAGAAGAGAAGAAGAGAAGAAAAGAAGAAGAGAAGAAGATGAAGAAGATGAAGAGAAGAGCGGGAGCCTCCCCCCATGCCATGGGTGCGGAGCGGCCCGAGGAGAAGAAGATAGAAGACGCCGCGGAGGAGATGCTGGATGAGAACGCCGGAGGAAGAACCAGAAGAGCCAGAAGAACCAGAAGAACCAGAAGATGAAGGAAGATAGAAGAAAGAAGAAGTATTTAAATAAAGGAATTGTCAAAAACTGTCTCTTGTCATTTTTAACATTTTTGACAGTTTTTTAGTGAAATGGTAGGGGTACTTTTGTACCCCCTTACCATTTCACACAGGGGGGGGCCAGGATCTGGGGGTCCCCTTGTTAAAGGGGGCTTCCAGATTCCGATAAGCCCCCCGCCCGCAGACCCCCACAACCACCGGCCAGGGTTGTGGGGATGAGGCCCTTGTCCTCATCAACATGGGGACAAGGTGTTTTGGGGGGCTACCCCAAAGCACCCTCCCAATGTTGAGGGCATGTGGCCTGGTACGGTTCAGGAGGGGGGGGCCGCACTCTTGTCCCCCCCTCTTTTCCTGCGGCCTGCCAGGTTGCGTGCTCGGATAAGGGTCTGGTATGGATTTTTGGGGGGACCCCACGCCGTTTTTTTTTTTTTTTTGGCGCGGGGTTCCCCTTAAAATCCATACCAGACCTGAAGGGTCTGGTATGGAATTTAGGGGGAACCCCACGTCATTTTTTTTTTTTAATTTTGGCCGGGGTTCCCCTTAATATCCATACCAGACCTGAAGGGCCTGGTATGGAATTTAGGGGGACTCCCACGTCATTTTTTTTTTAAATTTTGGTTCGGGGTTCCCCTTTGGGGAATTCCCATGCCGTTTTTATCAATGAACTTCTATGTGTATTGTCGGCAATGCAATAGCCGCGGGTAGTTTTAAATGAGTTTTTTCCTTCAAAATGTCATTTTGCTGTCAGACTGTTCTAAACACAGGAAACATGCGCCCCTTTACAGGCATACTATAGACACCCCCCAGGTATGAAATTTAAAGGGATATTACACTTTTATTGTTTGACTTTAAGCATTATTAAAATCACTGCTCCTGAAAAAACGGCCGTTTTTAAAACTTTTTTTTGCATTGATCCATGTCCCCTGGGGCAGGACCCAGGTCCCCAAACACTTTTTATGACAATAACTTGCATATTAACCTTTAAAATTAGCACTTTTAATTATTCATGTTCGTGTCCCATAGACTTTAACGGTGTTCGCGTGTTCGAACGAACTTTTTTCCTGTTCGCATGTTCTGGTGCGAACCGAACAGGGGGATGTTCGGCTCATCCCTAGAAGAGAGCAAGAAAGAAGCCCAAAGGGCTGGAAAAGGATTCTTCAGAGAGGAAAACCCATATAATATTATAAACAGAATTCTTTATTTAGAAAAAACAAAAATTTACACCCACAACAAATATAATAGAATGTATCAATACCTCCACCACAAATTTCAAATTAATGATAACATTATCAAAAACAGGTGGCCACTTGGATCACCCCCATGCATCTTGAGAAAATGCAATGGGAGTGGTCGCTCATCCTTTTTGAGGATACTTTGGACGTTATCCGTTTCTCTGTGTGTTTTCTTAACTCTAGGATATGGGCTAAGATATATCAGATTTTCCTGTATGAAAAATAATAGTTCCACAGTGAGTCTGAGTGTATGGGGTTAAATGACAAATGTGGGCAGTCTGAATGGAATTTGTTGTAGCCAATTTAATTTAATTAATTTAGTATATAATGAACTGAAACTCAACACACATCTAGCTCTGATGAATTTCGCTTGTCGAAAGAAACCTGTCAGCTAGACCCCCCTGTTTTTACAGGGTCTACCACGGACTTCTAACCCCTTCATCTCCCACGATTCCTGCCCTGGGAGCAGCTGTCTCTATATGAACATGGGTGGCCGCATTTAATTTTATTGGAGACTGCAGTCTACACAGCCAGCACCATCTATGGATGAGTTGATCTTACCACGTTTGAATGAATTAACTTTGGGTCCACTGATCCTGAAGGAGATCTAAACTTTAACCGGGACTATCTAATCTCTATACACCTGGACATCAGCATACTGTGGATTTAACTTCCACCTGGAATTCTATCACATGGGTTGCCCCTCTGATGCTGCACAGCCAGTGTGTCGTTTTGTCTGTCAGCTGAGCGGTCTGCTCCTGGTGAAATTTCTGACTATTCCCGTAACGACTGATAAGCTTGTGATAAGATCTCTATCATATGGGCTTCACCTGCAATACGGTATGGCTAGCAAGTGCATCTGCCTGTGAGCTACACGGTCCGATCTCGTGGATACCGCTAACTAACCCTGCATGGACCAGTACGTTTTTAAACACTTGACATTGTCTAGATACACTTAACTGGAAACTCCATAAGGGATATCCAACTGCGGGTGTTCAACATATCCTTCACCCTTGTATCTGTGAGTACAGTGGGGACGGAAAGTATTCAGAACCCCTTACATTTTTCACTCTTTGTTATATTGCAGCCATTTGCTAAAATCATTTAAGTTCATTTTTTTTCCTCAATAATGTACACACAGCACCCCATATTGGCAGAAAAACACAGAATTATTGACATTTTTGCAGATTTGTTAAAAAAGAAAAACTGAAATATCACATGGTCCTAAGTATTCAGACCCTTTCCTCAGTATTTAGTACAAGCACCCTTTTTATCTAATACAGCCATGAGTCTTTTTGGGAAAGATGCAACAAGTTTTTCACACCTGGATTTGGGGATCCTCTGCCATTCCTCCTTGCAGATCCTCTCCATTTCTGTCAAGTTGGATGGTAAACGTTGGCGGATAGCCATTTTTAAGTCTCTCCAGAGACACTCAATTGGGTTTAAGTCAGGGCTCTGGCTGGGCCATTCAAGAACAGTCACGGAGTTGTTGTGAAGTCACTCCTTCATTATTTTAGCTGTGTGCTTAGGGTCATTGTCTTGTTGGAAGGTAAACCTTTGGCCCAGTCTGAGGTCCTGAGCACTCTGGAGAAGGTTTTCATCCAGGATATCCCTGTACGTGGCCGCATTCATCTTTCCCTCGATTGCAACCAGTCGTCCTGTCCCTACAGCTGAAAAACACCCCCACAGCATGATGCTGCCACCACCATGCTTCACTGTTGGGACTGTATTGGACAGGTGATGAGCAGTGCCTGGTTTTCTCCACACATACCGCTTAGAATTAAGGCCAAAAAGTTCTATCTTGGTCTCATCAGACCAGAGAATCTTATTTCTCATCATCTTGGAGTCCTTCAGGTGTTATTTAGCAAACTCCATGCGGGCTTTCATGTGCCTTGCACTGAGGAGAAGCTTCCATTGGGCCACTCTGCCATAAAGCCCCGACTGGTGGAGGGCTGCAGTGATGGTTGACTTTCTACAATTTTCTCCCATCTCCAGACTGCATCTCTGGAGCTCAGCCACAGTGATCTTTGGGTTCTTCTTTACCTCTCTCACCAAGGCTCTTCTCCCCCGATAGCTCAGTTTGGCCGGACGGCCATCTCTAGGAAGGGTTCTGGTCGTCCCAAATGTCTTCTATTTAAGGATTATGGTGGCCACTGTGCTATTGTGAACCTTAAGTGCAGCATAATTTTTTTTGTAACCTTGGCCAGATCTGTGCCTTGCCACAATTCTGTCTCTGAGCTCTTCAGGCAGTTCCTTTGACCTCATAATTCTCATTTGCTCTGACATGCACTGTGAGCTGTAAGGTCTTATATAGACAGGTGTGTGGCTTTCCTAATCAAGTCCAATCCGTATAATAAAACAACGCTGGACTAAAATGAAGGTGTAGAACCATCTCAAGGATGATCAGAAGAAATGGACAGCACCTGAGTTAAATATATAAGTGTCAGAGCAAAGGGTCTGAATACTTAGGACCATGTGATATTTCAGTTTTTCTTTTTTAATAAATCTGCAAAAAATGTCAACAATTCTGTGTTTTTCTGTCAATATGGGGTGTTGTGTGTACATTAATGAGGAAAAAAATGAACTTAAGTGATTTTAGCAAATGGCTGCAATATAACAAAGAGTGAAAAATTTAAGGGGGTCTGAATACTTTTCGTCCCCACTGTATGTGCTTCAGCCATGATATGAAATAAGCTCCTATTCAAGCCGCCTGACATAGACTGTTGCAAGGGAAGGAGTTTTACCCCCCCCCCCATTTCACCGGCGAGTATGTGCTTCAGCCATGATATGAAATAGGCTCCTATTCAAGCCGCCTCACATAGACTGTTGCAAGGGAAGGAATTTTACCCCCATATTCACCTGCTCTCCTCATCAGTTAAAGTCACTCATTCAATAGTGCTGCTCCATGCTATGTTTTTCCATCCTTTATAACTGTTTGTACATTAGGGGATCGCTATCCTTATCATCTTGAATCGCTTCCATAGCCACCTGCTCATATTTTCATCTGCTCCCCTTGAGGTACTGTATCAGGGCAGGCCCTGCACTATTTGGTGTACAAACCAAAATTGCTCTCTATGATCTGAAGATTTTTTTCTCTAACTGTTCAGCTTATCATAACATATTATTGCATTATTATTTTTCTTCAGTTTGTAGTATTAGCTGCTCTTAGTGGGTGAATGATTGTATGATTGAGGGATGTTTGTCCGTGGTGATCACCTGTTTTTGATAACGTTATCATTAATTTAAAATTTGTGGTGGAGTTATTGATATATTCTATTATATTTATTGTGGGTGTAAATTTTTGTTCTTTCTAAATAAAGAATTCTGTTTATAATATTATATGGATGTTCCTCTCTGAAGAATCCCTTTCCAGCCCCCTGGGCTTCTTTCCTGCTCTCTTCCCTTTCCCGGATTTTAGTTTATATTGTTGGTTTGATTCAGAGGAACTTGTTTTAATAGCCTTATTATTATACAATTACCCGGGCTATAAACAATAGACCCCTTGCACCTGGGTGGGTAGAGTGTCGATACTATTATTACATCTGTTTAGATATTGGTACACTCCCCTCCCATTGGATTATTGTTATAGACGGTTTCTTCTTGACTATCCAATCTGTTTTTTCTATAGGCTCCCAATTTTGCCTGTCAAATAGTTGATGTGTGCCCTGGGGTACAAAGGCTTTGGCAATTTCACCAGTTTATCCAGCGTTTCCTTCCTCTTTATTTTGTTTTGACTCCTAATAAATGTCTATTTTTTTGTCTAAAATCATTGGCTATGTGTTAAAATTAAAAAAGGACAGTTTGTGAGTAGGCAGGTACATTTCAAAAAGACAATTTCAAATTAACAAGGGACACCAACACCAACCAATCTCCTTGAGGTTAAAAAATACAAGATAATAATGGTGTTGTGGTAACTTGACACACAAAATGAAAAAAAATATTATGGAGATCACAAGAAAAAAATAAAAAACAGGAGATCTTGATTTAAAAAAAAAGGAGATTACTATAAACAAAAATTAAAAACATTATTCTGGAGATCTGACGAAAAAAAAAATTTTATTCATGAGATCACAAGAAATAATAAAGAAATCAGTTTGTCAGAACTCTGTGTAAATATCAGCTGTAAAACAACTTCATAATTCTAGCATTATAAAGAAGAAGAGAATGCACTGCATTGAAAGATTTCAACATTTGCAGCGTGACAAATGTGCTATCTCCATTACGAATGCTAGTTATACCAGACCAAGCGCTTCCGTCTCGTACGTGATTTAGAGCATGCGTGGAATTTTGTGCGTCGGAATTGTGTACACACGCTCGGAATTTCCGACAACGGATTTTGTTGTCAGAAAATTTGAGAACCAGCTCTCAAATTTTTGTTGTAGTAAATGTCTGATGGGACCGACACACGGTCGGAATTTCCAACAACAAGCTCCCATAAAACATTTGTTGTCAGAAAATCCGATCATGTGTACGCGGCATAACAGGTTTCCTTCTAAGATTGCCCTGTATTTGTCTCCATCCATCTTCCTATCAATTCTGAACAGCTTAACTGTCCCTGCTGAAGAAAAGTATGATGCTGCCACCACCATGTTTCACGGTGGGGATGGTGTGTTCAGGGTGATGTTAGTTTTTTGCCACACGTTTTGCTTTTAGGCCAAAAAGTCAAATTTTGGTCTCATCTGACCAGAGCACCTTCCTCTACATGTTTACCGTGTCCCCCACATGGCTTCTCGCAAACTGCAAACGGAACTTCTAATGGCTTTCTTTCAACAATGGTTTTCTTCTTGCCACCCTTCCATAAAGGCCAGATTTGTGGAGTGCACGACTAATAGTTGTCCTGTGGACATTTTCTCCCACCTGAGCTGTGGAGCTCTGCAGCTCCTCCAGAGTTACCATGGGCCTCTTGGCTGCTTCTCTGATTAATGCTCTCCTTGCCTTGCCTGTGAGTTTAGGTGGACGGCCATGTCTTGGTAAGTTTGTAGTTGTGCCATACTCTTTCCATTTTCAGATGATGGATTGAACAGTGCTCCATGAGATGTTCAAAGCTTGGAATATTTTTTGTATAGCCCCTGCTTTAAACTAATCCACAACTTTATCCCTGACCTGTCTGGTGTGTTCCTTGGCCTTCATGATGCTGTTTGTTCACTAAGATTCTCTAACAAACCTTCACAGAAAAGGGATGTATTTATACTGAGATTTAATTACACACAGGTGGACTCTGTTTACTAATTAGGTGACTTCTGAAGGCAATTGGTTCCATTAGATTTTATTTAGGGGTATCAGAGTAAAGGAGGCTGAATACAAATGCATGCCACACTTTTCACATATTTATTTGTAAAAAGGTTTGAAAACCATTTATCATTTTCCTTCCACTTCACAATTATGTGCCACTTTGTGTTGGTCTATCACACAAAATCCCCATTTACGTTTTTGGTTGTAACATGACAACAGATATGAACCACACTAACACGCTACAAGACTAACAACATGAAATAGACCTGAAGTGTGCCCTGGTCGGCTGGACGGTATGCCAAAAAGGGGGGCATACCCCAGATAAGTAATGGATGATTGTTTAAAGAAATGTACTGAGAAGTGCCCTGAAAAAGGGGAATGGGAGGGAGGGTATCATGAACCGGAACCCGACAAGGACCACAGGTGAGTGCTTTAAATACCCCCCAGGCTCCTCCCATAAATTCATGGCCTTCTTGTCTATGATCGGAACCCTACAACTGGGACAGATATAAACCACACAAACATGCCACAAGACTAACAACATTAAATACACCTGAAGTGTGCCATGGTCGGCTGGACGGTATGCCAAAAAAGGGGGGAAGAACACTCAGGTTGGGAGGTAACTACTTTATTGAGCTGGTAATGTACTACTGAGCAAGCTTGCTGAAGGTTTGCGACATCTCTACCTAAGGGTTCAGAATATACTGAGAGAGATGCGGCCGAGGCCACGCTGATCCGAAAGGAGTGTTTGGAATACTGGCCGTGGTCAAGGCTTAGGTTAACCAGGAGTATTCTAACATGCCTGACGAACTAGCTGAAACTCAGGGGGCTGGTCGGAAAGGTAGCAAGGGCTGGAGTTTGACTGGCTGGGTAGGTGAGACAGTACCCGGTCGAGTATCGCTACTGGTCACCAGACGTTGTTGGTCTGAAAGTTTGATGACGACCCTAGGGTCGGATTGATGTGTTTGGACACCACGAGGTCTAACGAAATGATCTTGAAAGTGAGCCAGATGGTGTCTTGCACAGTATCTGGCCGCCGGGCCGCTAAAGGTAAACTCGCTAGGCCGTAAAAGAGCTGTAGAAGGCCAGGTAGATGGGCACTTGGATGATCAGGCTGGATAGAAACCCAAACGGGAAACGTGAAAGGATGGTCAACACGTCCCGAAAGGCGGCACTTGTGATGGGTAATCGTTTGTAGTTGGCTACGGACTGATGCTTATGGTTGTTGCCACATAGGATGGATATGACTGTATGGCTGTGAATAAGGATGGCTTTCCGGGGTGCTGTAAGGACAAATCCTGAATGCCGGCTAAGTATAGTCTGATGGTGTTATGAGATAGAGGCAGCTGTGGCAATACAGGTTAAAGGTTAGGACGTGCCTGATGTCTCCTGTTGCTGCTCCAGGGCATGTGGCTAGAAACCTGTAGTAGGTGTCCCAAGCGAGGTGATAGGTCTTCAGTGTGTTGCAGAAGAACGACTAATTAATGAGATGGGTCACGTTGTAAAGGTGTGTCTTTAACTCACCGTCAGTTGCGCCCAAGATGGGATCAGAGAAGAGGTTGGGTCGGCTCCGGGTTTTTGCTGAAAGAATGGAGTAAAGTAAAAGTGGGACAGTGCGTCTGCTGCAACATTGTAATTACCCGGGACACAAATGCTGTGAACGTTAAATTGATGCTGCAGGGACAACTGCACCAGCCTGCATAAGAAGGACATGATGACGAGCACCTTGGACCTGCCTTTGTTCACAGTTTTGAACGTGGCCTGGTTGTCTGTGGCAAAGCCACCGTTTGTCCTGTCCAGGTATGGTGCCAGACCTGAGCAGCTGGTACACGGAGATATAGTCCGAAGAGTAAGGATTACTGACCAAAACCGGGGATTTAGAGGGATTTCTGGTGGCCATGGTTCTGCGAGCCAGTGATGCCAGCGAAGCCTGTGTAGGCTGCGGCATCCGTGACTACCTGAGGTAACAAAGCTGAAGCTAAAGGAATAAATATGGATCTGCTATAGCTGCTGGGTTCAGCCTGAGAACTTGATTGGGGTCTTGCACCTTCCATTAGATGCCATGCCATCGCCAAAAGGATGGCTCAATGGGCAGTAATTTAGACGCATCTGACATGTCCGCTTCGGACAGCCATGCACCCGTGCTTATGCTAATAATGGCTTGAATAGCTGAGTTGACCGATGCATACCCAAGGGCAACTCCTAAAATAGCGTGTGCGTGTTATACGCCAATACTTGCATTTTAGCTGCCTTGGAGGGGACAGGGAGGGGGGAGGGGGGTGGGACGAGCGCCGTCAGATTACATACAGTGAGAATCTCCTGTTTACTTGGCAGCCTCTGTAATAGGAAGTCCTGTCTCCTGGGCCACCATTGGACCAATGTTCTATCTATCATAATAGATTCTCAATGTATGTAATCTGTCCCGCCCCATCCCTGTCCCCTTTAGGCTGCACAAGGGCATCGATCAGGCTGCACTGATGGCAATAGTGAGGCTGCTGCATTGAAGGCAATGGTGAACTGCTGCATTGATGGCAATAGTGAGGCTTCTGCATTGATGGCAATGGCGGGGCTGCTGCATTGATGGCATTGATGTTGACTAATGAGGCTGCATTGATGGTACTTGTGAGGCTGAAGATGGGCATTGATCAGGCTGCATTGATGGCAATGGTGAGGCTGCAGATGGGCACTTTTTGCTTCAAAGTTTCTTATTTAAAAAATGTTTTTCCTGAAACTTCCCTCTTAAAATGAATGTGCATGTTATATGCCTGTGTGTGTTATACATATAATAAATACGGTAATTACTTCTTTCACCAACTTGTTTCTTCACCATTAAACATCAACCTTTGCACTTTTCAAAATACTTTTCTCTGCTATCCTGCAGAATCCTATTCCTCGTGTCTTCTTATATTTCCTGACATTGCTGACACTTCCTTCCCCCACCCGCATGCCTCCTGTCATTGACCTTTTCTCTGCTAGTATTTTTTCCCTATACAAAATCATTCCTCTGGTTTCTGAGGAAAACCAGTTTCTGGTCCCTAGCAAATTTCTTCCTACAGCAGTTTCCTGTTCCTTGATGAATACTTCTTCCATCCACATCCTGCTCCTTGCAGACTACTTCTGTAGCCAACATCCTGCTCATTGCTAACCCTTCCTCTGCCATTCACTAGCATTTTGTCTTTGCTGACCCCTAGCTCTGTCAGCATCCAGTCCTCCACCATCATCTGGTTCTTCATAAACTCCTTTTCCTGCCTAAATCCTTACCTTCATTGACTCTCTTCTCTGCCAGAATTTGTTCCATTGTTGGCTAATTTTTCCACTATTCATGAGCATTCAGTCCCTTTCTGATTCCATACTTTGACAGGATTCTATCCCTCACTGACTTTTTTCTTTGCCAACTACTGATCCATTGATAACTGCTTTCCCCACCATTAGTATGTATCCTGACAGTCACCAACACATTCTTCCACAATCATACACTCGCTTGCCAACACCTTCCCCCTCTAAAATGTTGTACCTTGCTGGTCTATTTCCACATAATTTGCCAGCATCCTATTCAACCCTGACTTAATCCTCCTCCCTTCAACATCTCACTCCATTGCCAAAAACCAGCCTTTTGCCACCTCCATAATCTCTCAGCACTAGGGATGGGTCAAACAGACCCCTGTTCGGTTCGCACCCGAACACCGTGAAAGTTTGGACTCGAATAACGAACCCTATTAAAGTCAATGGAACCCGAACGTCAAAAATAAAAAGTGCCCATTTTGAATGCTTAAATGCAAGTAATTGGGCATACAATGGTTATAGGAGTCCGGGTCCTGCCCTGGGGGACATGTATCAATAAAAAAAGGTGGTGAAAAACTTCATTTTTAAATGAGCAGTGATTTTTTTATTTTTAAAGTGAAAGCATTAAAATAAAAAAATCTTTCCAATATAGTGCCTGGGGGTCCCCTTAGTGTACCTGTAAAGTGGCAGATCTGTATCATGTCTGGAATCTGCTGCAGAAATAATTTCATTTATAAAGCCAAAAAAAAAGACATTTTCCCGGCAAGCTGCCTTTATTTTTCTCAGCAACAGGTGGGGAGACAAGATTAGACATTTTTTGGATACATTTTGGTGTCACTTTGACTTTGGATAGAAGTAACGGGTGTGTGAAAATTTGTCTTTGGGTGTCGGTGGTGCCTTCCCACCGTAACCATATAGAGGTAATCTTGATGAAAGCAAGAATTGGCCTTGCTGTAAAAAATTGCAATGATATGCACCTGTCAAACAGGTGAAAAAAAATTGGTCTTTGGGTGTCAGTGGTGCCTTCCCACCGTAACCCTATAGAGGTAATCTTGATGAAAGCAAGAATTGGCCTTGCTGTAAAAAATTGCAATGATATGCATCTGTCAAACAGGTGCAGAAAAATTGATCTTTGTGCCCATGAAGCCTATACCAAAAACATTATTCCAGATGAAATGATTGAACACCCTCAAAACTAGGCAGCTTCAAAGTCTTGCAGACATACCACATCCCAAAAAAGACTTAATCAGTGACATCGGCATCAGGGGCTTCATAGCTGGTAATCCAGGACTGATACATTTTTATAAAAGTCAAATGGTCCACGGAGTCTGTTCACAGATGTGTTCTATGATCAGTAACAAAACCTCCTGCAGCACTGAATGCCCGTTCTGAAAGCATGCTGGATAGCACGAGCAAACTCACTAAACAGAGGAATTATGCCCTGCCTCAGGACTGACCACCATGCCCACCTTTGCCTGTGGACACATTTGTTGCTGGCCCCCTTACAGTGCCAAGGGAATGTTTGCCTCTCCTTGTTGTCCTCCCAGACATTATTGGGAGGGAGGGGGCTGTGCTTATAAGCAAATGTAAAGAAGAAGTTGAAATCTATAAGCAGATGGACTTTAATCAATGTAAAGAGGTGTTTGGTGGACTTTAATTTGAGTACTCACACTACACAGACACACTCCATGGATACACTATAATATACTTCAATATAATGCACCAAATGTACAGTGACACAAAGAACTATATGGCGTTAAACTGGCAGTAACGCACGCAAAACTATATGGCGTTAAACTAGCAAGCTGAATGAGGGTCCACCTCACTACACTCACATTATCCCTAGACTGACACTAAACTAATATTCTACACTGACAATTGAAGCAAAATAGCACAGTATAGCACACTAACTAACTAACTAATAAATAGCACTGAACAGAGCCCCGTTCTATCTCTCTCCACGCTGAAATCACACTGAAAATGACTGCTATTGAAAGAATACTTTTATACTGTGGGGCGGGAATGAGCTATGATTGGATAAAGTCATGATGACAGTGTCCAATCATGACTCTGACAGTGCTCTTTGCCCTGATTGGCTGAAGCTTTCACTGCTTCAGCCAATCAGGGCTTGCAATGCACTGTTCAGCGCCACAATGCATTGTAGTCAGTTCGGGGGGCTGAACAAACGGTCAAACAACCCATTTGTTCGGCTGTTCAGGGAACGTCCGAACAGCGAAAGTTCAGCCTGAACTTATGCTCGGGCCGAACCGTTCGCCCATCCCTACTCAGCACCTAGTTCATCACAAACTCCTTGCCTGCCAGAATCAGTGTACCATGAATATTAAACATCCCCCTCATTGGTCAGTGGCAGTGCTAATAACTCTTTTTGGTGTTCATTGGTTTACTTACCTTGGCACCCACTCACACACTGTTGTCTCTCTTGTTAATGAGGTGCTGGAATGCTGGGTTCTGGAATGCAGAGAATGTTTCATCACTCAGCACCCTGCTGCCACTCTGTATTATTGACATGCAATGTCTCTTCTGCAATAAAATGCCCCTACATGCCTGCTTGCTGTCTTCTCTGGTGCTGTAAACTGAGCTGTGCATGTACACAACACTGACATTATGGCTGCTCTGAACCCTTCCATTTATAGGGAGGCGGCTGGCTTATCCAAAAGCCCATTCCTTGGCCTTTTACAGACCAGAGCAAATTGCAGAAAGTCTTCCCTTACATTGTAAAACCTTTGTCCCAATGTGTTAGGAGTGACATCTTGCTCTGCGCACAGCCCCATCACTCTCCCCAACCTGTGAATTTCTTGCTGGGCAACAGGCCCTGCTTACCAGACAATGCCCCTCTGTTCATACTGGTCAGCAGTGGCACTCACCTCAGGCTGCAGCATTGTTGCTTGGCAGTGGGTTGACTCTCTCTTCTTAGCCTCCTCCTCCTACTTCTCTGTCTGTCATGCTTCGCCCCTCTGATTGACTGTGGCACTGTGGATCCCTATTTGAGCATCATAAGCTCAGGGATTTCTAGGGTTTGCTTCTCCACCCTGATAGCACCCATCATTGACCTTAACTTCAAATCTAATCTTAAGTTGTTGCCTATTTGGACGTGAAGCTATTTGAACTTTCAAAACGCTAAAGAAGACTCTCACTGAACCTCTGTGGATTCATCTCTCAATGGATTTAATTGTTTTTGATTTTTACCTTCCTCTGGGGGTAAGACTGTAATCTGAGTGATAAGAGACAGCTTTAGAAAGATGGCCCATTTTGTCATTACTAGGGATGATCTGAACATACCTGACTACAGTTTGAGCCATTTTCGATGAACTGCATTGGAGTACAGTTGACCAATGAGGTCAATGGAAAATTAATGTTAAAAAGCAGTAATGCAATTTCTATGCTAATAGGCAAAGGAATTGTCAAACAAATTGCATGGGGTGGGAACTGCCCTGGGGAACATGTACCATAACAAAATAAGTGTTGAGAAATTCTATTTGGCAGAGAGCAGAGATTTTAATTACGCTTCAGGTTAAGGATTAAAAATGCAAAATTATATATTAAAGTGGAGTACCTCTGGCGAGGTACGTCAGAAGTCCAGACCCCCTCCTCCTTCCTCCTCCTTCTTCTGCTGTCGGGCTAGTAGGAGACTGCAGTGCACATTGCGCATGCGCAGTAGGGACCCGGTCACAAAACCGTAAGGCTTCACTTCATGGAAACATCGCTGGACACAGGACAGGTAAGTGTTGTATTATTAAAAGTCAACAGCTACAGTAAATTTTCTGAGGGGGGAGGCAGAACTCCACTGTAATATGCCTGGGGGTGTTTAGATCACTGGTAATTGATAGTTCCCGGTCAATTTGCTCTGTTTGGAAAAAAAGTGGCTGCCCTTCATCTATATCAAACCCTTATCCTAGATGTGTGTCTGATATAGATAGTAATAGCAGATCCAACAAAAAATGGCATGTGGCTCCCCCTGAAAATACAGGCCATTTACTGGCAAAGCACATTGTTGCCATCTTGATGAGGATAAGGGCCACTACCCCACAACTCTGGCCTGGTGGTTATAGATGTTTGGAGGTAGGGGGCTTATCAGAATCTGCAAGCCCCTTTAAAATGAGGCATCCCCAGATACCACACCCTCATCCACATTAAAGAATTGAAAAGTGTAAATAAAGACAAACACATTTTGATTTTGACAAGTCCTTTATAAAAATAAATAAAAAGACCCCAAAAAATGTGTCATAATGCAATACCATCTCCAATCATATCATTTAGCGATACAAATCTTCATCAATCAGGATGAATAAAGACAGAGGACTGCTGAAAAAACAAAACAAAACAATGGACACATCTGATCCTGTAGCTACACTTGTTGCAAATAACCTCCTGCCCCCCCCCCCCCCCCACACACACACACACTAAATGTAAACAAAGGCAAAGGTTCTCCCAAGTGATGTCCTTGCCAAAACATGGCCATGGGGCTATTTTTAGTAAGTGATGCCTAAGCTCTCCCTGCCCCTTTTTTTATACATGGCTTGGGATTCTCTAGCCGATATAAGAATGTGACAGAGATCCATTGCTTGTTGCTAAGGATGCAGCAGGTGCCAGCAACTGCCACTTCCTTAAAAACCATTGACAGAAAGCTGTAATATATAGTAAGGTAGAAGTACCCCTATTATACTTAGCATTCAGCTCCCGCTGAACGAGTAAAAAGTCTGGCATTCTAATGACAGCCCGAATAGGCAAAGTTTAGTCCAAACCTATATCAGGCTTTATGACATTCTTTCAGAATGAGGATCTCAGTTCATCTCTCGTTTTGAAAGGCTTTCTGTTCTCAGTTTGAAATGGACTTATCTGTCTCTTCTGCATATCGCCCACCCAATCTAATGGACAAGAAAGTAGACTTACCACTCCCTACAATACTTCCTGCCTCTGCTTCATTACTGCCAACCTCCTGTTGGCAAGATTTGCCTAAAACAAATAGATCCACTCCTTCTCTGGATTTTTATCCTTTTGTGTGCTTATGACCTCCATGCCAGGTCTTGTGCCTTTTCCTAATACTTTCCAGAAGTCAGCAAGCTTGTGGATCATTTTTCTGCCATTTGGAAATCTGTGCATAACAACATTGTGTCTTGGTCTTCCAGGAAACCTTTGCTGATAACACACTTTCTGCTTCAGGTCAGTGATTTGTCATGGCTGCCCACTTAGCACATATAGACAGACAATGAGAGCTAATGTGAGAAGGGTTGAGGTAGTGTCTCAGTCCCAAATTGGCATGTACAACACAGAAAAAAAAAATTTTGCCCATGGGAATTTTGCCCATGGCACCTCAGACAGTAGATGTAAAAATATGAAAAATGTATTATATATATATATATTTTTTGTTATTATTATCATTCATTGATCCATTTTTATCTCCAGATACCTACCTGCGCATCTCCTGAGGAAGCGAGAATTACCTTGCGAAATGCGTAGAGATCAGTTGTGCAACAGCTCTAGATTGATTGGGGTATCTGTACGGTGTCTTCAGGTCCCGCATATCTAATTTTTTTATATGAACTCTATGCAGCATTGCTGCGTGCGCCTGCTATCCGAAACCCTGCGAGCCGAGGTATAGCTATGACGGCTCGCGCAGGGGAGCCAGCCTGCTGCAGTATAACTGCAGCGGCTGGTCGGGAAGCGGTTAAATACCACAGTAGCCATGGTCACATATTGAAAAAGTCATGATAGGTCCAAGTTTAAATTCCAAAAAATGCACCATGGAACACAAACACTTAAAATGGTAAAGGCCGATTCCAAAGGACCATTTATTGCCCTGGCTTAAATCTGATCCAGACTGACTAATATGCTGTATGTAGATAGTGTAATGGCAGACCCAGCTGCCTGCTTTAATGCAGAGCTCCTTTTATCCCTTCTCCCCACCATCACCCAAAACTGCATCATGTTAGTGAGAACGGGCCTTATTGACATACATTCATTTTTTAATTACTGTGTGGTTTGCCCGCAGTTCAAATTACAGTGAACTCCATGGAATAAGCCCTAAGCAAAACAGCTGTGCGTAACTGTATAAGAGAACACCTTCTTGATTACAGAAAGTGTGATATTAAATACAGAAATAAAAGCCTCCACAATAAGCTGCTCTTTGCTAATTTCCCTTAATAACTAACTCTGTAACAGATAAAAGCATCAACTGTTGGTGGTTGATTTATACATTTAAATCACGAACCAACGTGCTTAGAAAGCTTGGCACGAGTATTACCTAATCACTGTAATCGGTAACAGCTAATTATTACTTCAGTTATTGCTTATCATGATCATTCTTACAGCAGGTTTCTGCTAAACCAGCATGCCTGTTAGCTAATGATAATTCTTTTAACTACTACGATAAGAACATAGTACATGAAGATCCCAGTGGACATTCATTTGCCAAATACACAGAGTCTAAATATTGTAAATGTTGCTCCTTGTGATAAGCTCTGAAATAAAATAGCCACTTCCAGTCTACCATACAATGTTTACCTATAAAATCTGTTAGTGTATATTTTAAGGGACATTTTAGTCTACACCATTTTTTTGTTGTTGTTATTTTTTATGCACCCTATTCTATTGATTTTTGTTGAATAAAAACGCACAATTACTTGTTGCATATAACATGACTCTGAAATTTCAGTTAGAAACACTTGTGTCTGAAAGGGAGATACTTTTGCTGTTCATCTTTATTACCTAAATCAGTGTTTCCCAAGTCCAGTCCTCAAGGTGCCCCAACAGGTCATGTTTTCAGGATTTCGCTCAGATAAAATAGCTGTGGTAATTACTAATGCAGTGAAACTGTTCAAATCACCTGTGCAAAATAATGGCAATCCTGAAAACATGACCTGTTGGGGGTGCCTTGAGGACTGGAATTGAGAAACACTGACCTAAGTCATAGTACAATTGAAATACGTTGACATGGCATTTTTTTGGCAATTTTTATCCCGGTGGGATTACACTTACACTGGGGGTCAGCAACCAGGAGACTGGTAGATCGTGGTCTGCAATACAGAGGGACTACTCGTAAAGTTGGAGCTGTAGTAGGGAGCAAGAGCTGCATAAGCCATTGCTTCCTCTGTAGTGCTGGCTCCTGTCCCATGCAGAGTGATACCAACTGCACTCCACCTCTTATTCCTGCTAGCGATCTCCAGAGTGGTGTCAGCAGCAGGAAAGAAGAGATCTTCAGGTCAGTGTGAAGCAATACACTGGGCATAATACTATAAGGCTGCTTTTGCACTGATTTGCTACTGTTTACCCACACCGTGGGTGCAGTGTTCCCTGAAGACGTTCATAACGAAACGTACGTCGGAGCGGTACGTGGTCACGTGTTTGCCTACCCACATCCGGACTATCTGGTTGTCTCTCATGCCGGGTGGAACACACGCCATCCGTGATGCGATGTGATGGGTCTTTGACACCAATCTTACCCTGACAAATGAGCAGCCCCAGTGCCGGGTAGGCACCTACAAATGTAAGCGGCCATTTGGCCTTTTCAATGTTATTTTAATTTTTTATGAAATGGTTTTATGCTATGGAGACTTTGTTTGTTTTCCATATATCCTTTTCTTGAACGATTGGGACAGGAGGGGTCCATGCCTAAAGCATCATCCAGTTGTCCAGCCGTCCATGTGAGCAGGCACAATCCTGCATAAGCGCTAGTGACTCTCTTTTTAAGTAAAGGGGTTTGGTATCTGGTAAGCAGATATCTATTACTTCAAGGTGTATTCTCTTCTTTTCTTTGGTGACGGAACTCTTTATATCAATGGCAAGAACTTGGCACATATTGGAAGATATCACTTCATTTTAGAATGTATTCACTGCATTGGGAAAATTTATCACCAGCACTGATATCAACGCATTGTCTTTTGTAGGCCATGTACTAACTTTATTGCTATTAATTTACTTTATTTTATTTTATTTTATTTTGTATCAATTATGGTATTTAATTAAGTGTTCTTTGTGCACTTTATACTTTTATATTCTAGTCTCTAGCGCCCCCTATCTATTTATTTACTTACTTTTGATCATTTATGTTCAAATTGGGGAGCAGCTTGCTATATGGGTATTCCTATTAGACTACATATTTCACTGGTAGCAATTTTCTTTATGATTTACTCATTGTTTTTTAAAAAATATTGAAACCACTGGCGCGGAGGTAATTGTTTTTCACAGTATTTTTTTACCCCCCGCCCCAACCGCACCCTCTTTAGCTGCAGCGACCAGGCGTGTACACATGTCGCAGCCACAGCAGGAGTTATACGCTCTGTCATGGTTGGTGGGTGTAGCACCTGCAAAGCATGACCCATTCAAGTGATCAAGGCTGCTCTGCAAGTGCCCTGCAACCTTGTACAAATAAGGGGTTAAAGCAGACAATGTTTTGTTGCTTACTCACCACCTGATTTAACCCCTTGGACCCCGCAGAAGCGTGCAGTTGTGGTGCACTTGCAGAGTGGCCCCATTTATTTGAATCGGTCCCCATTGGCAGGCAGTAGTACCCACCAAAAGCAACAGGGGGTTTAATTCCTTCTGCGACATGTGTAAACCTTTGGCTGCTGACTCAGCAGCTAAAGGAGGTAGGGATTAAGGGTGGTAAAACCCAGCTGAATCATGGTTTACATGTGAACAAGCCCTAAGGACGCTGCTGCCAAAAGCAACCAAGGGCTCATTCACTAAGGCACTGCTGCTCCTCTGAAAAGCGATCCGAGTGTGTTTGACAGGTGGTGAGGAGGCGATGTGTTGCCTTCTCACCATCTGATTTAAACCCATGATTGTCGTGCAATGCAAGTGATTGTAACATGGTAGTTTGGCAATTAGAGGTTTAAATCAGGAGCAGGCTACACTGTGCGACACTGTGCTCTGTGATCTTTAACTTCACCCTTGTTGTTCAGGTAGATCTCCACCTCTTTAAGGTTGCCTACCCCTAGAAGCTGAAAATCATTAGTAGACACCACAACCACAGTGATCTCCACTAGCTTCTGAGTCCTGTGCTAGGAGGCTGCCCTACTGCATTCTGAACATAGAAGGTGGACCGCTTGGCACGGGTGCCATTCAGAAAATGCTTTGTATTTTCTCAATGAATGCAAAGCATTCTCTGATTGGACGTGGTGGAAAGGCAGGACAGTGATGTCACTCTCTTCACCTTTACCTGAATTGCTTTCATTGAGAAAATGCGAAGCTTTCTTTTAATGGCGCCCATGCCAAGTGTTCACAATGTAAGAGGGCAGCTGCTCAGCAAGGGACCTGGAAGCTAAGAGAGAGGTAAACGAGAAATCCTGGACAGCTGCACTCAAAAATAATCTTCGATCTTTATTTAAATATGATCATAAAAATACATGCCACAGCATCACAAAGCAGGAAAGCTGATGTGTTTCACACTGTAGTCAGTGCTTAATCATAGCAGCTATGATTAGGAGTAGGGATGAGCCGAACACCCCCCCGGTTCGGTTCGCACCAGAACCTGCGAACGGACCGAAAGTTCACGCGCACGTTAGAACCCCATTGACGTCTATGGGACTCGAACGTTCAAAATCAAAAGTGCTCATTTTAAAGGCTAATTTGCATGGTATTGTCCTAAAAAGGGTTTGGGGACCCGGGTCCTACCCCAGGGGACATGTATCAATGCAAAAAAAACTTTTAAAAACGGCCGTTTTTTCGGGAGCAGTGATTTTAATGATGCTTAAAGTAAAAAAAAAAAAAGTGAAATATTCCTTTAAATATCGTACCTGAGGGGTGTCTATAGTATGCCTGTAAAGTGACGCGTGTTTCCCGTGTTTAGAACAGTCCCTGCACCAAATGTCATTTTTAAAGGAAAAAATCTCATTTAAAACTGCTTGCGGGTTTAATGTAATGTCGGGTCCTGGCAATATGGATGAAAATCAGTGAGACAAACGGCATGGGTACCCCCCAGTCCATTAACAGGCCCTTTGGGTCTTGTATGGATATTAAGGGGAACCCCGCACCCAAATTAAAATAAGGAAAGGTGTGGGGCCACCAGGCCCTATATACTCTGAACAGCAGTATACAGGCTGTAGGTTTGTTGTTAAGTAGAATCTCTTTGTAATTTTGAACGGGTACATTTTTAACGTGTTTAGCTCCAGCCAAAAAATCTTTTTTAAGCTTTTTGGAAAACATAGGGAAGGGTTATCACCCCTGTGACATTTGTTTTGCTGTCTTTCCTCCTCTTCAGAAGATTTCACCTCACTTTTTGTCCCAATGGATTGGAAAGCATCAGTGGAAAGGAGAAATGTTTTTCCCATATTAACTCTTACAGGAGAGAATTTCCCTTCCTAGGGGTAGATTTCACTTCCTGTTGTCTCCTTCCGTTTGCAAGTAGGAGTCGTTTGTAAGTTAGTTGAAAGTAGGGTCCTGCCCTATATACTCAGCAGAAATTTGGGCCTTAGGTGTTGCTGTGGCCACAACACTGTAAGCCCTCACAGGGCTCTGCTGTGAAATATTAGATCAAGAATTGTAATTACATGCCCCTGTTGAACAGGAGCTGAAAAATTAGGCCTTAGGCACTGGTGCTGGTGCCACAACACTGCAACCCCTCACAGACACTCTAGTTGGAATGCAGGAACGAGCCCTGCTGCAAAGTATTGCATCAAAAATTGTAATTACACGCCCCTGTTAAACAAGGGCTGAAAAATTGGGCCTTAGGCACTGGTGCTGGTGCCACAACACTGCAACCCCTCACAGACACTCTAGTTGGAATGCAGGAACGAGCCCTGCTGCAAAGTATTACATCAAAAATCGTAATTACACGCCCCTGTTAAACAGGGGCTGAAAAATTGTGCCTTAGGCACTGGTGGTGGCACCCAGAACCAAAAATGTTCTTACAAGCTATCAGCGTGATGATTGAGGAGGAAGAGGATAATTACTCAGGGATAGTCACTCAGCATCAGCATAGGCAGTCTTTGAAGGGATCTGAGATTTCAAAAAAAATTATTCGGTTACATCAGCATCAGGTGCTTGGTAGCTGGTGGTGATCCAAGACTCATTCATTTTTATGAAGGTCAGTCGATCGACCGAGTCAGTGGACAGACGCACCCTGTGATCGGTTACCACGCCTCCAGCAGCACTGAATGTGCGTTCCGAAAGAACGCTGGATGCAGGACAGGCCAGTAGCTCAATTGCATACTGTGCAAGCTCTGGCCAGTGATCCATCCTCAAGACCCAGTAACCCAGAGGATTTTCGGTGGGAAAGGTGTCCAAGTCTGATCTTGCCCCTAGGTATTCCTGCACCATGTAAAACAGACGCTGGCGATGGTTGCTGGAACCGATCATACCTTGGGGCTGCGGACCAAAAAATTGTCTGAACGCATCGGTCAGACGGCCACCTTCTCCACCGCTCCTTCTTTGACTGACCGAAGCCTCAGCAACACGTTGTCCAGAAACAGGAGTTTGTAACCTCCCAGTCTCTGGGAACGCGTTGCACAGACCTTTCTGCAAGGCCTCCCGAAGATGTTTCATCCTCTGCTCCCTCTGCGATGGCAAGATAAGGTCCGCAACCTTACCCTTGTAACGTGGATCAAGGAGGGTTGCCAGCCAGTATTGGTCCTTCTCCTTGATACCACAAATACGAGGATCCTTACGCAGGCTTTGCAGGATCAGGGAGGCCATGCAGCGTAGGTTTGCTGAGGCATTCGGTCCGGAGTCCTCTGGGTCACTAAGGACGACATGGTCCGCAGCCACCTCCTCCCAGCCACGTACAAGTCCATGTGTTTCTTGGGACTGATCCCTTAAAGACTGCTGCTGATGCTGAGTGCCAGGCTCCACCTCCATACTGACACAATCTTCCTCCTCCTCCTCCTCCTCTTCCTCCTCGTCCTCTTCCTGTGTGATCGGCGGGCACGCAGGAACACTGTCTGGATAAAGGGGGCCTTGAGAGCTAAGGAAGTCCTCCTCTTCCTGCCTCTGTTCTGCCTCAAGTGCCCTGTCCATTATTCCACGCAGCGTGTGCTCCAACAGGTGGACAAGGGGGACAGTGTCACTGATGCATGCACTGTCACTGCTCACCATCCTCGTGGCCTCCTCAAATGGTGACAGGACAGTGCATGCATCCCTGATCATGGCCCACTGGCGTGGGGAAAAAAAACCAAGCTCCCTTGACCCTGTCCTGGTGCCATAGTCGCACAGGTACTCATTGATGGCCCTCTGCTGCGTGTGCAGCTGCTGCAGCATGGCCAACGTTGAGTTCCACCTGGTGGGCATGTCACAGATTAGGCGGTTCTTGGGCAGGTTAAACTCCTTTTGGAGGTCCGTCAGCCGAGCACTGGCATTATATGACCGGCGGAAATGCACACAGACTTTCCTGGCCTGCCTCAGGACATCCTATAAGCCCGGGTACCTGCCCAAGAACCGCTGCACCACCAAGTTAAGGACGTGAGCCAAACAGGGCACATGGGTCATTTGTCCCTGTCGGAGGGCAGAGAGGAGGTTGGTGCCATTGTCGCAAACCACCATTCCTGCCTTAAGTTGGCGTGGCGTCAACCACCTCTGAACCTGCCCCTGCAGAGCTGACAGAACCTCTGCCCCAGTGTGGCTCCTGTCCCCCAAGCACACCAGCTCAAGCACCGCATGGCATCTTTTGGCCTGCGTACTTGCGTAGCCCCTTGAACGACTACGGAGCACCGCTGGTTCCGAGGAAGAGGCCATGGAGGAAGAAGAAGAGGAGGGGGTGGAGGAGAGAGGTGTGTCACAATCATTAGCATTTTGGAGGCGTGGTGGCGGAACAACCTCCAACACTACTGCACCTTGTCCTGCATCCTTCCCAGCTGCCAGCAGAGTCACCCAATGCGCCGTGAAACTTAGGTAACGTCCCTGTCCATGCCTGCTGGACCATGAGTCAGCGGTAATATGCACCTTACCGCTGACCACCCTGTCCAGCGAGGCATGGACATTGCCTTCCACATGCTGGTAGAGAGCCGGAATTGCCTTCCGTGAGAAAAAGTGGCGTTTGGGTACCTGCCACTGAGGAACCGCACATTCCACAAACTCACGGAAGGGGGCAGAGTCTACCAACTGAAAAGGCAGCAGTTGAAGTGCTAGCAATTTTGCCAAGCTAGCATTCAACCGTTGGGCATGTGGATGGCTGGGAGCAAACTTCTTTCGGCGGTGCAGCAGCTGGGGCAGGGAAATTTGCCTGGTACAATCTGATGTCGGTGTACCAAAATCAGATTGCCCACAAGTACGTGGCTGTGACACACCTAATTCTACACCTTCATTCCTCTCAGTGCAGGTCTCAGAGAGGACTGAAGGTCTAGTGGGGTTGGAAATCTCAGCTGATGAGGAGCAAGCAGAGGTCCTCTTTGTTCTTTGGTGTGGGTCTTTTAGATACGCTTGCCAACGAACTGCATGGCAGGTCAACATATGTCTGGTCAAGCATGTGGTACCCAAGCGGGAGATGTTTTGGCCACGCGAGATACGCTTGAGACATATGTTGCAAATAGCAGCGGTGCGATCTGATGCACTCGTCTCAAAAAAGGCCCACACCAAAGAACTTTTTGAATAACGCGCAGAGACTGCAGCGCCCTGCACATGTGGAGCTTTGGGGTGTGATGCAGTCAATGTGCTGCCCTTAGGCTGGCCCCTGGAGGGCATCCTGCCTCGTTGGTGATGTGCCGCCTCCTCCTCCTCCTCCTCCTCCTCCTCTCTCCTATCAGGCACCCACGTTGAGTCAGTGACCTCATCATCCCCTCCCTCCTCATCACTGGAGCAAACCTGGCAGTATGCTGCAGCAGGGGGAGCATGACTGCCAGATTGCTGTCCTTCTTGGGCACCCCCTCTGTCCGTGCTCGTGTTACTGCCTTCATCGAGCTCAGTATCATCATCAGAGCCTTCCAAACGCTGGGCATCCTACTGGAGCATGTACCCAACACTGTGGTCAAACAGTTCGAGGGACTCCTCAGGAGGACATGGTGGGGCTAGGGAAGGAGTCACTGATGACATTGAGCCAAGGGAAGAGGCCGCTGCTTTGCCAGACAAAGTACCCTGGGCATGGGTGAGAGAGGATGAGGAGGATGAGGACGGCTTGGTCATCCACTCGACCAAGTCTTCCGCATGTTGCGGCTCAACATGGCCAGCTGCCGAAAAAAAGGCCAAGCGTGTCCCATGGCCACGTGCTGATGAGGATGCACCGTCTCCACGACCAGCACTAGACACAGAGCCTGCTTGCCCTCTCTTATTGGCTTGTGACTGTCTGCCTCTCCTTCTTGGCCTTCCAGACATACTAATGGCCTGTAGCTGCACTAAGCTGGGATATATATATATATATATATATATATATATATATATATATATATATATGTACTGATACTGCAGCTAGCAAAATCAACTGCCTGCCTGTAGTATGAGAACACCACCAACCTTCTACAGGTAGCTTTAGCTGAACACTGTGAGGTGGACGCACCCCACTAACTTGTAGGATTAGCTGAACACTGTGAGCAGGGCGCACCCCACTAACTTGTAGGTTTAGCAGAACACTGTGAGCAGGACGCACTGCACTAACTGTAAATAGTCTAGCTGCCTGACTGTGGTACTAATAGGATCAAAAGAACACCAGCAATTTTCTTCAGGTAGCTGTATTTACTGTAACAAGACAAGCCTGCCTGTCAGTAAGAAGATAACAGGAACGGATCTAGCTGAACACTGTGAGCAGGACGCACCCCACTAGCTTGTAGGTTTAGCTGAACACTGTGAGGTGGACGCACCCCACTAACTTGTAGGTTTAGCTGAACACTGTGAGCAGGACGCACCCCACTAACTTGTAGGTTTAGCAGAACACTGTGAGCAGGACGCACTGCACTAACTGTAAATAGTCTAGCTGCCTGACTGTGGTACTAATAGGATCAAAAGAACACCAGCAATTTTCTTCAGGTAGCTGTATTTACTGTAACAAGACAAGCCTGCCTGTCAGTAAGAAGATAACAGGAACGGATCTAGCTGAACACTGTGAGCAGGACGCACCCCACTAGCTTGTAGGTTTAGCTGAACACTGTGAGGTGGACGCACCCCACTAACTTGTAGGTTTAGCTGAACACTGTGAGCAGGACGCACCCCACTAACTTGTAGGTTTAGCAGAACACTGTGAGCAGGACGCACTGCACTAACTGTAAATAGTCTAGCTGCCTGACTGTGGTACTAATAGGATCAAAAGAACACCAGCAATTTTCTTCAGGTAGCTGTATTTACTGTAACAAGACAAGCCTGCCTGTCAGTAAGAAGATAACAGAAACGGATCTAGCTGAACACTGTGAGCAGGACGCACCCCACTAGCTTGTAGGTTTAGCTGAACACTGTGAGGTGGACGCACCCCACTAACTTGTAGGTTTAGCTGAACACTGTGAGCAGGACGCACCCCACTAACTTGTAGGTTTAGCAGAACACTGTGAGCAGGACGCACTGCACTAACTGTAAATAGTCTAGCTGCCTGACTGTGGTACTAATAGGATCAAAAGAACACCAGCAATTTTCTTCAGGTAGCTGTATTTACTGTAACAAGACAAGCCTGCCTGTCAGTAAGAAGATAACAGAAACGGATCTAGCTGAACACTGTGAGCAGGACGCACCCCACTAGCTTGTAGGTTTAGCTGAACACTGTGAGGTGGACGCACCCCACTAACTTGTAGGTTTAGCTGAACACTGTGAGCAGGACGCACCCCACTAACTTGTAGGTTTAGCAGAACACTGTGAGCAGGACGCACTGCACTAACTGTAAATAGTCTAGCTGCCTGACTGTGGTACTAATAGGATCAAAAGAACACCAGCAATTTTCTTCAGGTAGCTGTATTTACTGTAACAAGACAAGCCTGTCTGTTAGTAAGAAGATAACAGGAACGGATCTAGCTGAACACTGTGAGCAGGACGCACCCCACTAGCTTGTAGGTTTAGCTGAACACTGTGAGGTGGACGCACCCCACTAACTTGTAGGTTTAGCTGAACACTGTGAGCAGGACGCACCCCACTTACTTGTAGGTTTAGCAGAACACTGTGGGCAGGACGCACTGCACTAACTGTAAATAGTCTAGCTGCCTGACTGTGGTACTAATAGGATCAAAAGAACACCAGTAATTTTCTTTAAAATACTGTAACAAGACAAGCCTGCCTGTCAGTAAGAAGATAACAGGAACGGATCTAGCTGAACACTGTGAGCAGGACGCACTGCACTAAATGTAAATAGTCTAGCTGCCTGACTGTGGTACTAATAGGATCAAAAGAACACCAGTAATTTTCTTCAAAATACTGTAACAAGACAAGCCTGCCTGTCAGTAGGAATATAACAGGAACGGATCTAGCTGAACACTGTGAGCAGGACGCACTGCACTAAATGTAAATAGTCTAGAAGATAACAGGAACGGATCTAGCTAAACTGAATACAGTGTATATATATATATATATATATATATATATGCAACACCTGGGATGCATATATATACACAATACACTTTAAGTGCAGCTAACTGACTGACTGTCCTGCCTAATCTAGCTAACTCAAATGAAATGACACTGTCTCTCTCTCTCTCTAAGCACACCGGAACACACTGCACAGGGCCGCTGTGCAGGCGGCCTTATATAGTGTGGGGCGTGTACTAAATCCCCTGAGCTATAATTGGCCAAAGCCTCCTTGGCTTTGGCCAATTATGGCTCTCTGTTAAGGCGGCGCTGTGATTGGCCAAGCATGCGGGTCATAGTGCATGCTTGGCCAATCATCAGCAAGCAATGCACTGCAATGCCGCAGTGAATTATGGGCCGTGACGCGCCACACGAATTTGGCGCGAACGGCCCATATCGTTCGCAATTCGGCGAACGATCGAACAGCCGATGTTCGAGTCGAACATGGGTTCGACTCGAACACGAAGCTCATCTCTAATTAGGAGACGCACTTTCCGATTCGATACAACCCCAAGTTCCTCCACTCCCACTACCCATCCTTTTTCACTGCAAACGCACCGAATAAGACTAAAGGGGTAGCAATACTTTTCTCTAAAAACAACAAATTTTCCCATATCTCTGATTTTAGGGACCCAGAGGGAAGGTTTATTCTTGTAAAGGGTACTATAGAGGGAATATTGTATTCCATAATCTCCTACTATGCTCCTAATAAGGGACAAGCCACTTTTTTCCAGAACCTCTTTACAGCTCTAAACCCCCTGCTGGAGGGCAAGGTCATTTTTGGGGGCGACTCCAATGTGGCTTTCGACAGCATGGTCAGACCACTCTTTAGTCCTCCTTACCCTGAGAAACACGCTTTCTGGGAAACGGGGCTCATATTGGCGCCTTAACAAATCACTTCTTAGCGACCCAATACATACCAAATTAATAGCTGACGCCATCAAAGACTACTTCCGTTTAAATGATGTTGACAACATATCCCCGGAGACCCTCTGGGCAGCCCATAAGGCTACCATCAGAGGCGAAATCATCCGTATAGCGACCCAGGTTAAGAAGGAGTGTCTGATTGACATCCAAAAGTTGGAAACTTCCTTTGTATCCTTAAAAGCAGAACACAAGAAAAAACATTCCAAGGTCTTAACAGACCGAATGGACGCAATTAGATTTGAGCTCAATCTAGCCTTAACAGCCAAAGCGGAGAAACACATCCGCTGGAGCGGGGCCAAATATTATTACCAAAAAGACAAAATAGGCTCGATGTTAGCCAAGCTAACCCCCAAGTACCACTCTAGTACTTTCCCCAAACTTCGTATTTCAGGTCAGCCTCCAACAGCCAACCCTAACAAAATTATGACTGCCTTCCACAAATTTTATTCCAAGCTCTACAACTCAACCCTAACAGATAGAGGCCCCATGATCACTTCTTTCCTCCAGAACCTCCAAATGCCCTCTATTTCCCCGGAACATAAAGACTTAATGGACGAAGCCTTCTCAGTTGACGAGATTAGGGAGGTTATCCAGGATCTCAAGACTGGTTCAGCTCCAGGTCAGGATGGTCTTTCAGTTCCCTACTACAAGACATTCGGAGAAATTTTGGCCCCTCACATGGCTAAATTCTTTAACTCCAAAAGATTGGGTTCCTTCCTAGATCCCCACCTGAACACCGCGTTCATATCTGTAATCCCCAAGCCCAACAAAAACAATGAGGAAGTTGAAAATTACAGACCCATTTCCCTTATTAATAACGACCTGAAAATCTTAACGAAAATTCTCACCAACCGTCTAGCCACTTTCATTAAAGGTTATGTCCACAAGGACCAGGTGGGCTGTATTTCGGGAAGGCAAGGGCCAGACCAAATTTGGAGAGCGGTCGACATTGTATCCCTACTCCAATCTAATTGGGCAGGGGGTCCCAAGCAAGAGGGAATGATCCTTTCACTGGACTTACATAAGGCCTTCGATTCGATCGAATGGCCTTATCTATTCACCCTACTGGAGAGGTGGGGATTCGGGCCCGGATTTCTGGGGGTCCTCAGCTCCCTTTATTCTACCCCGAAGGCGGTGATCCGTCTACAAGGCCAGTACTCCAACCCCCTTAATATAGCGAGAGGCACCAGACAGGGATGCCCTCTATCCCCTCTAATCTTTGCCATGGCAATTGAAACATTAGCAATAGCAATACATTCTAACCCCAATATCCATGGTGTGTCCTGCGGGAATCAAGTCCACAAATGTGGTCTATTTGTGGACAATATGCTCCTATTCATCACATCTCCGATCACCTCTCTCCCAAACCTTTGCAAACTCCTGAAGGAGTTCTCAGCGATATCAGGGTTACAGGTGAACTACGCTGTCATATGCCCTAAACATCTCCCTCAAGACGGAAATAGTAGCTTCACTTCAAAGCTCCTTCGACTTTAAGTGGAGTGATTCCTCCATTGATTATCTAGGGATTAAACTCACAGCAAAAACGGAACAATTATACTCGGCTAATTTCCCACCCATGTATCATAAGCTCGAAACTGACTTGGGAAATTGGACCAAAGGGGAGGATTCCTGGCCAGGTAGAATACACGCAATAAAAATGACACTGCTTCCAAGACTCCTCTACCTCTTCAGGGCCCTCCCAATCAGCATTAAAAAGGATCACTTTGCCCGATTTGGTACTTGCAGATCAGACAGGCTTTATAATGGGAAGGGAGGCAAGGGACAACTCTAATAGAGCTCTCCAGCTTATTCACTGGGCACATACACGCGATCGGACGCCTCCATACCTGATTCTATCCACGGATGCTGAGAAGGCGTTCGATCGCGTGGATTGGGATTTTCTGACCGAGGTGCTCCAGAGTACTGGCTTAGGCCCATATATGCTACAGTGGCTCTCGACTCTATATGTGACCCCCCACTGCCCAAGTCAAGGTGAATGGCACACTCTCTTCAACATTCCCTATTCGGAACGGCATGAGACAGGGGTGCCTGCTTTCCCCCCTCCTGTTCGCTCTGGTTCTTGAACCACTACTACAGAGGGTCAGGGACAACCCAGATATTAAGGGAGTACAGGCGGGCTCTCACGAGCACAAGCTCTCTGCATATGCGGATGACATCCTTTTCCATGCTGTGGACCCCTTGATCTCGTTGCCGAACCTGATGGGGGAGCTAGCAGAGTATGGAGTGGTTTCCAACTTTAAGATAAACTACTCTAAGTCAGAGATTCTGCCGATTACAATCTCTCCATCTCTAGCTAATTCCCTAAAGGGCTCCTTTTCTCTTAAGTGGACCACACCTTCCATGACATACCTAGGCATCCAGCTTACAGACAAATTAGAATCCCTGTACTCATGTAACTATATTCCATTGCTCAAAAAGATTTCTCAAGATTTATCAGAGTGGGACAAGGCCCTTTTCACATAGGTAGGCAGGACGAATATTTTAAAAATGACTATATTGCCCCGTATTCTTTTCATCTTGCAAATGGTACCCATACATTTACCAAAACGCTTCTTTACTGAATTGCGCAGCCTATTTATTAAGTTCGTATGGGGGGGCAAGAAGCCACATCTTGCTATGGCAACGCTACAAAGATCTAAATTAAAGGAAGGATTGGGCATACCCAACATAGGCCAATACTATCGAGCAATTGCCCTACAGCGCATCCTGAATTGAAAGTTCCATACCTCTCTAAAGCTATGAGTTCCCCTGGAGAAAACAAAAAAAAATATTGCGACATCAACTATTTCAGTTATACAATATATACATTCATGTACTTTATCATGGTTTACATGCCATGTAGGATCTACAGGTCACTTAGGAGATCATGTCATCCACCATCTCAATATATATATACATTAGGGATGAGCCGAACACCCCCCTGTTCGGTTCGCACCAGAACATGCGAACAGGAAAAAAGTTCGTTCGAACACGCGAACACCGTTAAAGTCTATGGGACACGAACATGAATAATCAAAAGTGCTAATTTTAAAGGCTAATATGCAAGTTATTGTCATAAAAAGTGTTTGGGGACCCGGGTCCTGCCCCAGGGGACATGGATCAATGCAAAAAAAAGTTTTAAAAACGGCCGTTTTTTCAGGAGCAGTGATTTTAATAATGCTTAAAGTCAAACAATAAAAGTGTAATATCCCTTTAAATTTCGTACCTGGGGGGTGTCTATAGTATGCCTGTAAAGGGGCGCATGTTTCCTGTGTTTAGAACAGTCTGACAGCAAAATGACATTTTGAAGGAAAAAACTCATTTAAAACTACCCGCGGCTATTGCATTGCCGACAATACACATAGAAGTTCATTGATAAAAACGGCATGGGAATTCCCCAAAGGGGAACCCCGAACCAAAATGAAAAAAAAAAAAATGACGTGGGAGTCCCCCTAAATTTCATACCAGGCCCTTCAGGTCTGATATGGATATTAAGGGGAACCCCGGCCAAAATTTAAAAAAAAAATGACGTGGGGTTCCCCCTAAATTCCATACCAGACCCTTCAGGTCTGGTATGGATTTTAAGGGGAACCCCGCGCCAAAAAAAAAAAAAAAACGGCGTGGGGTCCCCCCAAAAATCCATACCAGACCCTTATCCGAGCACGCAACCTGGCAGGCCGCAGGAAAAGAGGGGGGACGAGAGTGCGCCCCCCCCCTCCTGAACCGTACCAGGCCACATGCCCTCAACATTGGGAGGGTGCTTTGGGGTAGCCCCCCAAAACACCTTGTCCCCATGTTGATGAGGACAAGGGCCTCATCCCCACAACCCTGGCCGGTGGTTGTGGGGGTCTGCGGGCGGGGGGCTTATCGGAATCTGGAAGCCCCCTTTAACAAGGGGACCCCCAGATCCCGGCCCCCCCCCTGTGTGAAATGGTAAGGGGGTACTTACCCCTACCATTTCACTAAAAAACTGTCAAAAATGTTAAAAATGACAAGAGACAGTTTTTGACAATTCCTTTATTTAAATACTTCTTCTTTCTTCTATCTTCCTTCATCTTCTGGTTCTTCTGGTTCTTCTGGCTCTTCTGGTTCTTCCTCCGGCGTTCTCGTCCAGCATCTCCTCCGCGGCGTCTTCTATCTTCTTCTCCTCGGGCCGCTCCGCACCCATGGCATGGGGGGGAGGCTCCTGCTCTTCTCTTCTTCTTTTCTTCTCTTCTTCTCTTCTTCTCTTCTTCATTTTCTTCTCCGGGCCGCTCCGCATCCATGATGGCATGGAGGGAGGCTCCCGCTGTGTGACGGCGCTCCTCGTCTGACAGTTCTTAAATAATGGGGGGTGGGGCCACCCGGTGACCCCGCCCCCCTCTGACGCACAGGACATGACGGGACTTCCCTGTGGCATTCCCCGTGATGTCACAGGGAAGTCCCGTCAAGTCACCGTGCTTTAGAGGGGGGCGGGGTCACCGGGTGGCCCCGCCCCCCGTTATTTAAGAACTGTCAGACGAGGAGCGCCGTCACACAGCGGGAGCCTCCCTCCATGCCAGCATGGATGTGGACCGGCCCGGAGAAGAAAATGAAGAAGAGAAGAAGAGAAGAAAAGAAGAAGAGAAGAGCGGGAGCCTCCCCCCATGCCATGGGTGCGGAGCAGCCCGAGGAGAAGAAGATAGAAGACGCCGCGGAGGAGATGCTGGATGAGAACGCCGGAGCAAGAACCAGAAGAGCCAGGAGAGCCAGAAGAACCAGAAGAAGATGAAGATAGAAGAAAGAAGAAGTATTTAAATAAAGGAATTGTCAAAAACTGTCTCTTGTCATTTTTAACATTTTTGACAGTTTTTTAGTGAAATGGTAGGGGTAAGTACCCCCTTACCATTTCACACAGGGGGGGGCCGGGATCTGGGGGTCCCCTTGTTAAAGGGGGCTCCCAGATTCCGATAAGCCCCCCGCCCACAGACCCCCACAACCACCGGCCAGGGTTGTGGGGATGAGGCCCTTGTCCTCATCAACATGGGGACAAGGTGTTTTGGGGGGCTACCCCAAAGCACCCTCCCAATGTTGAGGGCATGTGGCCTGGTACGGTTCAGGAGGGGGGGGCCGCACTCTCGTCCCCCCCTCTTTTCCTGCGGCCTGCCAGGTTGCGTGCTCGGATAAGGGTCTGGTATGGATTTTTGGGGGGACCCCACACCGTTTTTTTTTTTTTTTTGGCGCGGGGTTCCCCTTAAAATCCATACCAGACCTGAAGGGTCTGGTATGGAATTTAGGGGGACTCCCACGTCATTTTTTTTTAATTTTTGGTTCGGGGTTCCCCTTTGGGGAATTCCCATGCCGTTTTTATCAATGAACTTCTATGTGTATTGTCGGCAATGCAATAGCCGCGGGTAGTTTTAAATGAGTTTTTTCCTTCAAAATGTCATTTTGCTGTCAGACTGTTCTAAACACAGGAAACATGCGCCCCTTTACAGGCATACTATAGACACCCCCCAGGTACGAAATTTAAAGGGATATTACACTTTTATTGTTTGACTTTAAGCATTATTAAAATCACTGCTCCTGAAAAAACGGCCGTTTTTAAAACTTTTTTTTGCATTGATCCATGTCCCCTGGGGCAGGACCTGGGTCCCCAAACACTTTTTATGACAATAACTTGCATATTAGCCTTTAAAATTAGCACTTTTGATTTCTCCCATAGACTTTTAAAGGGTGTTCCGCAGCATTCGAATTTGCCGCGAACACCCCAAATTGTTCGCTGTTCGGCGAACTTGCGAACAGCCAATGTTCGACTCGAACTCGAAGCTCATCCCTAATATACATCTATATATTTCATTACAGGGAGTATGCCCTGCTAGATTCATGGGTAACACTTGGGCTTATATTTTTTTCACCTTTTCTCCGTCTTCTGTTTTGTCCTTGCTTTCTTTTTCATGCTTTGCTGGACACCCTGCACCTTTCATACTCAAGCATATTAATGCAAATTCCTTTGGATATGGTTACTGCCATTATCTTAGATACATATATATTTTTGCTATATTTATTTTATTACAGTGAGTACGCTCTGTAACCATCATGGGCGACAGTCGGGTCCATCTCTCTTCTTTTCATTCATTTGCCATGCCTGCCCTGTGCCTGATCCTGGACCTCCATTCCATGGTCTCCTCCCCCTCAGCTCCCGGGGGAGATGTATTCCCGCTACCCCCTTGCCTGGGGCTGCCCCTTTGGGGTCAATTGCCTGACAAGTAGGTATTGGATTACTAGCTCTGGCTTCATGTTGTTGTCCAATCATAACCTATACTCCAATATATTTTTTACTTGCTATTACAGACATCAGATATACATATCAGCCTGAAGAAGCGAGGAGAGCTCGCGAAACGCGTCGGGTTAGAGATGTATCATGAATATCTGTACTTTTCATATTTTGATGTTATGTTATTATGGTTATGTTTTTAGGACCATTTTATCATGCTGCTGTTCTTATGTATTTGTCACCTATGTTCATGACTTGTACTGGATGATATTTATTTCAATAAATTTTGTTATTTCTATACTCTTTTTATTTATCTGTGATCACCATGGACACTTCATTTAAAGTCCCACGGGCACATTTTCTGTTCTTTTTTTTCCCCTGGAGAAAACAATGGCGGGCAGGGACCTATCGTATGCACCCTGGGTCCCTTCAGGAGATAGGGGGCTTTCTTATTGGGTTTCCCCATTAACAACACACTCCTTGAAAATATGGGATGGAGTGAACGCACGCCTAGCACTGGCGCTGAGGACATCCCCACTGGCGCCGGTGGGTGGATACCCGTGGTTTCCTCCAGGGGAACAAAAAACCTCACTTAAAACATGAACTAGAGACGGGACTGTTAGCCTGGCAAAACTTATGGAAGGGGGCTCATTGGCCCCGCTCTCTACATTGCGTGAAAAGTACGGCAGCTTCCCCTTCGACTTCTGGAGACACCGCCAGTTACAGACCTTTATAGCAAAATGTATCAGACAGGCCCCGATCAGAACCACACTGACAGAGTTTGAAAATATGTGGATATCAACAGACCTCCTACCACATATGATCTCGGGGTTATATGTAAGTACAGTACAGGCATAGAAATTCCGGCCCTGCTGAAACATTTTTTGCTTCACGTCCCACCCATGCCTCTGTCTCGTTATAAACGAAGTGTTCTTCCCCACCTCCTTAACACAGCAAAACGCCTGATCCCTATACATTGGAAGAGCTTGCATATTCCAAGCGAGACAGACTGGTTGAGGAAGGTGGGGAAGATCATGGATGCAGAATGCTGGCTGGCCACCTGCAGGAACACGCGTGAGAGATTCGACCTAACATGGGCAGCTTGGAAAACCCACGTACATGACACAACGATGATATCATCTAGTTTAGATATAGCTTTACTTACCTTAGCAGATCCTTCCTTTGGGAGACGTGTCCAGGCGAACCATCCCTCCACCCCTTCGAAGTCTGCCTAGAGTGGACTGCATACCTCAATATATCCGGTGAGATTAGTTCCTCTTATTCTCCCTTTAGCTTTCACTCTTCAATTTCCTTTCTCCTACTCATAATCTTTTCCTCTTTAACATATCTTCCTTGTTATAGTTGTTAAGTGTCAAAGGCTACAACTGCAGTATACCTATTACCTCTTTCTTAAATCTTCTGGACGGTCAACAGGCTACTGATCGTACCAGGCCGTTAACTGGGTATACTCATGTTTCATGCACATCGGGAGCATGTATGCAGTGTTTACAGGCCTAAAGTTTACAGTTACCCTACCTCCCTCCACTTTGGGCAGGGAGGCCTGTCCATAGGGATCGATTGTCCAGGACAGGAAGGGTGCTTTCATGGCTGACAAATGTAGGCATGCCTCCCGACTCACATACCTATAGATTGCACCTTGACCAGATTATGTGCCTTTCATTGTAATCCCCTCTCACCCCTCCCTTCTCTTTCCTATTCCCCCTTCCCCTCCCATTACCCTCCCCTCCCCCTCAACTACCTGTTGGATGTCATTTTGTTGTGAATTTGTTCATGTTGTAAAACTTAAAAATGGAAAATAAAAATTTTATAAAAAGGATCACTTGACTGCATTCCAAAGGAAAATCAACAAATTCATATGGGCAGGGAGAGGTCATAGAATCCAGCAAAGTACCCTTTTCCTATCCAGATCTCAGGGGGGTTTAGGGCTCCCCCCAGTTATTCTGGTATTTTCAAGCTGCCAGGCTGGCCCAACTCTCCTCGGTCTACTCCAGAGCAGAGAAACCAGACTGGATTCAAATAGAAAGGCAGGCAGCTCCATCATACACCCTAGACTTCCGAATCTGGGTCCCCCCAAAGAGCCGTCCCCCAATCCTATCCCCTACTCTCTCTAATTCAATGACAATATGGGACAATTTGAGAACCAACCCTGCATTAACCTCGAGCGCCTGCCCTCTAGCACATATCTTTAATAACTCTGATTTTTCTCCTGGCCTAAATATCAAAGCCTTTAAATGGTGGCTCAACAAGGGGTTGTATCGAATCGGACACTTCTTCACTTCCAATGGCCCCATTTCCCTGGAATTTTGTGTCAATCAACTCGAGATCCCGAATTCAGAACGTTTCAGATTTCACCAAATAAGCCACTTCCTTCACCATATCTGGATGGGGAAACCCTTGCCTCCCAGATTCACACCGTACAAACTATGGTGTGGGCAGTCCACAGAACAGAGGGGCGGAATCTCCATCATATATCAGTCACTGGCACACCAACCCACTAAGGCTGAGTATATGATCGCTTGGGAGAGCGACTTATCCCTCAACTGGGACATAGAAAGCTGGAGAGCTTCCTTTAATAGATCCTTCAAGGGCAGTAAAAATGTCTCCCTAATTGAATCTAGCCTCAAGGTCATCACCAGATGGTACCTTACCCCAGTCAGACTTTCCAAAATGTTCCCCTCAGCTGACCCATGGTGTTTCCGAGGGTGTCAACTCTCAGGTACCTTAGCCCATATTTGGTGGGAATGTCCGAGATCAAGGCCCTATTGGAGCAAGATTTTCTCCCTGATCCGAAAAGTCATGAAAATTCAGATCCCAAAGACCCCAGCCATTGCCCTTCTTAATGCAAATTTACCCAAAATACTGAAATAGAAGCGTAAATTAATATATTTCATTCTCCTGGGTGCCAAGCTGACCATTGCCAAAGGTTGGAAACAATCCAAGGTATCCTTCAAGGCTGCCACACGTAAAATTTCCTGGATCATGTCCCAAGAGAAACTCTCCAGCATTATCCTCAACACCAAAACGCAATTTGAAGCTACCTGGGAACCATGGGCCCATTATATGGGTATTTCCCTTATTCCATGTGTCCAACCTCCAAGTTCTTAGGTCCGCAGGAGGACGCACAGTACTCTCCCGCCGATAGGCTCTTTTCTCTTTTACTCTTCCCCTCTCTCTTCCACCCCCTCTTCTTCTCCCCCCCCTTTCCATCCCCCCTCCTCCTAGCCCTCATAGGTACTTGGAGTGACCCTCTAACATTTGAGTATCATGTCTTTCTCTGGGAGGACGGTCCCTTTAGGGCTTATGAATCAGGTTTTAGCAATCCTAATGTTTACGCTAAAATTCAGGCCTGACTGGTGATGTTTTGATACTGGGGGCTGGTAGAGATTCGGCTGAGCACAGCATGATCCCTTTCGGGGTGCTGGTGGAACCTCTCCTTGACCCCGCCCCTTTTTATCCTCAGGTCGGGCATATAATCTGCAGTTGGATGAGTGATATTAGCTTCTACGGGCCCTTTTCTTCTGTTAGAAGATTTCTTGATACCTACTCTATGCCTCTAGCTTATATTGTAACCTCAAAGGGTACTGTTTTGTATTGTTTTGTTTTATAATGTTTTGTTTTATATTTTTTGGAAATTCAATAAAATATTTTGAAAGAAAATGTATAAAATAAAAATTATAACAGATTGACATATACTTAAAATATATACAGTAAAACCTTGGATTGCGAGCATAAATAGTTTCAGAAACATGCATGTAATTCAAAGCACTTGTACAGTATATCAAAGCAAATTTCCCCATAAGAAATAATGGAAACTCAAATGATTCCTTCCACAACCATTTATTCAAAAGTCCTTCAGTTTATAGTCCATATAAAAAGATTATAGCAAAGTTGTGTAACCATAAAATGTCCATCCACAAATGGAAGCCTCCACAAGGGGATTAGAAGCAAAATCCATCAGGAGCTACAGAGTATAAAAGAGAAGAGAGGCGCCTCTAATGCCCTGTACAGGACTTTCCGACGGAAAATGTGTGATCAGAGCTTGTTGTCGGAAATTCCGACCGTGTGTGGGCTCCATCGGACTTTTTCCATCGGATTTTCCAACACACAAAGTTTGAGAGCAGGCTATAAAATTTTCCGACAACAAAATCCGATCGCGTCAATTCCGACCGTGTGTGGCCAATTCCAACGCACAAAGTGCCACGCATGCTCAGAAGAAATTCCGAGATGGAACAGCCCGGTCTGGTAAAATTAGCTTTCGGAATGGATAGAGCACTTTCATCAGGCTGCAATGTTTAAAATAGTTTAATACAACGCACTCTCTTCTTCTTTATAATGCTAGAAGAATTAAGTAGTTTTGCTGCTCTTATTCACACAGACTTCTCACAAACTTCTTTCTTTATTATTTATCATGATTCCCTCAATATATTTTGATTTGTCACATCTGAAAAAAAAATATATATATTATTATTTTTTTGGTTTGTATTTTTTTCAAGGCTGATCTTTTTTCGTTTTTATTTTTTTTTTACTCCAGAATATTTTGGTGTGTGTTTTGTGTGTCAAGTTACCACAACACCATTGTTATCTTGTATTATTTAATCTCAAGGAGATTGCTTGGTGTTGGTGTCCCTTGTTAATTTCGCATTGTATTTTTGAAATGTACCTGAATGCTCCCAAACTGTCCTTTTTGAAGGAAAACACACATAGGTGAGTATAATTGAAACAAAAATTCCTTTATTAAGGGCACAGAACTAAACAAAGAGGGAGGCAACGCTGGAGAAACATCATAAATTGGCAAAGCCTTTGACCCCCAGGGCACACATCAATTATTTTAACTCAAAATTGGTGGCCTGAGGAGTCCATATGTAAGGGAGTACAGTCTGATCCAGAAGTCCCAGAGATCATGAAAGCAGCAGATGACATGTATGTCCCCAGGCTGTGGTACTACAACAGGCTGCATATTTTGCCAGAACAGACTGAACCCAGGTCATCACTCTCTGGTCTTTCTTCCACGCTTCCTTCCCAGCTGTGGCTCTGGTTTTGGAGGTGAGGCAGGAGGAGGAATAGGACCTGGAGGAGGAGGAGGACCTGGAGGAGGAGGACTATGGGTGAGGTGACAAATGTGGGTTGCACATGTGATTTGGCCCCTCAACCCCTTATTTAGAGCTTCCAAAATTAAAAACTCACATAGGAGTCGTTGTCCCTCCTCCATCTGCATCATTTTGCATGCAGTTATGGCAGCAAAGTCCTCCTCCACACTGTGGGGTGTTCTGAGGGCCTCAGTAGCCTTCCAAAATAGGCCTATGGCAGCCTCCTCTAGGTTACTCCTCTTTCTGCCATTTTGTCTTTGAAGGCGGAGGGGAGGGACCTGGGTATCGGGTAGCCTGCTTGGCGCAGCCACCTCCTGGCTGAGACTTCCCTGTGTATGAAAAAGGGACATGGTTTTAGTTTTTGCTTCATCAATCACAATCATAAATTAGTACTCCAAACTAACATCTATTTACCATCATTGATTGGACAACCAGAAATATTTAGAAGAATGCTATACCTGGCTCAAGCTGGGCTCCTCCACATGTTGCTGCCTGGAAGGCCCAGGTTGGGCATCTGAAGCCTCAGCTGGGGGGGAAGGAAGAATGGAAGGAAGATTAGAGAGTGCTGGCCTGGGTTCAGTCTGACCTGCCAGAAAATGCAGCCTGTCATAGTACCACAGCCTAGGGACATAAATGTCATCTGCAGCTCCTGATCTCTGGGAATCCTGGACCTTCTTGTGCTCCCTTAGATAAGTGCTCCTCAGGCCACCAATTAGGATCTTCAAATAGGTGATGTCTGCCGTGGGGATCACCGACTTCACAAATTGCAGCAAATTATCCAGCGCTGCCTTCCTCTTTGTTTGGTTTTTATAATCAGGGTGGTTTAACTGCCACAGACAGGGCAGCTCCCTGAACATACAGTCCCTGACAAAAGTCTTGTCGCTTCTCTATTTTGTAGAAACCCCTGCAATTAACCTGACTTTTAATTAATCAATTAGTGTTAGAAATAGCTCATATGAAAAGCTAAAGCCCTCCCAAATGATGTTTAATGCACTGAAATAAATTAGTTTCACGGAAAAAAGATTTATCATTTAATCAAGGCAGACAGGTCAAATTTTGGTAAGACAAAAGTTTTGTCGCCTATACAGAAATTGAACAACTTTACTGAAAATCCAAAAATATGTCAGCAAATTAAGTAGCGGTGCTGTGAGATCCAAATGTAATATCTTGTATGACTTCCATGAGCTTGAAGGACAGCATCCATGCGGTTTGGCAAGGATTCATACAATTTATTGATGAAGTCATCAGGAATAGCAAAGAAAACAGTCTTGCATGCCTCCCAGAGTTCATCAATATTCTTTGGTTTCGTCTTCCATGCTTCATCTTTCATCCTACACCACCTATGCTCAACAATGTTCATGTCTTGCGACTGGGCTGGCCAATCCTGGAGCATCTTGATCTTGCTTTAAGGAACTTTGATGTGGAGATGGAAGTATGCGATGGAGCACCATCCTGCTGCAAAATTTGGCCTTTTTTATGGTTGGGAATATAAGAGGTAGCTAAGATTTCTTGGTATTTTAGATTATTGATGTTGCCTTCCACCTTGCAGATCCCTCGCACACCCCCATACTGGATGTAACCCCAGACCATGATTTTGCCTCCACCAAACTTCACTGTTTTCTGGGTAAATCTCGGCTCTATGCGGGTTCCAGTAGGTCTCCTGCAATATTTGTGGCAACTGTGGTGTAATTCAACAGAAGATTCATCTGAAAAATCCACCTTCTGCCACTTTTCCAGAGTCCATCCTTTTAGCAGGCTGTGGCCCTTGGCAAATGCCACACGTTTTTTCAATTGTCTTTTGTTTAGTGCTGGCTTATGGGCACTGATTCGACCATGGAGGCCATTTCGAGACAGAATCCAACAAACTGTTCTGGTTGACACAGGGACTTCAGGTGACCAGGTCTCGTGGAGCTCTGCTGCAGTGGAAAATGGGCTGGCCTTGGATTTTCGAGCCAACAAACGGTCCTCTCGAGCAGTTGTCTTGCGGGGTCGGCCTGACCTGGCCTTGTCCAAAATGTCTCCAGTCTCTTCAAATCTTTTTTTTATCCTCTGAACTTGACGCTGAGACACATTGAAGGTGTCTGCCACATCAGCAGTGGATCTGGTCTTCAGCCTCTTGATAATCAACACTTTAGTCTCCGGGTGAATCTTAGGCATGTTTGAGAAGGTCTAGTGTACTGGTGTTCTTTTTATACACACCTGAGACCTAATTGATCCATTATTAGTCACAGGTGAAGCTCATATAATAAGGCGACAACACTTATGTCTTGGCAAAAATTGACTTTACCAAGCTGTGAATATTAGAGTACTTTTTGTCAGTTTCGTTTTGCACTGAAACATTACTACAAAAGCTGTTGGGATTAAAATGACGCATTTTTTGTAACAAAATCTTGATTAGAAATATATTTTAGCGGCACTTCAGGTCAATTTGTACACAAGCGACAAGACTTTTGTCAGGGACTGTATCTATGAAGATTGGCATAAAGTCATGATCCTTCAAGATATCCATCAAGATATCCATTTTAACTGCAAGAGACAACACAAGACAAACCCTAATGTCAGCCTAAAGTCTTCTAAACTTGTCCAAATACAGGCCTCAATCTAGAAGCAGTATAGGCCCAATTTTAAATCTTACCTTCGTTATCACGATCGGTGCCTCCGTTATGCCTTCCTCCGCTCACAGATCGTACGTACTACGCACGCGTGTTACGCTTTATAGACACTGCGCATGCGTGAAACTCCGCCCGCCCCTGACGTTCTTTCTAGTCTATTCCCCGCCCCTTCTCGTTCGTCGCAGTGGGGAAGAGCACATGGCGGAGACAGAGCAGGTGTCTGATAATTACACCAACGAGGAGGAGGAAAGCCCAGAGCGTGAAACGTCCCGATCCAGAAGGAGACAATTTAAGGCATCAAATATGTCCTTTGTGGAGATGGTGGAGATGGTCGACATCCTGAAGAAGGCCGACTATGATGGGAAGTATGGACCTTACCCCAACCCCAATGTCAGAAAGGCCAAGATCATGGCAAAAGTAGTCAAGAGTCTGCACCGGAATTTTGGGGTACGATGATCCAAGGATCAACTCAGGAAGCGGTGGTCGGACCTCAAAATCAGGGAGCTTGAGCAGTACAGAAGGATCAGGAGAGTGCTGCAAAAAAGTAAGTAGTTGTCCTGTGTTCCTATTCTTTCTTTTTATTACATTCGTGCTGCTCCATGTGCTTTTCTTTACTGTTGTACAGTTTAAAATGGCAATTTTCATGTTCATGGGCACATTGTTTGTTCGTATGAAAACTTGCCTGTTTTACCTTAAATGTACATTTTTACTTTTAGTAGTGTGACCCAAAAAAATTGTTATACAACAAACATGTTGGATTGGTTTAAAAACCTTTTATAAATGCACATGTGATTGTGCTGGTATTAAAAAATTGATGATCAAGAATGTGTGGAGTATTGTTTCAACGCTCCAAAACTTTTGTTGTGCTCAAATTGGTGTTTTCTGTGACAATGGGGGTTATTTCCTAAGGGAAAATCCACTTTGCACTACAAGTGTAGTTTCAGTGCAGTTTCAAGTGCATATGTAGTGCAAAGTGTCTTTGCTTTTAGTAAATAACACCCAACATTGCTTTGTAATGTTACACAATCATGCCATTTTCAGGACTCACCACATTTCTGTCAGGGTCAGTTAAAAGAAACACAAGCAGTAAATGTCACCAAAGATTTTAGTAGTTAAAATGATTTTTTTATTTTAAAAATGTTTCAGACATTGTCTGGCATTTTGATGGCCCCCCTACCCGCAAAGTAATCAAGGTATCTAAGACGGACCTCACAGGCACTCAGGGGGGGCAAGCCAGGACGGCCACTTTCAAGTGCTGTCAGGGTTGGTTCATTATGAATTCCGGCCTCAGGCCCAACTGAGGCAGCATAGTTGGCAGAATTTTGCCTTAAAAAGTTGTGTAGGAAACTCAGACATGCAGCCCGGGCGCAATTATCGGAGGGGGTGGAACTAGCGACTCACTCGGTTGAATCCCTACTGATAGCTAAAGACATAGATCGTACGCTGTCCTCTATATATCTTAGGCTTACCTGCAAAGCTACCTCTAAAACACTTCCGCTATTTAATAAATGGCATTCAGATATCCCGACTCTAACTGAAGAGGATTGGTCAGAGGGACTGCAGCAGTGCATACCATTTATGATCTCGGCCAGAGATAGGTTCATCCAGCTAAAGTTTTTGCACAGGGTGAACTACACCCCGCATAGACTTTCCTCAATATACCCGGGATTGGATGATACTTGCCCTAAATGCAGACAGTCGGTGGGGACCTTTTTTCATGTGGTTTGGTCATGCCCTATTGTGCAGAATTATTGGACCACAGTGGTGGCGGAGGTTAACGGAGTGGCGGGACTACACCTGGAGGTAGATCCGCTTGTCTTTCTCCTGGGCATTTGTGTGTTTACACAGCCTATTATGCCAGGAAAGAGATATTAATGCACTGGAAGTTAGGGGATCCTCCCACGGTGGGGGCATGGAGGGCTCAGGTTAATGCGGCATTGCCGCTGTATAAACTTACTTATATGGGAAGAAATTGTTCTCAAAAGTTCGACAAGATCTGGGCAGCCTGGGTTGAAGCGAGACACCTCACCATATAGATGTTTCCGGGAGCCCCTCCCCAGGGGGCCTTTCGGAAAAGGGCAGACGTGGTGTTTCTGGCGTCGGCTCGGGGGACTTGGGGGCTTGGAAATACTGAATTTACAGAAGTGTGGGGGTGGCTTGCCCTCCTGCACTTTCAGACACCTGCCCTGCATGGCACCTTTCCCTTTTCCCTCTTCCCCATTTCTCTTTTTGGCAGGGGGTCCCTGGTGATGACAGGTGGTTTTTAGATGAAAAGGGGTGCATAGCCTAAAAATACTACAGTCTGCTAAGGTGTTTGTGAAAATAATTGAGGAATAAGAATGTTGTGTAGGTAAAATAGATTGGGGGGAAGTTGCATAGATGACTCATGTTCCTATAACGCATGATTATTAGACCTCAATATTTACCACTGTGAATCTGGTTCTACAGATATGTTTGTATAAGATACTTAATTTTGATTTCTTAAGTGTACTGTACTTTCTATTTCAATAAACATTACCTGTGTTAAAAAAAGTTGTGTAGAACACAGCACACCAGGATGATATGATTCAGTTTGTACTCCGCCATGTGTATGGGTGTAAGAAATAGGTGGAACCGGCTGGCCATGATTCCAAATGTGTTCTCCACCACTCTTCTGGCTCTGGCCAGTCGGTAATTAAAAACCCTCCAGTCCGGGGTGAGGATCCTCATAGGGAATGGCAGCATAAGATGGTCCCCCAGTGCAAACGCTTCATCCGCAACGAAGACAAATGGGAGTCCTTCCACATTGTCTTCTGGAGGTGGCAAGTCCAAGCTTCCATTCTGGAGACGCCTGTAGAACTCCGTCTGGGTGATGACTCCACCATCGGACATCCGGCCATTCTTCCCCACGTCCACATACAGGAACTCATAAGTAGCCGACACCAACGCCAACATCACAATACTATTGAACCCCTTGTAGTTGTAATAGTATGACCCCGAGTTGGGTGGTGGGACGATGTGGACGTGTTTCCCATCAATTGCCACTCCGCAGTTAGGAAAGTCCCACCGCTGGGCAAAGTGAGTTGGAAGGAAACTGTGGAGTCAAACAAGAAAAAAAATAATCATTTTGCACCTAAACAGGGAAAGCAGATTAGACACAAACATTCTTGCCCAACATCAGTATAACATTTATTTTAGGGAGTTTTGAAAGACCAAGGTATAAGGCCCACCTATCAGATTCCCCCTCCCCCCCTCTCATGGGCCATTTCTAACATTTTAGGGGGGGTGGTTTGGACAGGTAACCCTCTCCACTTCATTGAGAGATGAATGCCTAAATAATGTGTATTACTTTGGCCAGCCCCTCCTTACTTACACTATTGACAGCCCACTGGACAGGTAAGAAGTGTCATAATACAAAGATATAAATACACATTGTACACATTTTAGCACATTTGGACATTCTGCTATTACCTATCAAGATAATAATAGTATACAAAAACTTTAAACAGTACCATTTGAAAGTATTCAGGCAGGCCCTTGCACTACATGCTTTGAAGAATTCATCCATACATCTGACCACAAAAGAGATGGGTATAGTGTGTATGGGTTTGGCAAAGTCAGCAGATAGTTGATTGAGGATAGATAGAGAATTGGTATCAGCTGACTTAGCAGTTGGGGGGAGGGAGGGTTCCAAATGATTTGGGGACCCCAAAAAAAAAGCCTCTGGCACTCTGCCAGAATTTAAAGCACAAATCACATTTTTACACATTTTAGGGGGTATTTAGGGTAAAGCACTACTATAGAGCTGACAAAATACACTGTTAAGTGACTACACGAGGTGAATATAGGGCCAGGAGAGCATGCTGGGGTGTCACGTACCTGGTAGGTTGTGAGCCTGAAGTGCAGGAAAAGACCTCCCTTACAGCTCCCACTCCCGTTCCCCTGGAATGGAGACAGAGGGCCAGGAGTGAAGAGTGGTATGGGTGCCTGGCAGGATCAACAGTTGCTGAAAGTCCAGTAGTGGTGGCACCCTCTGGAGTCAGTAGTCTGAGGAGTAGACTGAGGACAGAGACTGGAATGCAGGACTGGAACAAGGAACAACAGCAGGTAATAGCAGACTGGAAGCTGGACTGGAACAACAGCAGAAGATAGCCTGGAACACTGGACTGGAACCAGGAACAACAGCAGGTAATAGACTGGAACGCTGGACTGGAACACAGCAGAAGGTAGCCTGGAACGCTGGACTGGAACACAGCAGAAGGTAGCCTGGAACGCTGGACTGGAACCAGGAACAACAGCAGGTAATAGACTGGAACGCTGGACTGGTACACAGCAGAAGATAGCCTGGAACGCTGGGCTGGAACACAGCAGAAGGTAGCCTGGAACGCTGGACTGGAACCAGGAACAACAGCAGGTAATAGCAGACTGGAAGCTGGACTGGAACCAGGAACAACAGCAGGTAATAGCAGACTGGAAGCTGATGAACACAGCGGATGGTCAACAAGCCGGTGGTCAGTAACGTTCGGACAGCAGAGGTACCAGGGGTAATGCAGAGGGATGGTCAGGCAAGCCAAGAGGGTCTGGTGCAGGCAGATGGCAGGATCGTCAAACAGGAAGCCGGGTCAGATAACAGGAAACACAGATCAGATCAGGTAACACTCACAGAACGCTGTAGAGCAGACAGCGGGGATGGAGTGTGACAGGCAGGTTTAAATAGCCCGCCTGACACCAGCGGGAGTGCGCGCGTGCCCGTGCGTGACCGCACCCGTGAATGCGCGCGCATGCGCAATGGGACCCGTGGCCGGGTTCCCGTGCGATGGGGACGCCGGTTACTGACAGGATCTTCGTGACATTGCCCCCCCCCAAGGGGCAGCCTCCGGCTGCCCCTTTGAAAAAATTTCTCTGGATGAGCTGTTTTAAAGGCTTGTAACAGGTCTTCAGCATGAATATTATCCTCTGGTTCCCAAGAATTCTCCTCTGGGCCAAACCCCTTCCACTTTATTAAGAATTGATTTTGGTTACCTCTTTTCCTGTGGTCCATGATAGCCTCCACCTCGAATTCCTCTTCCCCATCTACCAGGATTGGATCAGGAGGATCCGTACTTCGACCTGGAAATGGGTTAGTAATAGATGGTTTAAGCAAGGACACGTGAAAAACTGGATGTACCTTTAGTGAATCCGGGAGTTCAAGTTCATATGCAACTTCATTAATTCTCCGTTTAACAGGGAATGGTCCAAGAAATTTGGGACCCAATTTCTTGGAAGGGCAGGCCAACCTGAGGTTTATGGTGGACAACCATACCTGATCCCCAGGTGCAAGTAAGAGCTCACCTCGCCTCTTTTTATCGAAGGTTGCTTTGTTGTACTCATGGGTTCTGGTCATGGTGTCCTGTAAAACTTGGTTGTTAGAGGTAAAGAAATCCAATTTCTCCTGGACTGCGGGTACTGTGCATTCTGGAAGAGAGTTTGGTAAAAATGAGGGGTGGAAACCATAATTCGCAAAAAACAGAGTTTGCTTGATAGCAGAATGAATAGAATTGTTATAAGCGAATTCGGCCAATGGTAAAACAGCAATCCAATTATCTTGGGCAAAGGAAGAAAAACAGCGCAAATATTGTTCAAGGGTCTGGTTTGTTCTTTCTGTTTGCCCATTAGTCTGGGGGTGATAAGCCGATGAAAATGAGAGTTCAATGTCCAAGGTTTTACACAAAGCCCTCCAGAATCGAGAGGTAAATTGTACCCCTCGATCTAAAACGATGTTAACTGGTACCCCATGGAGCCTGACGACCTCTTTAATGAATGCTTGTGCTGTTTCTGTAGCTGAAGGGGTACCCTTCATTGGGACAAAGTGCACCATCTTCGACAACCGGTCCACTATGACAAAGATTGAAGTGAAGCCCCCGGCCGGGGGTAGTTCTACAATAAAATCTATTGAGAGCATTTTCCAGGGTCTATCTGGGACAGGCAAGGGTTTTAGTAGACCCCATGCCTTTGTTTTGTGCCCTTTGTTCCTAAGACAGGTGGTACAGGACTCTACAAACTCTTTACAATCTTTGCGCAGCTGAGGCCACCAGAAGGTGTGCTGAACCAAATCAGTGGTCTTAGCCACACCGAAATGCCCAGCCAGCGCATGATCGTGGCAGAGCTCTAGTACTGGTACTCGTAGTGTTTCAGGTATAAAGATCCTACCCTCATGCCACAATAACCCATCCTTAACCTGTAGCTCTGTCTTAATGGAAGATTCTATTTCTGCGGAGGCCTGTTTAATCTGGGAAAGCAGGTTTCCCTGAAGTAGAAGAAAGTTCCCTGGAGACAAAATGGTGTCTGGAGGGGAAATCTCTTGAGGTTTGTGAAACATCCTAGACAGGGCGTCAGGTTTGGTATTCTTGGAGCCAGGACGGTAAGTGACATGGAAGGAGAACCTTGAGAAAAAGAGAGCCCACCTGGCCTGACGTGGTTTCAACCTCTTTGCAGATCTCAAATACTCCAGGTTCTTATGATCTGTAAAGATTAAAACTGGATGACCGGCACCCTCCAACAGATAGCTCCACTCCTCCAATGCTGACTTGATTGCCAACAACTCTCTGTCACCTACATCATAATTTCTCTCTGCAGTGGATAATTTACGAGAAAAGAAAGCCACAGGATGCAGCAGGGCTTGGGTTCCCTGTCTTTGGGATAATACTGCTCCTACAGCAATTTCAGATGCATCCACTTCTAGAATAAATGGCAGAGAGGAATCTGGATGCTTCAGTACAGAGGCGGAGGTAAAAAGGCCCTTGAGAGTCTCAAAAGCCTTTTGAGCCTCGGCCGACCAATGGAAGCGTGTACCCTGTTTGGTAAGCTGTGTGATGGGTGCAATGATGGCTGAGAACCCCTTAATAAATTTGCGGTAAAAATTAGCGAATCCAACGAATCGCTGGATTCCTTTCTTATCAGTCGGGACTGGCCAATCTAGAACAGCCGTGACCTTTTGGGGGTCCATTTTGATGCCCTTACTGGAGATGACTAACCCTAAAAATGGAATACTTTCCTGTTCGAATTCACATTTTTCAGCCTTTGCATATAGACCGTGTTGTCGAAGTCGGCCCAATACACTTCTGACGTGCCTGCGATGGGATTCAAGGGAACAAGAGAAAATCAATATGTCGTCTAAATAGACGATGACAAACAGGTCTAGAAAGTCACGTAACACATCATTAATAAAGTATTGAAATGTGGCAGGGGCATTACACAGGCCGAAAGGCATCACGAGGTACTCAAAATGTCCATAACGGGTACGAAAAGCGGTCTTCCATTCGTCTCCATCCCTGATACGAACTAAATTGTAGGCCCCACGGAGATCAAGTTTGGTGAATATGGTAGCCGTCCCCAGTCTCTGAAACAACTCTGGTACTAAGGGGAGAGGGTACCGATTCTTCACAGTAATTTTGTTTAGTTCGCGGTAATCCACACACGGCCTGAGGGTTTTATCTTTTTTCTGCACGAAGAAGATGCCTGCACCTGCGGGGGACATGGATGGACGGATGAAGCCTCTTTTGAGGTTTTCGTCAATGTATTCCTTCAATGCCCCTTGCTCCACCTCAGTCAGGGGAAATATTCTTCCAAAAGGAATTTCAGCACCAGGAAGTAACTCAATGGGACAGTCATAGGCCCGGTGAGGGGGTAACACCTCTGCCCTCTGTTTACTGAATACGTCCAGGAAATCATGATAGGCGGAAGGAATGGATTGAAGTAGACTAGGATCTGTATCTAGGCATAACAGAGTAGAGTTCTCCTGGATGTTCTGGGTTCTGCAAAACTGTTGGCAGTACGGAGAGGGAAAGGTCACCTCACCCGTGATCCAATTTATGTCCGGATTATGGGCCTCTAACCATGGCATGCCAAGTATTATGGGGAACAGGGGTGAAGCGATAATGTCCAGGCGCAGCTGTTCCTGATGGACGTTGGAAACTAAAACGGGTATTGGCATAGTCTCTTGGGTGACAGGTCCAGACTTGATAGCGGTCCCATCAGCTAGATGGATAGAAAGTCCATGGGCTTTAGGTGACAAGGGTATTTGGTGTTGGATGGCAAAACGAGAATCCATGAAACAGCTGCAAGCTCCTGAGTCAATAATGGCGGTGATTTGTAGATCCTTCCCTGGAAGCTGCAGCAGAAGAGGAAGAGCAAGGTGAGTGGTATTTTTAACCAGAGATGTCACATAGTCAGTAGATAGGGATAAACACTTACGAAGTTTGAGGGGACAGTTCCTGACATAGTGCCTGGGTTCCCCACAATACAGGCACAAGTTATTTACTCGACGACGTTGTCGTTCCTCTGAGGTGAGTGAAGGCCGCAGGACTCCTAATTGCATTGGCTCAGGTAAGTTAAGCGTGGAGGTAGGTGGTGTTGATGATGGGTGATGGGGAACCTTAGGGGTAACCCAAGTTGGACGAGAAGACCCCATAGCTTTCTCAGACCTGCGCTCTCGTAGGCGTTGATCGATCTGGATAGCTAGATCGATTAAAGCATTTAAAGTCTGTGGTGTACCCACCCTGGCCAGTTCATCCTTCAGAGGATCAGAAAGTCCCAACCGAAATTGATAACAGAGAGCCGCATCGTTCCAATTAGTATCCGCACTCCACTTCCTGAATTCAGCCACATAATCCTCTGCTGCTCTGCGACCTTGTTGAAGGGTGTGTAGAGCCGCCTCTGCAGTTACAGATAGCTGGGGGTCATCATATAACTGGCCTAGTGCGTCAAAGAAAGTGGAGAGGTTGGTCAGAGATATGTCCTTTTGCTCTAAGAGGCGATGGGCCCAGGTTTGGGGGTCACCAGAGAGTAGAGAAATTACGTAGCCCACCTTTGTAGCCTCCAGGGAAAAGGTACGTGGCTGAAGAGCAAAAAATAGTTTGCAGGAGTTGTGGAAGGCTCTGAACTTATGGCGATTTCCAAAGAAACGTTCAGGTGTGGGAACCTTAGGTTCCGGAGGGAGCATCACCACCGTTGAGGAAGGCCCAACTGAAGGAGCAGGAGCAGAGGAAGCTCCCTGGGTCCCAATGGGGTTAGACAGGGTTAACACTCGTTCCTCCAGTCTGGTGTATCCTTGCTGCATATTTTTTACTGCTTCAGTCAATCCTGCCAGGTGTGCACAGAGTTCCTCTATGGGAGACGTTCTCTGCTCAGGCTCAGACATGGCTGTCTGCTACTGTCACGTACCTGGTAGGTTGTGAGCCTGAAGTGCAGGAAAAGACCTCCCTTACAGCTCCCACTCCCGTTCCCCTGGAATGGAGACAGAGGGCCAGGAGTGAAGAGTGGTATGGGTGCCTGGCAGGACCAACAGTTGCTGAAAGTCCAGTAGTGGTGGCACCCTCTGGAGTCAGTAGTCTGAGGAGTAGACTGAGGACAGAGACTGGAATGCAGGACTGGAACCAGGAACAACAGCAGGTAATAGCAGACTGGAAGCTGGACTGGAACAACAGCAGAAGATAGCCTGGAACACTGGACTGGAACCAGGAACAACAGCAGGTAATAGACTGGAACGCTGGACTGGAACACAGCAGAAGGTAGCCTGGAACGCTGGACTGGAACCAGGAACAACAGCAGGTAATAGACTGGAACGCTGGACTGGTACACAGCAGAAGATAGCCTGGAACGCTGGGCTGGAACACAGCAGAAGGTAGCCTGGAATGCTGGACTGGAACCAGGAACAACAGCAGGTAATAGCAGACTGGAAGCTGGACTGGAACCAGGAACAACAGCAGGTAATAGCAGACTGGAAGCTGATGAACACAGCGGATGGTCAACAAGCCGGTGGTCAGTAACGTTCGGACAGCAGAGGTACCAGGGGTAATGCAGAGGGATGGTCAGGCAAGCCAAGAGGGTCTGGTGCAGGCAGATAGCAGGATCGTCAAACAGGAAGCCGGGTCAGATAACAGGAAACACAGATCAGATCAGGTAACACTCACAGAACGCTGTAGAGCAGACAGCGGGGATGGAGTGTGACAGGCAGGTTTAAATAGCCCGCCTGACACCAGCGGGAGTGCGCGCGTGCCCGTGCGTGACCGCACCCGTGAACGCACGCGCATGCGCAATGGGACCCGTGGCCGGGTTCCCGTGCGCCTGGGACGCCGGTTACTGGCAGGATCTTCGTGACATGGGGAGGTAAGTGAAGGCAAATATGTATGAAGGACAAAAAAAAAAAATACATAAAAATCCAGCATGCATGAGGACAAAGGGGACATTCACAGCATATTACAATCATGGTAATTAGGGAATGAGGAAAGAAATACAATATATTAACAAACATTATATACAATAAAATGTGATGTTAAAGGATAAATCTTACCTTAATATACTCCTTCTGCAGGACTTGGATGATGGCAGAACAGGTCTCTGGGATAATGATCCCCAGAGCCTGGGGGGAGATGCCTGTCGAGAACTTGAGGTCCTGCAGGCTTCTCCCCGTCGCCAAGTACCGCAGGGTGGCGACTAGCCTCTGCTCCGGAGTGATGGCTTGCCTCAGCCAGGTATCCTGCCTGCTGATATAGGGGGTCAGCAAAGCCAACAAATGGTGAAATACGGGGTCCGTTATCCGGAGAAAGTTCCTGAAATCATCAGGATTATTCTCACGGATCTCATGGAGCAAAGGCATATGACAGAACTGGTCACGCTGGAGCAACCAATTCTTGGTCCATGAACTCCTCCCCACCCTGTTCATGGACTGGACTTGTGTCAAGGTAAGGACCCCAACACCAAGCCCCCGCACAGCACGAACTCTACGAGGAGTACGTATACGCAACATGGCTAGAAAACGGTCGGCTGCTCAGAACGAAGTAACAGAACGCACTGAAGAACAGCAAGGCCTGTGAAGAGCGACTTGAAAAACGGCAACGAGCGGACAAGAACGCACTGAATAATCCAATACGAACTGACTGCACGCACTGAAGAGCAGATACAAACCCACAAGCACAAACTGAACAGCAGAAAACGATCTGAAAACCACGAGTCTGAAAAAGCACAAATCGTCTCTCACCAAACTTTTACTAACACGAGATTAGCAAAAGGAGCCCAAAGGGTGCCACACTTGGTTCAGAACTGCCCTTTTCTAGTCTCGTCGTACGTGGTGTACGTCACCGCGTTCTTGGCGATCGGAAATTCCGACAACTTTGTGCGACCGTGTGTATGCAAGACAAGTTTGAGACAACATCCGTTGGAAAAAATTAATGGATTTTGTTTCGGAATGTTCGATCAATGTCCGATTGTGTGTACAGGGCATAAGTGTAGCAATATGGTTACATTTAATGAAGGTACAAAATTTAGCAACTCACATGATTGATGATTAAAACAGACACATCTAAGTATGCAGGCATCCGGGGTAAAGCTGTTCACAAAGACCGCTCACCGCTGTCAGTCTGCAATCGTGACTGGGAAGATTCCCCTGCAGTAGAGCGATCTGAAAGTGAGGCTTGAACTGCTTGTGGAGCGTAGCGTGGAAGGGATGATGTCAATGGCAGTGCGGGCGATGGTCTATGTGGACAGCTTTATCCCAGATGCCTGTGCCATGTGAGTTGCTAAATGCTGTACTTTCATTAAATGTAACCATATTGCTACACTTAGAGGTGCCTCTGTTCTCTTTTATACTGTACTCAGTTGTGAAATGACGCTACTTGTATATCAAGTCAAAAAGTATTTAAAAATGTTGCTTCTTTTGCAAAACGCTCTCAAACCAAGGTTTTACTGTACTGTATGTATATAAATCATCAGAAGCTTATAAAATAAAAAATCCCATAAACCTATAATAGCTTTCTCTTGAATTTTGTTTTTTGCAGATGTTTTAGACCAGCAAGCTATTTTATGAACAGAATGTGTTCATTTTAAATATAAAACATTCCTATCAAGTAAGCTTGGTAAACCTACCATGAATTTCCTTTTTGATCAGAGTGCTTTATGGAAGATGAAATGAGATGAGATGCCCCTTCAGCCAACTTGCTTTAGTCACACATTGATCACTCTCCAATCACAAAGCATCTGGCAAGGAACAACTAACCAAAGGGAGATTATTGATCAGAACCAAAGTTTAAAAACACGTTGAGCCCTCAACAAATTAAAGCTGCCTGTTAGTTTCATATAGATGTCGTGGGTAAGTATCATGCCTTGTCTTCTAATCGATACATCAAGGAAAATGAGTCTTTGGATGTTCATCAGAGCAGGAACAGTCATTTAAAGTTCTTTTAGATTATGATCAGATTGAACGCTCAATGATTATTATGGCATTAATCATGGGCTGTAAAGTCATATAGTGTATGGGAAGGAAGCTTTCATGCTAGAATCATATATAAAATCTATGTTAATGCCAATATATGGCCTTTATATGTTTCTCAACATGCTCAGTTTCGTAGAAATTGTCTGGTATACCAGTATATGGCTGTTCATTTCCAAAGTCACTTTTTATTAGTGTGATACCGATTATATTTTACAGTCAGTTTGGACAAAGTTATTGGCCTTTGAGGATAGCTGTCATTCTGCAGCACACCATTGTCCAAAAACATGAAAAATAGGCATTGCGTGGGTTATTTTTTAGTTATTTTGAATGGACCTGTGTTGAATGGGTTTTGTTTGCTTCAAAACTGCCTCTATCATCATGCAAGTCAAAGGAAATGCAAAGGCTTGACACAGGTTATTGCAGCCTAAATGAGGTCAGATGCAAGTCATAAAGAGGTCAAATGCACCTGTCATAGAACTTTGAATAATCTCACAAGGCTCTGAAACGAATATAATTTAAAAGACATCTAAAAAGCAAGCAGCATTTGCCCACTGACACAAGTTCAAAGTTTGTTGACACATGCCCAAAAGAATCCATACCTCCCAACATTTTGAGATGGGAATGAGGGGCATCTATTAGCAAAAGTATGTAGGCATAGGACACACCCCCTGGCACACCCCCTCACAGGAGAATTATACAAAAAGAAAAAAATTGTTGCACGCACAAGTTTTTTTTTTTTTTTTTTAACACTACTATACATTTATATTGGCTTTTGACATTTACAAATTCAGCAATTTAGAAATTGGATAAAAGATTTATCACCGGGAAACACTTTTTGAATGATAAATAAAGTATTTTATACACATATAGATCAAAGCAAAATGAGGGAAGAAATGAAGAGGAAAGAGGAAGAGAGGGATTTTGTTCCAAATCAGGGACAGTCCCTCGAAATCAGGGGCAGGTGGGAACTATGGAACGAGAGAACGCCCCCCCCCGAACGGTACCAGGCCACATGCCCTCAACATGGGAAGGCTGTTTTGGAGTAGCCCCCCAAAAGAATCTTGTTGATGGGGACAAGGGCCTCATCCCCACAACCCTTGCCCGGTGGTTGTAGGGGTATGAGGGCCGGGGGCTTATCAAAATCTGGAAGCCCCCTTTAACAAGGGGACCCCCAGATCCCAGCCTCCCCCGCTATGTGAATTGGTAACGTGTACATTGTACCCCTTCCATTTCACAAAAAAAGTGTCAAAAATAGTAAAAAAGACAGGAGACACTTTGGGACAAGTCCTTTATTAAAAAAATAAATAATAAAAGTCTCCCACAATGTAGGTCCATCTCACGCCACCCTACGAGCCAAAAAAAGAAAAAAGATCAGCTCCGCCTCCATGGGAGGCTCCCGCCAAGTGACGCTTTTTCTCGATGACAGCTGTTATATAGCTGAGGGCGGGTCCACTCAATGACATAAACGGGGACCCCGCCTTCCTCTGACATCACGTGGCTTCAGAGGGTTACGTCACCGGGTGGCCCTGCCCTCAGCTATATAACAGCTGTCATCAAGAAGAAGCGCCACTCGGCCGGAGCCTCCCATGGAAGCAGAGCTGTTGCGGCTTTTTTTTTCTTTTTTCGGCTCGCCAGGTGGTGGATCTACATCATGGGACTTTTTTTTTTTATCTTTTAATAAAGGACTTGTCCCAAAGTGTCTCCTGTCTTTTTTACTATTTTTGACACTTTTTTTTTGGGCACTGAAGGGTCTGGTATAGATTTGGGGGGGGCCCTACGCCATTTTTAAAAAAAATTTGGTTTGGGGTTCCTCTTAATATTCATACCAGAACTAAAGGGCCTGGTAATGGACTGGAGGGGAACCCCTTCCTATTTTGTTCAATGAGTTTTATGTATATTGCCGAGACCCGACAATTCATTACAGCCGCAATCAGTTTTAAATTACTCTTTTCCTTTAGAAATGTCATTTTGCGGGGGGGCAGGAGGCGGAGCCTAGCGGAGCAGACATGTATTGTTAGAGCTCCACACCGCTGAGGAGAGAAGAGAAGGACAAAGCGGAGCCTGCAGGCTCAAAAGGTATCCATTTGAACATTTTTGCCCCAGGGAACAAACTGTGAAAGTTTGAGCAGGAAATATGGTACTGGGAGGAAGCCGTGGCAGAAATAAAAATCACCTCACAAAGAGCTCACAGGCACTCACTGCAGCTGAAGCAGCTCCAGTCACCTCACAAGATACAGCATCAGGGCGCTCTCACAGACAGAAAATGTCACAGCAAGACTCTCCATTTGAGTCAGATACAGAACAAATCCTCTCACAAACTTCTCCACAAGCCTCCTCAGTATCCCCAGTAATATTATTACAATTTGAAAAGATGCTTCATAAGGCTTTAAAACAAACCTCAGACCAAATAACAAAAAGCCTAACCAAAGAAATAAGAGAGCTGGGAAACCGCACCGCAGCCTTAGAAATAAAAATGGATGAAATTGAAATTACAACCCAAGAAAATATAACAGAATTGGAACAATTAAAAAAAGAGAATTTAATACTTCAAACTAAGCTCGAAGATTACGAAAATAGAGCCAGACGTTCAAACTTGCGCATAAGGGGAATACCTGAAACTGTGACAGACCTGCAATCTACTATTACTGCTCTATTACAAGAACTAAAGCCAGATATCCCTATTGAACGTTTAGAACTGGACAGAGTACACAGAGCCCTCACAGCCAAAAAGAAAGATGGACCCCCACGTGATATAATCACAAAATTTCATTATTACAGAACGAAAGAACAAATACTAATTGCTGCAAGAGAAAAAAAGGAACTTAATTTTCAAGGACACAATTATCAAATTTTTGCTGACCTATCCCAACCTACTATTACTAAAAGACGATCCATGAAACCCCAACTAATGGAACTGCAACGCCACAACATTATGTATCAATGGGGCTTCCCCTTTTCAGTCAGATTTAACTACCAAGGTACAATTTACAGAAGCAGATCAGCAGATGAACTACAACAAACCCTTTTAAAATTAAATCTGACAGAACCCACAAGCAGCAACACTCCCACACGCAGAAGAATGGCGTCATCTTCACCTTCAGGCAGCACCCAGAAAATTTCAGAACAAAATGGGAATCATCATTCTCACAAAAGAGGCCGTTATGCCACATCATCCATGGACCAAGAAGATTCAATGGACTGACATCCTTATTCCTGATATCTCTTCATTTATTATACTAAGAGATGGTTCTCTATAAAAAACCTTCATTTATAACTGAATGTAACTGCATTCTGATAGTCACACACTGTGTGGGATCATGTTACATTCCAGTTATATTTCTTATTACTTCTGATTCATATAGCCTTAGAATATATAAGTGAAATAAGGAAATTCTTGTTCAGTTATATATTATCAGGTAATAACAATAGATTTATTACTTTTTAGGACAAATATGTTCAATAATCCAGAAGTAATGGAAGCTTTTTCTTTCTTTTCTTAAAACAAATATATTATTACCTAACTAGCTCCTAGAATTATGTTTTTGTTTATTCTAATCTGAAGCAATACAACCTCAATTTTATGAGTTAACATATCTAAACAGTTACATATGAATAAAATATGTAATTGTTTACTCTAAAAGGGTTAAAATCCCAAAATAATTCAAACTATCTTCATCAATACCAAAGTTATTAACAGTACCTTTCTAACTGAATTATTAAGCCTAGGGCAAGACTAACCATATACAACCACCCTGGAATAAATAATTTCAACAAAAACTATATTCTGCACTCCAATTAATGAAACATCATTTTGATGTCTTTTGACATAGCACTTCTCTCCTGTAAGCGGAAGATCCGTGTACCCCCATTAGCCCTCCTCATTCTCCCAACCATATTATGTGGGAGTGTGACGAAGGCACTTATTCCCCTGAGAGAGATATTTATTCTCTTTCACGGGTAAATTGTGATTACTTGCAAAAAATAATTTATACAATGTATCATCTAATCTCATATGTTTTTTGTTTACTCTTTACTCCAGAATTCACTGGTTTCTTTTCTATCTATTCATCTCTTCAGTTCACACAGGTTGATCTGCGCAGTCAGCTCTGCATAACAAAAAGTAAGTCAAAACTATTTGATCTATTGCCATGGCACCACTGAATATACTTTCCCTGAATGTTCAGGGAATAAATGTCCCTCAAAAAAGGACCAAAGCCTTCCGTACTTTCCATAACAAGAAGGCTCACATAGTATGCCTCCAAGAAACACACTTCACCAAAGATTCTACTCCAAAATATATTTCTCCTTTTTATCAACAAATTTACACGGCTTCTGCCTGTACCAAGCAAAGGGGAACTCTAATTGCATTTCACCGATCCACACCATTCACCTTATCATCAGAAATTAAAGACCCAGAAGGTAGATACCTGATACTCATGGGTTATATAATGGATACAGCAATCACAGTGATTTCCTACTACGCTCCTAACAAACAACCTACACCATTCCTCTCACATATATTACAAGTGATTAATACACACAAAATAGGAACAGTGATAATGTGTGGGGATTCGAACCAGGTCCTCCTCCCATTTCTAGATAAATCACCTTTTACACCATCCAAAATAACCTCTAGATTACCTTTTTCTCAACTTCTTTCCAAATACAATCTGGTATATTCATGGAGAGAAAGTAACCCAATGAAAAAGAAATTCACTTATTTCTCGCACCCTCATCAAACCTTCACCAGAATAGATCATATTTTTCTAACAATAGGAATGATACCAGAAATTATAGCATCAGATATAATTCCGATTCCGTGGTCTGACCATAATGCAGTATACACTACTATAGCCTCAGCCATACCAAAAGCGCATGACCCAACGTGGTACTTACCAGACATAATGCTCAAACACCCACTACATCAGATGGCCATTGAACAAGCTTTAAAGGAATACATATCAATTAATAATACAACAGACATCTCCCCAATAACACTGTGGGAAGCTCATAAGCCTGTCTTGCGTGGTACAATACAAAGACAAATGGCACTATTTAAACGGGAACGCAAAAATCTAGCAAAAAAACTAGAACTCAGTTTTAATGCAGCCTACATATCATTTCAAGATAATCCATCTCAGAGTACAAAATCTCATCTGGAAAAATCTAGATTGGAATACGATCTATTTCTCACTGAGTCAGTTGATAAATCCCTCAAACGCTCCAAACACAATTTCTACATGAATACAAACAAACCAGGTACATATTTGGCTCGGGCATTAAATTCAACTAACAAATCTTTCAAACCAATACGTTTGAAATTATCAAAAAATGTTTACACTTGTAATCCAGTTAAAATAGTCCATAAATTTCACTCACATCTCGCAACTTTATACAAGACAAATAATGAATTTAATCCTACAGAAGCTGAATCCTTCTTCTCAAAAATAACCTTACCTGAGTTATCTCAGAATCAAAAAAGCAGTTTGGATGAGCCTATAACTATAGATGAAGTTGCTAACGCCATAAAAGACCTAAAACTTAACAAAAGACCAGGCCCAGACGGCTACTCGGCTTTACACTATAAAACATTCTCAGAAATACTCTCTCCCATTCTCACTGAAACTTTTAACAAACTTCTAGATGGACATTCTTTTCGGCAAGAAACACTAATGGCAATTGTTTGTATGATCCCAAAACCCCTTTCTGATGATACTTCCTGTGTGAATTATCGGCCTATCTCTCTGTTAAACCTCGATATTAAATTATTAGCAAAAATAATAGCAAAACGCCTCAATAGCATTATAGGAAAATTAATACATAGAGATCAAGTAGGCTTCATGCCAAATAGACAGGCAGGCGATAATATACGCAGGGCAGTGTTATTGGCACATATTGCTAAAAAACGGAAAATCCCTTTATGTTTTCTATCTCTCGATATTAAGAGGGCATTTGACACAGTATCCTGGCAATATATGCAATATTCATTACAAAAATGGGGTTTTGGACCCCACTTTTTAACATGGATCAAAGCATTATATAATAAACCCAAAGCCTATATAAAATATGCTGGATACAAATCTGAAGCCTTTAATATCGAAAGAGGTACCCGACAGGGTTGCCCATTATCTAACAAACTATATTTAACAAACCAAACTATAACTGGCATTGAAGTAGGAGGTATTACACACAAATTATGTATATTTGCAGACGATATATTACTTTTTCTATCATCACCACAGGTCTCTGGTCCTAACTTAATACCAGCTCTTGATGGATTTGCAGCCCTATCCGGCCTTATGATTAATCCTAAGTAATGCCTAGTGCTTAATATTTCACTCACAAACATGGAATTGATCCCGGCTAGGGCTGCACTCCCATTCACATGGGCAGAAAAATCAATCCCATATCTTGGAATTCATTTAACAGCATCTCATTCTGACTTATTCTCAACCAATTATCCTCCTGTATTAAGACAGATCACAAATCTAATAAAACAATGGTCGCAACTTCCTTTATCCTGGATAGGGAAGATTAATGCAATCAAAATGACTATTCTACCCAAATTGCTTTATCTATTCAGAGTCCTCCCTATTCCAATTCCTTCCTATTTTTTGAGAATAGTACAAAAAAGAGCAACTTCGTTTATATGGGGCTCTTCTAAACCACGTATACCTATACACACACTACATCTTCCCAAAAATAAAGGAGGCCTGGGATACCCTAATTTTACTAACTACTACAGAGCAGCACATTTGGCCAGTCTGTCCAAATACCATGCAAAACAGGAAATCCCATTATGGGTATTTATAGAGGCTTCAGAAAATGACCCTCTATTAATATCAAATTTATTATGGCTTGATCCTAAAGACCGCTTTAAAATTCATAATCCCATAACTAAACACTTCTTATCTCTCTGGGATAAACTAAAAACCAAATATCAGTTACAATCTCCACACAATCCTCTCCTTTCTTTTATCAGAAATCCGGCCTTTTATCCGGCATGGATCTACCCAAATTCTTTTAAAGCATGGACAACATCAGGCATTCAGACACTAAATGACTTCATAGCATCTAAATCATTCCTTTCATTCCCATCGCTTAGAGAAAAATATGATCTACCAAACTCTGAGATATTTAGATATCTCCAAATCAAAAATTTCTATACACCATTCCTAAAGGGGGTTACACCATTATCCCAATTATCCATTTTTGAATCAATCTGTACAAAAGATCCATTTGCTAAAGGTACAATTTCATCACTTTATAATCAATTATATGGAGTAGCAAATCTTAATAGACCCTCTTACGTTCAGAGGTGGGAGGAGGACCTGGGACGAACTTTAGAAGACACGGACTGGTCTAACATATGGCTCACATCTAAGTCATCTTCACCCAACATCTTAGCACTGGAGACAAATTATAAAGTCCTAACTCGCTGGTACCTTGTACCCGCTAGAATTGCAAAATATTCACCTAATACCTCAACTCTTTGTTTTCGAGGATGCCCAGAAATAGGCACATATTTACACATATGGTGGACGTGCCCAGTAATCCAAACCTTCTGGAAGGAAGTCTTCGTGATTGCATCTAAAATATTTTAGAAAATAATACAACCAGATCCATATTTAACTTTACTTAATCTAAAACCGGAATGGTTAACACTCTCTCAATTCAAACTTATGATCCAACTAATAACGGCTGCAAAACAAACAGTGGCCAAGGCATGGAAATCTCCTACATTGGTACTAGCAGAAACAATTCACAGAATGAATAATACAATGTCCCATGCTAAGATGGTAGCCATCGATCAAAATCAAATTCCAAAATTTGAAAAACTTTGGCATCCTTGGATAAAACAACAGTTCCTGTCAAACTTCAATGACTCTGTCCTGTTGCCATGGTAACAGATTAAATGACTTACAGAGACACCCATTCTAAGGCTTCAAAGAGAACTAAAAAGAATAATATACTGACGAGCGGGACAACCTTGTGGACCATACCTCTACCTTTCAACCCTTTTTCTTCTTTCTCTTTCCTTTTCTCCACCTTACGATTAAAGCTCATTATCAGAATTTATTTGACCTATATACACTCTACTTTTAAACAATATGTATAGTAGGTATAAATCATTTAACCACTTGAGCCCCGGACCATTATGCTGCCTAAGGACCAGAGGTCTTTTTCCAATTTGGCACTGCGTCGCTTTAACTGCTAATTGCGCGGTCATGCAATGCTGTACCCAAACGAAATTTGCGTCCTTTTCTTCCCACAAATAGAGCTTTCTTTTGATGGTATTTGATCACCTCTGCAGTTTTTATTTTTTGCGCTATAAACGGAAAAAGACCGAAAATTTTGAAAAAAAATGATATTTTCTACTTTTTGTTATAAAAAAAATCCAATAAACTCAATTTTAGTCATACATTTAGGCCAAAATGTATTCGGCCACATGTCTTTGGTAAAAAAAATGTCAATAAGCGTATATTTATTGGTTTGCGCAAAAGTTATAGCGTCTACAAACTAGGGTACATTTTCTGGAATTTACACAGCTTTTAGTTTATGACTGCCTATGTCATTTCTTGAGGTGCTAAAATGGCAGGGCAGTACAAAACCCCCCCAAATGACCCCATTTTGGAAAGTAGACACCCCAAGGAAATTGCTGATAGGCATGTTGAACCCATTGAATATTTATTTTTTTTGTCCCAAGTGATTGAATAATGACAAAAAAAAAAAAAAAAAAAATATTTACAAAAAGTTGTCACTAAATGATATATTGCTCACACAGGCCATGGGCCTATGTGGAATTGCACCCCAAAATATATTCAGCTACTTCTCCTGAGTACGGGGATACCACATGTGTGGGACTTTTTGGGAGCCTAGCCGCGTATGGGACCCCGAAAACCAATCACCGCCTTCAGGATTTCTAAGGGTGTAACTTTTTGATTTCACTCTTCACTGCCTATCACAGTTTCGGAGGCCATGGAATGCCCAGGTGGCACAACCCCCCCCCAAATGACCCCATTTTGGAAAGTAGACACCCCAAGCTATTTGCTGAGAGGCATATTGAGTCCATGGAATATTTTATATTTTGACACAAGTTGCGGGAAAGTGACACTTTTTTTTTTTTTTTTTTTTTTTTTTTGCACAAAGTTGTCACTAAATGATATATTGCTCACACAGGCCATGGGCCTATGTGGAATTGCACCCCAAAATACATTTAGCTGCTTCTCCTGAGTACGGGGATACCACATGTGTGAGACTTTTTGGGAGCCTAGCCGCGTACGGGACCCCGAAAACCAATCACCGCCTTCAGCGTTTTTAAGGGCGTGAATTTTTGATTTTACTCTTCACTGCCTAACACCGTTTCGGAGGCCATGGAATGCCCAGGTGGCACAAAACCCCCCCAAATGACCCCATTTTGGAAAGTAGACACCCCAAGCTATTTGCTGAGAGGCATGGTGAGTATTTTGCAGCTCTCATTTGTTTTTGAAAATGAAGAAAGACAAGAAAAAACTTTTTTTTTTTTTCTTTTTTCAAATTTCAAAACTTTGTGACAAAAAGTGAGGTCTGCAAAATACTCACTATACCTCTCAGCAAATAGCTTGGGGTGTCTACTTTCCAAAATGGGGTCATTTGGGGGGGTTTTGTGCCACCTGGGCATTCCATGGCCTCCGAAACTGTGATAGACAGTGAAGAGTGAAATCAAAAATTCACGCCCTTAGAAAGCCTGAAGGCGGTGCTTGGTTTTCGGGGTCCCGTACACGGCTAGGCTCCCAAAAAGTCTCACACATGTGGTATCCCCGTACTCAGGAGAAGCAGCAGAATGTATTTTGGGGTGTAATTTCACATATTCCCATGGCATGTTTGAGCAATATATCATTTAGTGACAACTTTGTGCAAAAAAAAAAAAAAAAAATTTGTCTCTTTCCCGCAACTTGTGTCGCAATATAAAATATTCCATGGACTCGACATGCCTCTCAGCAAATAGCTTGGGGTGTCTACTTTCCAAAATGGGGTCATTTGGGGGGGGGTTTGAACTGTCCTGGCATTTTATGCACAACATTTAGAAGCTTATGTCACACATCACCCACTCTTCTAACCACTTGAAGACAAAGCCCTTTCTGACACTTATTTTTTACATGAAAAAGTTTTTTTTTTTTGCAAGAAAATTACTTTGAACCCCCAAACATTATATATTTTTTTAAAGCAAATGCCCTACAGATTAAAATGGTGGGTGTTTCATTTTTTTTTTTCACACAGTATTTGCGCAGCGATTTTTCAAACGCATTTTTTGGGGAAAAAACACACTTTTTTAAATTTTAATGCACTAAAACACACTATATTGCCCAAATGTTTGATGAAATAAAAAAGATGATCTTAGACCGAGTACATGGATACCAAACATGACATGCTTTACAATTGCGCACAAACGTGCAGTGGCAACAAAATAAATACATTTTTAAAAGCCTTTAAAAGCCTTTACAGGTTACCACTTTAGATTTGCAGAGGAGGTCTACTGCAAAAATTACTGCCCTCGATCTGACCTTCGCGGCGATACCTCACATGCATGGTGCAATTGCTGTTTACGTTTGACGACAGACCGCCGCTTGCGTTCGCCTTAGCGCAAGAGCAGGGGGCGACAGGGGTGCTTTTTTTTTTTTTTTTTTTTTTCTTTATTATTTTTTTGCTTTTTTATCTTATTTTTAAACTGTTCCTTTCATTTTTTTTTTTTTTAAATCATTTTTATTGTTATCTCGGGGAATGTAAATATCCCCTATGATAGCAATAGGTAGTGACAGGTACTCTTTTTTGAAAAAATTGGGGTCTATTAGACCCTAGATCTCTCCTCTGCCTTCAAAGCATCTGACCACACCAAGATCGGTGTGATAAAATGCTTCCCCAATTTCCCAATGGCGCTATTTACATCCGGCGAAATCTAAGTCATAAAATGCTCGTAGCTTCTGGTTTCTTAGGCCATAGAGATGTTTGGAGCCACTCTTGTCTCTGATCAGCTCTATGGTCAGCTGGCTGAATCACCGGCTGCATTCTCAGGTTCCCTGTTGAGACAGGAGAGCCAGAGAAAAACACGGAAGACGGTGGGGGGGGGGCATTCCCTCCCACGGCTTGTAAAGGCAGTCTAGAGGCTAATTAGCCGCTAGGATTGCTTTTACATGAAAGCCGACCGCTGGCTGAAAAGAATGATACCAAGATGATACCTAAACCTGCAGGCATCATTCTGGTATAACCACTCAAAGTTGTGAATGGCGTACCTGAAGACAAAAAAATGGTTAACAATAAAGCACAGTAAACAGTAAAGTATAAATAATTACATACCTGAAAAACAAACATGATAAAACATAATAACAATAACAATAACAATAAAACACTGCAGAATAGAATACAGTAAAAAAAGAGCAGAACAATAGAGAGAGAGAATAGAGAGAGAGAACAATAAAACGACAACTATTTTTTTTTATTTTATATATATATATATTTTTTTTTACACTTTTTTTGTAACTAACTTTTATAACGGTAACCGGTTCCAGGTTCGGGTCTCTCAAAATGCGATGGCATCTTGGGAGACCCTGTGAAAGTGTGCCTAGTCTGTGCAATGCTGTACCCTACGCTAATACTCAACTAGTGAATGGTAGCGTTCAAAACATTCACCAATGCAAAGACCAGGATTGTCAGGACAGGAGGGACAATAATAGCGGGTGTCACGCCTATATTCGCGCTTGCTGCAGACACAACATCTTTTTGGGGGGGTTCGTTGGGTAGGGGTACTCGGGAGGACATAAAGAAAATGCCTCTCATGCAGCCGACTGCATTTGGTTGGGGATGTGAATGGGGGAAGTACGGGCGCTGCAGAAGTGGTGGGTTCCCAATTAGGATTGGCGAATGCAGCAGGAAGGGCACTATGGGCACGACGGGCCTGTGTTTGTCTTTTTGGTGGCAGCGGGACACTACTTGTGCTTGCCACCTCACCAGCTTGAACTGCACTTATGGGACTCGCCACGTCACCAAGTGTTACTGCAGCGCTGGTTTGACTACGACCGGGGTATACTAGGCCGCTGGTGCTTGCCAGTTCAATAAAAAGCTTCCAAAAAAACTGTTAGCGATCGCAGGGATCAGGTCTGACTCTGCGAACGCTGCAGTTATGCGTTTAGTGTTTTGTAAGTGTCAGTGATCGATCGATACTGCACTTGGGTGGGCTGGACTGGGCCGGGCGGAGGGGCAAAACGCAGGTGCTAGCAGGTATCTGGGCTGATCCCGCTAACACTGCGTTTTTGGGAACCCTAAACTGCTGGGGACGCTAGTATAGATCTGATCGGATCAGATATTGATCCGTTCAGATACTATACCACTAAAGGAGGCGTATGCTGCGTGCGTGGGTGTTAGTGGTACTGGCGCTAACCTGACGCTGCCTGGGGCCGGTGCTTGCTAGTTCACCAAAATGCTACCAAAAAAACTGTTAGCGATCGCAGGGATCAGGCCTGACTCTGCGAACGCTGCAGTTATGCGTTTAGTGCCTTGTAAGTGACAGTGATCGATCGATACTGCACTTGGGTGGGCTGGGCTGGGCCGGGCGGAGGGGCACAACGCAGGTGCTAGCAGGTATCTGGGCTGATCCCGCTAACACTGCGTTTTTGGGAACCCTAAACTGCTGGGGACGCTAGTATAGATCTGATCGGATCAGATATTGATCTGATCAGATACTATACCACTAAGGGAGGTGTACGGTGCGTGCGTGGGTGTTAGCGCTACTGGCGCTAACCTGACGCTGCCTGGTGCTTGCTTGCCAGTTCACCAAAATGCTACCAAAAAAACTGTTAGCGATCGTAGGGATCAGGCCTGACTCTGCGAACGCTGCAGTTATGCGTTTAGTGTTTTGTAAGTGACAGTGATCGATCGATACTGCACTTGGGTGGGCTGGGCGGAGGGGCAAAACGCAGGTGCTAGCGGGTATCTGGGCTGATCCCGCTAACACTGTGTTTTTGGGAACCCTAAACTGCTGGGGACGCCAGTATAGATCTGATCGGATCAGATATTGATCCGATCAGATACTATACCACTAAGGGAGGCGCATGCTGCGTGCGTGGGTGTTAGCGGTACTGGCGCTAATCTGACGCTGCCTGGGGCAACGCATATCACCGCCGGGCGATCAGGGGGCTAAACCTTTATTCGGTAATAAACGGCGGGTGCCCTGACACTATAAAAAATAAACAAACTAACCAGCGTCACCCGTAACGGTTATACGGTGATCAGTGGTGAAAGGGTTAACTAGGGGGCAATCAAGGGGTTAAAACATTTATTAGGTAGTATATGGGGGTCCCTGTCACTATAAAACGCTGACGGCGAACCTAAATATTTACCTCACTAACTAGCGTCACCAGTGACACTAATACAGCGATCAGAAAAATGATCGCTTAGCGACACTGGCGATGGGGGGTGATCAAGGGGTTAAAACTTTATTAGGGGGGGTTAGGGGGGTATCCTAGACCTAAAGGGGGGTAATACTCACTGTCCCAACACTGTAACTGTCACAAACTGACACTATGCAGTAATCAGAAAAAAAAAAAAAAAAACCTGCTGGTGTCAGTTTGTGACAGGGGGGGGGGTGATTGGGGGGGGATCGGGGGGCGATCGGGGGGGGGATCGGGGTGTTTTGTATGCCTGGCATGTTCTACTGTGTGTGTAGTGTGTTGTGCACTTACATTGATGTCTTCTCCCCTCGGCGCTGGAACGGAATACCGAGCCGAGGAGAGATGACATCATTTCCTTTGCTGCTGTTTAGCATACAGCAGCAAAGGAGTGTTCCCATTGGCCGGCGGCGATCGCGAGGGGGGGGCCACGAACGGATGGCCTCCCCCTCATCTCGGATCGCCGGGGAACAGAACGGGACCGCTTCGGGCACCGGGGGGGGGTCCGATCGGACCCCCCACCCGCGAGAGGCAAATCACGTACATGTACGTGATTTTGCCTGCCCGTGCCGCCTTGCCGACGTAAATCGGCGTTAGGCGGTCCTTAAGTGGTTAAATACCTACAAAAGTAACTAAGGAAATGATATATATCTTTAATTTAGGTTTACGTGAACCCAATGTTTAATATTTGAAATTTCATGAAATTTACCTATATAAACCCTACTGTAAAACAATGAGCTTACTTTATAGATCCTTGTAAACTTACTTTATGTATCTTTATAACATTGTATACTCAATAAACTTCTTTTGACAAGGAAATGTCATTTTGCTGTGGTATTGTTCTAAACACTGGAAAACTGTGCCACTTTACAGGCATACTATAGACACCCCCCAGGCATGATATTTAAAGGAATATTTCATTTTTATTGTTTCACTTTAAGCATTATTAAAATCACTGCTCCCGAAAAAAATGCAGTTTTTAAAACTTTTTTTTGCATTGATAATGTCCCCTGGGGCAGGACCCAGGTCCCCAAACACTTTTTATGACAATAACTTGCATATAAGCCTTTAAAATGAGCACTTTTGGTTTTTCATGTTAGTGTCCCATAGACTTTAACGGTGTTCCGTGACTTCCGAATTCTCAGCGAACACAGCATAATGTTTATTGTTCGCCAAATGTCCGAACAACCAAAGTTTGGCCCGAACTTATGCTCAGGCCGAACTGTTTGCCCATCCCTAATAACCAATAGGTATATTAAATAATTAGTATCTTCAGTCCTAAATTGTTATGCTAGTTAGACATGTGCATTCGTTTTTGCCCGAATGCATTTTTTTTGGAATTTCGGGGGATTTTCATGTTTGTTTTAACAAACAATAATGAACACGCAGAATCCGAAATCCGATCCGAAATAAAAAAAATATTTTCGTATCCATTATATTTTCGTATCACTGCGACAACAGTTCCATATAGATAGATTTGACATGACGGTGACAATAGCGGTCTGTGTCTATCGAACCTGCGGTTGAATGTGCCTAACCTCACTCTGTTAGTCTAGGATTATTCAACATAGAGAGAAAAGATTTGACATTATTGAGACATAAAGATTTGACGAAGCAGCTAAAAACCTACGATCACCGCAAGCGGACATTTACGGTCAAATGCTCCACCCATAGGCTTTAGAAGAATTCTAATGTTGTTTGACTAGTAATAATAATTGATAATTATAATTAATACTAGGCAAACAACATTAGAATTCTACTATAGCTTGTGGGTGGAGCATTCGACCGGAAATGTACGATCACAGCGTCGTACAGATTAGCTGATTCTTTCAATCTTCTTAGAACATCCGACAGACACCATAAGCCTTCAAATGACAAATTCAACCTTAATTAATTTGGATTTTCAGATAAATGCCTTTTTTAACGAAACAAAATAAATAAAAACGAATTTCGGAGTAACTAAATGAATGTATTTTTTGGACTAAACCATAATTCTGAAACAAAATATTTCATGTGCACATGTCTAATGCTAGTTTAGAATAAAGTTTGAGGTTATTTTTTTTTATAACGTTCTTACTCTTCTACTTGCTGACCAGGCTTTTTCTGGCATTTTTTGTTTACAAGTTTAATTCAGTATTTTTTGCTAGAAAATTATTTATAACCCCCAAACATTAAACATTTTTTTTTTAGGAGAGACCGTAGGGAATAAAATGGTGATCATTGCAATTTTTTTATGTCATGCGGTATTTGCACAGCAGTTTTGCAAACTCATTTTTTTGGGGGGAAAGAACACTTTAATAAGTTAAAAAAAGCAATAGTTACCCCAATTTTTTGTATAATGTAAAATATGATGTTACACTAAGTAAATAGATACCTAACATGTCACGCTTTAAAATTGCACACACTCGTGGAATGGTCACAAACTATGGTACTTAAAAATCTCCATAGTGACACTTTAAAAGCCTTTACAGGTTACCTGTTTAGAGTTACAGAGGAGGTCTAGCACTAGAATTATTGCTCTCACTCTAACATTGTGGGGATATCTCACATGTGTGGTTTGAATACAGTTTACCTATGTGTGCGCGACTTACGTATGCGTTCACTTTTGCGTGTGAGCATGGAGGGATGGGGGCGCTTACATTTTTTTTATTATCTATTTTACTTTTTTATTTTTTATTTTTAAACTGTCCCTTTATTTATTTTTTTATCATTTTTATTCCTATTGCAAGGTATGTAAACATCCCTTGTAATAGAAATAAGGATGACAGGTCCTCCTTATTGTGAGATCTGGGGTAAAAAAAAATCCCCAAACCTCTGCTTTACCTTTAAAAGCAAAAGATTAAAAAAAACTGATTTTCTTCCAGCCTGGACCGGAAGTGAGGTCATGATGTCGCTCAAGTCCTCCAAGGCCATAGAGTCAATCTGTGGCCTATGGGAGCAGCCAGTCGCACCGTCAGATCGTTTCTCAGGCCAACCAGCAGAAACTGTAAGCCTGATAAACACCGGCGAGCGGCAGGAGGGGGTTATGTCCCCTCCCGCTACTTTGGAAATGTTTCAGCAGTTCATGAGAAAGCCGTCCGCCAGCTGAAAAAATTACCAGGGTTATGGCTGGTATCTTCAGCCGTAATCAGGTTAAAACACTTGTACTTATACAGTATATACATATTGTGGTCGGCAAGTGGCTAGAAAAGATGTTTCCGATAGGGATGAGCCGAACACCCCCCCAGTTCGGTTCGCGGCAGAACATGCGAACAGGCATAAAATTTGTGCGAACACCGTTAAAGTCTATGGAACTCGAACATGAAAAATCAAAAGTGCTAATTTTAATGGCTAATATGCAAGTTATTGTCATAAAAAGTGTTTGGGGACTCGGGTCCTGCCCCAGGGGACACGTATCAATGCAAAAAAAAGTTTTAAAAACGATTTAATAATACTTAAAGTGAAACAATAAAAATGAAATATTCCTTTAAATATTGTGCCGGGGGGTGACTATAGTATGCCTGTAAAGTGGCGCATTTTTTCCGTGTTTATAACAGTCCCTGCACAAAAAACAAAATTTTTAAAGGAATAAAAGTCATTTAAAACTGCTTGCGTCTGTAATGTAATGTCAGGTCCCAGCAATATGGATGAAAATCATTGAGAAAAACGGCATGGGTCCCCCCCCCAGCCCATTACCAGGCCCTTGTGTGTGGTATGGATATTAAGGGGAACCCCGCACCATTACAAAAAAAAGCGTGGGGCCCTCAGGCCCTATATAACATCAGTATACAGGCGGTCCCCGGGTTACAAACAAGATGGGGACTGTAGGTTTTTTCTTAAGTTGAATCTGTTTGTAATTTGGAACAGGTACATTTTTAAAGTGTAGCTCCAGCTACAAAATCTATTTTTAAGCTTTTTGGATAACATAGGGAAGAGTTATCACCCCTGTAACATTTGTTTTGCTCTCTGTGCCCCTGTTCAGAAGATTTCACCTCACTTTCTGTCCCAATGACATTTGGATTTTGAAAATTTTGGGTTATTAGGGAAACTAGGATTGGTGATAAAGCATCAGTGGAGACACCTTTTTCCCATATTAATTCTTACAGGAGAAAAATTTCTCTTCCAAGGGGTAGATTTCCTCTCACTTCCTGTTGGCTGTTGTCTCCCTCCGTTTGTAAGTAGGAGTCGTTTGTAAGTCGGATGTTTGAAATAGGGGACCGCCTGTATATACTATACGTCCTGCCCTATACACTCTGCGGAAAATTGGGCCTTAGGTGTTGGTGGTACCAGAACAATGTAAGCCCTCACAGTTACTATTGGTGGGCGCTGCAATGGGCCCTGCTGTGAAATATTATATTAAGAATTGTAATTACACACCCCTGTTAAATAGGGGCAGAAAAATTGGGCCTTAGGTGGTGGTGGTGGCACAGCACTGTAAAGCCTCACAGATACTCTTGTTGAGCGCAGGAACGAGCCCTGCTGTTAAATATTTGATCAAAAATTGTAATTACACTTGGGCCTTAGGCAGTGGTGGTGGTGTCACAGCACTGCAACCCCTCACAGATACTCTTGTTGAGTGCAGGAACGAGCTCTGTTGTTAAATATTTGATCAAAAATTGTAATTACACGCCCCTGTTGAACAGGGGCAGAAAAATTGGGCCTTAGGCAGTGGTGGTGGTGCTCTGATCCAAAAATATTCTTAGAAGCTATCATCATAAAGATTGAGGAGGAATAGGATAGTCACTCAGCATAATAGGATAGTCACTCAGCATATGCAGTCTTCAAGGGATTCCACATCCATAGAAAAATCAATCGGTTACATCAGCATCAGGTGCTTAGTAGCTGGTGATCCAAGACTGATTCATTTTTATAAATGTGAGCCGATCAAGAGAGTCTGTGGACAGGCGCACTCTATGATCAGTTATAAAGCCTCCAGCAGCACTGAATGTGCATTCAGAAAGAACGCTGGATGCAGGACAGGCCAGTAGCTCAACTGCATATTGAGCAAGCTCTGGCCAGTGGTCCATCCTCAAGACCCAGTAACCCAGTGGATGTTCTGTTGTAAAGGTCTCCAAGTCTGATCTTGCCCCTAGATATTCCTGCACCATGTAATTCAGATGGTTGCTGGAACCGATCAGACCTTGGCACTAAGGACTGAAGAATTGTCTGAAGGCATCGGTCAGCCGGCCACCTTCTCCACCACTCTTCCTGTGACTGAACGAAGCCTCAGCAACATGTTGTCCAGCACCAGGAAATTGTAACCTCCCAGGCTCTGGAAATGCATTGCACAAACCTTTCTGCAAGGCCTCCCGAAGATGTTTCATCCTCTGTTCCCTCTGCAAAGGCTGGATAAGTTCTGCAACCTTACCCTTGTAACGTGGATCAAGAAGGGTTGCCAGCCAGTAATGATCCCTCTCCTTGATACCACGAATCCTACGGTCCTTTCGCAGGCTTTGCAGGATCAGGGAGGCCATGCAGCGTAAGTTTGCAGAGGCATTCAATCCTGAGTCCTCTGGATCACTAAGCATCACATGATCCTCAACCACCTCCTCCCAGCCACATATAACTCCATGGGTTTCTGGGGACTGAAAACGATCCCTTGAAGACTGCTGCTGATGCTGAATGTTATCCTCCACCTCCATGCTGACACAATCCTCCTCCTCCTTCTCTTCTTCCTGTGTGATCGGTGGGCCCGCAGGAATACTATCTGGATAAAGGGGGCCTTGAGAGGTAAGGAAGTCCTCCTCTTCCTCCCGCTGTTCTGCCTCAAGTGCCCTGTGCATTATTCCACGAAGCGTGTGCTCCAACAGGAAGACAAGAGGGACAGTATCACTGATGCAAGCACTGTCACTGCTCACCATCCTCGTGGCCTTCTCAAATGGTGACAGGACAGTGCATGCATCCTTGATCATTAGCCACAGGTGTGGCAAAAAAAAGCCAAGCTCCCCTGACCCTGTCCGGTGCCATACTCACACAGGAACTCATTGAAGGCCCTCTGCTGCATGTGCAGCCACTGCAGCATTGCCAATGTTGAGTTCCACCTGGTGGGCATGTCACAAATGCGGCCGTTCTTGGGCAGGTTGCATTCTCTATGAATGTCAGCCAGCTGAGCACTGGCATTATATGACCAGCAGAAATGACAACAGACTTTCCTGGCCTGCCTCAGGAGATCCTGTAAGCCTGGGTACCTGCTCAAGAACTGCTGCACCACCAAATTCAGGACATGAGTCAAACAGTGAACATGGGTCAAGTGTCCCTGTCGGAGGGCGGAGAGGAGGTTGGTGCGATTGTGGCATACAACCATTCTTGGCTGAAGCAGGTGTGGTGTCAACCACCTCTGAGCCTGCCCCTGCAGAGCTGACAGAATCTCTGCTCCAGTGTGTCTCCTGTCCCCTAAGCAGACCAACTCAAGCACCGCATGGAATCTTTTAGTCTGAGTGCTTGTGTAGCCCCTTGAACGACTTCGGAGCACCGTTGGTTCAGAGGACAAATCTGCAGAGGAAGAGGCCATAGGGGAAGAAGAAGAGGAGGGGGTGGAGGAGAGAGCTGTGGCAGAATCACCACTACTAGCATTTTGGAGGCGTGGTGGTGGAACAAACTCCAACAATACTGAACCCTGTCCTGCATCCTTTCCAGCTGCCAGCAGAATTACCCAGTGCACCGTGAAAGAAAGGTAACGTCCCTGTGCATGCCTGCTGGAGCATGAGTCAGCAGTAATATGCACCTTAGTGCTGACCGCCCCCTGTCCAACAAGGCCAAGAGATTGCCTTCCACATGCTGGTAGTGAGCCCGAATGACCTTTCGTGAAAAGAAATGGCATTTGGGAACCTGCCACTGAGGTCAAATTGCTGAGCATCCTTCTGCAGCATGTACCTGACACTGTGGTCGAATAGTTCAGGGGACTCCTCCGTGCATGATGGTGGGGCTAGGGAAGGAGTGATTGTTGACATGGAGCCGATGGAATAGGCAGCTTTGGTGGTACTGTGTACACCAACAGAAGTGTAATAACAACTATGGGTGCACTGTATGTATTGCGTACACCACCAGAAAAGTAGTAGCAACTGCACTAGGGATGAACGGTATTGTGTACACCACCAGAAGTCTAATAGCAACTATGGGTGCACTGTATGTATTGTGTACACCACCAGAAAAGTAGTAGCAACTGCACTAGGGGTGCACGGTATTGTGTACACCACCAGAAGTCTAATAGCAACTATGGGTGCACTGTATGTATTGTGTACTGTGTACACCACCAGAAAAGTAGTAGCAACTGCACTATGGGTGCACAGTACTGTGTACTGTGTACACCACCTGAAGTATATTAGAAAAAGTACACCAGGAATGGCCTGCAGTCAGATACAGGCTTGACTACACTGGATGCAGTGTGTGTAGATATATATATATATATATATATATATATATATATATATATATATATATATATATATATATATATATGTATGTATTTTTTTTTTTTATATATATATATATATATATATATATATATACATACGGTATATATATAAAGACTGTCTGTATATATATATATATATATATATATATATATATATTAATTAAATACACTGCAGCTAACCGAATAACCTGTCTGCCTGAAGTATAGCTAAACTGGATGCAGTGGAAATATATATATACTAGAATGTCTATATATATTTATATTTAAGGAGTTGTAAAGCTTTGTGTTTTTTCAACTTAATGCATCCTATGCATTAAGGTGCAAAACTGCACAGTTGAGGTAAGTATGATATGTTTGTTATTTTTTTTTTAATTATACCTTTACAACCCCTTTAAATACACTGTAGCTAACTGAATAACCTGCCTGCCTGCTCAATCTAAATGACACTTTCTCTCTGTCCACGCCAACAACACACTACACAGGGCCGTCAGGCAGGCAGCCTTTTATAGTGTGGGGCGTGGACTTAGTCCCCCTGAGCCATGATTGGCCAAAGGTAATTATGGCTCTCTTAGCTGAGAGTGCTGGCATTGGCCAAAGCATGCAGGTCATGGTGCATGCTTTGGCCAATCATCATACAGCAATGCACTGCACTCCCGCAGAGCATTATGGGGCGTTGCGTGGCGCTCGAATTTGGCGCGAACGCCCCATAATGTTCCGTTTTCAACTAATGTGAACAGCCAATGTTCGAGTCGAACTCATGTTTGACCCAAACATAAAGCTCATCCCTATTTTCAGGTTGTAAAGCCATCTTGCTTTCTGCCTAAATTGACAGCTAGAAACAGTTATAAGTTGTTATCTGTTGTATAACAATGGTTTTGTTCCGACTGCAGTTAAATTATATGTAAAGCCAAAACTATTTTTCAGCTCTCTACAAAACAGAGAATAGATAATAGAAAGTTTTTTTCGTCCGTCTGTGTCTAATTTTAATAAATTTCCTGTGGTGAAGACACGCCAGGAACTGAGAAGTATCTCCAAAGTGAGAGGATATCTCCTCTTACAAAGCTGTCACTGGAAGAGGTTTCACCAGGACAATTAGAGATGGAGAATCTTCTCATAAAGTCACAGCATAAAACCTGAGAGCGGTTTAAACACTCCCACACTTAAAAAAAAAAATGAAAAAGGTATGTATTTAGATACATTTTATGTGAAAGATTTACTTTTCTGAAGCAGCCCATATATTTTGCCCAAGCAGAAAACAGGTGAGCCTTAATTGTGCCTTACAGCCTTACAGTAAACTGAAATTTTTGCTCTGACAGGGTGGGAATAACACAAATAACAAAACACACACCTAGCCCAGAGAGGAGAGACTGCACTGTCTTGAAGATTACAGATTCAGATTCCTACAGATGATAAAGGCTAAGTTCACATTTGTTCACCTTTTTTTTTTTTTTCTAAACTCCAGCTCCCCTACGTACCAATATAGCATTAATGTACTTCTTTTGCAAAAATAAAAAAAACTTTCTATGTATTCTACACACACGTACCTCCCTGTCCTCATGGCTGTTTGAAAATACTGCTCCATTACTTCTGCCTTACTTCCTGGACAGACTTTAGGTCATGACACAGGAAGGAGTTGACCAGCTGAGGGTAGGTGATGCAGGGTGTGTGCTAATGAGATCAGCTGGTCAACTCCTTCTTGTGTCATGACCCAAAGTCTGTCCAGGAAGTAAGGCAGAAGTAAGGGAGAAGTGTTTTCAGCCACGAGGACACTGAGGTGAGTGTGTGTAGAATAAATGGAAAGCCATTTTATTTTTGTAAAAGAAGTACATTAATACTATATTGGTACATACCGTAGGGGAGATGGAATTTAAAACAAATTCCTATTGTCTCTCTTGTCTCTCTTTAACCACTTGCCGATCAGCCGCCGCCATTATACTGCGGCAAGTCGGCATGATCTCGCGAACTGTCATAGCTGTACATCGGCTCCTTTAAGCGGGATAGCAGGTGCGCACATGCTGCTTTGCAGGGGTGCCAATGATCATGGCCGGCAGTCGCAATTACCGCCGGCCACGTGCGATAGCGGGCATGAAAGGCAGAACAGGGACATGTGTGTAAACACAAAAATCACCATTCTGTGAGAAGAGAGGCAGATTGTAAGTTCCTAATAGCTAGGAACCACGATCTGTCATCTCCTATAGTCAGTCCCCTCCCCCCACAGTTAGAACACACAGTCAGGGAACACAGTTAACCTCTTGATCGCCCCCTAGTGTTAACCCCTTCCCTGCCAGTGACATTTACACAGTAATCAGTGCATTTTTATAGCACTGATCGCTGTATAATTGTCAATGGTTTAAAAAATGAGTCAAAAGTGTCCGATGTATCCACCATAATGTCACAGTCCCGATAAAAATTGCAGATCACCGCCATTACTAGTAAAACAAATTAATAATAATAAAAATGCCATAAATCTATCCCCTATTTTGTAGACGCTATAACTTTTGCGCAAACCAATCAATATAGGCTTATTGCGATTTTTATTACCAAAAATATGTAGAAGATTACATTTGGCCTAAACTGAGAAAAAAATTAGCTTTTTTTAAAGATATTGGGAATATTTATTATAGCAAAAAGTACAAAATATTGTGTTTTTTTTTCAAAGTTGTCGTTTATTTTTGTTTATAGCCCAAAAAATTAAAACCACAGAGGTGATCAAATGCCACCAAAAGACAGCTCTATTTGTAGGAAAAAAAAGCTTGTCAATTTTGTTTGGGTACAGCATTGCACGACCGCGCAATTGTCAGATAAATCCTGGTCATTGAGCAGCCAAATCTTCCAGGGCAGAAGTGATTAAGATGTGCACATCGTTAACCACTTCCCGCCCGGTCAATAGCATGACGTCCAGCAGGATAACATGCCGGCGTGCGCCCGCGGAGACGCCCAGCGCAGTGATCGGGGACGGTGTGTGTCTCTCGGACACAGCGCTTCCCCGATCACAGTAAACAGCCAATGAATTTGGCTGTTTACAACGTGATCGGCTGTGTCAAAGTCACAGCCGATCACCTGTCATAACAAATTTGGCGGCGCTCTCTGAAGGCATGCAGAGGAGGGATCGAGGAAGGCGAGTGTCCCTTGGACACAGCGCTTCCCCGATCAGGTTTACCACGTGACCGGCTGTGTCCAATCACAGCTGGTCACAAATGTAAACATTGAGGAGCAGTTACCATCTAATCCCTGCTCTCTCCTCACACACTGATCATGTGAGGAGAGAGCAGGGATCAGTGTGTGAAATCAGTGTCTTGTCTGACTTATTGTATTGTACTGTGCACAACACTCCCCCCCAATAAAGAGGACCTGTCACACAGCCCAGCCAAACAGCCCATCTGTCAATCAGCCCACCTGTCAACCAGCCCACCTGTCAATCAGCCCATCTGTCAACCAGCCCATCTGTCAACCAGCCCACCTGTCAATCAGCCCATCTGTCAACCAGCCCATCTGTCAATCAGCCCATCTGTCACAGGCCCACCGCCATTGGTAGCGCCACACAGGCTACCAGTACCTCCATCGGTACCACCACCAGTACCGCCACTAGTACCACCATCAGGCCCACCATCTATACTGCCACACAGGCCGCTACCAGTATCGCCACTAGTGCCGCCATCGGTACCACCACCACCTGTACCGCCGTTCGTACTGCCATTGGTACCACCACCACGCGTACCGCCACCTGTACTGCCATCACCACCTGTACCACCACCACCACCCGTAGCGCCATCAGTACCACCACCTGTACTGCCATCGTTATAACCACCACCCATACCACCACAGGTACCACCACCCGTACTGCTGTCTGTACCACCACAACCACCCGTACCGCCATTGGTACCACCACCACCTATACTGCCATCTGTACCACCACACAGGTCCGCCACTAATACCTCCATCGGTACCACTACCACCAGCAGTACCATTACACAGGCCTGCCAATAAGCACTGCCATAATGTCCCAGAGGGTTTACACACCTGAGGAGGCATATGATATTCTTGCCATGTCGGATGATGAGAGCAGCGGGGAGCTCACATCTTCCGATTCTGGTTCGGAATACGAGCCAGTGGAGGATAGTGGATCAGAGTCCGAGTCTGCAGAGGAAACCGTCCCTCCTAAAAGAATGAGATCAGGACCAAGATCAGGACCAAGATCAGGAGATCTGCCCACCACCAGCAGCGCCATACCCCAGGAAGAGGAGCCCAGTACAAGTACTGGAAATACATGCCCAACCCGAAGAATCCAGCCCCAGTCCTACCTTCCCGATGCCCTGGCAAACCCCTTATGGTTGCCTGCCAACTCAGGATCCGCTATCATCCCCCCTTTCATTGCACAGCCAGGTGTGCAGCCCGATACTACAAATTTTTCACAATTCGATTATTTTTCTTTATTTTTACCATAAGATTTTCTGCAGAATATGGTGGATCAAACTAATTTGTATGCATCCCAATTTATTGCTGACAACCCCAATTCTTCCTACGCCTGCATGTTCCAGTGGTGATGTGTCACACTGGATGAATTTAAATTGTTTTTGGGCCTTACTTTCAATATGGGGCTTACAAAAAAGAACAAAGTCCATGCATATTGGTCCACCAACCCCATCCAACACATGCCCATATATTCCGCTGTCATGTCCAGCACACGATACAACATGATTATGCGTTTTCTCCACTTCAATGACAATTCACAGTGCCCTCCCCGAGATCATCCCAGTCATGACAAATTGTACAAGATACGCCCCCTAATCAATTCCTTTTCCCAGCGATTTAGAGAATTTTTCATCCCAGACCAAAAAATTTGTGTGGACGAGTCCCTCATACATTTCACTGGCCGACTGCACTTCAAGCAGTATATACCAAACAAGAGAGCCAGGTATGGGCTGAAATTAAATAAATTATGTGATCAAGCCACTGGATACGTCTTCACATTCCGGATCTACGAAGGCAAAGACTCCCGTGACTGTCCCACATATATTGGTAAAAGTGACTTATTTGCAAAATTTTACAATAGAAACTAAAAAAAAAGTGTGTTTTTTTCAAAATTGTCGCTGTTTTTTTCGCTTATATCGCAAAAAATAAAAAATCCAGTGGTGATTAAATACCACCAAAAGAAAGCTATATTTGTGAGAGGAAAATGATAAACATTTTGTTTGGATACAGTGTAGCATGACTGAGTAATTGTCATTCAAAGTGTGAGAGTGCTGAAAGCTGAAAATTGGTTTGGGCGGGAAGGTGCATAAGTGCCTGGTATTGAAGTGGTTAAAATCACCAAATTTTTTTTATCTGTTACATTATAATTATCTAATATTTATTACAGGTATTGTTTGTAACTGTATTATCATTGGGGTTTAGGAAAGTTTGTCACACTGTCACATTTATTCATTCTGAGTCTTATCTGCTTGTGCTGTCATTATAACACCAAAACATCATGCAGTCACAGAGGAATAGAGAAGTCGTCATTTAAGACACTTTTAAAAAAACATAAAAACCTAAATCAATGAAAAAATAGCACCTATCTTCACACTATCATCCTTCAGAGCATAGTGTGACCTACTAAGTTACAGATGTTTTTAAGAAGTTGCTAAAACAAATCATTCTAAGATATCCACACTAAGAGAAGTATACATCTTCATATCCTAATACTTTTTGACCACATTGCCCGACATTTTTCCTTGCATTAGCCTAAAAAATAATAATCAGTGGAACTTTACATCTGGAATTAAATTCAGTAGAACATTAAAGCCCTGTTATGTCAAGTGTCAACGTGCATTGTATTAAGGCAGTGCATTCATTTGACACAACCCAGCAGACCTGCTCTTTTTTGCCAATCCTGCACACCACAACATATTATCTAATGCAGTACTGCGCTTTGAGGTGTGCTGCAATACAGGTGCATTGCCTTATCATTAAAAATGAATATACTTTAGTAAGATGTATTATGGGGGGTAAGCTTTGGATGGGGAGGGAAGGTGAGATGTGGATGGGGGAGAGGGTAGGCTTTGGATGGGGAGGGAAGGTGAAATGTGGATGGTGAGAGAAGGTGAGATGTGGATGGGGGAGAGGGTGACCTGTGGATGAGGGGGAAAGGTGAGCTGCAAACGGGAGAAAGCAGGCAAGCTCTGGATGGGGGAGGAGAAGGTGAGCTTTAGATGAGAGGAAAGATGGTGAGCTGTGGGCAGGGGGAGATGGTGAGCTGTGGACAAGGGGGAGATGGTGAGCTGTGGACAGGGGGAGAGGGTGAACTGTGGACAGGGGGGAGAAGGTGAGCTGTGGATGGGGGGGAGATGGTGAGCTGTGGACAGGGGGGAGATGATGAGCTGTGGACAGGGGGAGAGGGTGAACTGTGGACAGGGGGAGAGGGTGAGCTGTGGACAGGGGGGAGAGGGTGCGCTGTGGACAGGAGGGAGAGGGTGAGCTGTAGACAGGGGGAGATGGTAAGCGGTGGACAGGGGGGAGAGGTTAAGCTGTGGAAAAGGTGGAGAGGGTAAGCTATGGAAAAGGTAGAGAGGGTAAGCTGTGGAAAAAGAGCAGAGGGTGAGCTGTGGACAGGGGGAGATGGTGAGCTGTGGACAGGGGGGATATGGTGAGCTGTGGACAGGGGGAGAGGGTGAGCTGTGGACAAGGGGGAGATGGTGAGCTGTGGACAGGGGTAGAGGGTGAGCTGTGGACAGGGGGGAGATGGTGAGATGTGGACGGTGGGGAAATGGTGAGCTGTGGACAGGGGGAGAGGGTGAGCTGTGGACAGGGGGGAGAGGGTGAGCTGTGGACAGGGGGAGAGGGTGCGCTGTGGACAGGGGGGAGAGGGTGAGCTGTGGACAGGGGGAAGAGGGTAAGTTGTGCACAGGGGGAAGAGGGTAAGCTGTGGAAAAGTGGGAGAGGGCGAGCTGTGGACAGGGGGAAGATGGTGTGGACAGGGGGGACAGGGGGGAGAGGGTGAGCTGTGGACAGGGGGAGAGGGTGAGCTGTGGACAGGGGGAGAGGGTGCACTGTGGACAGGGAGGAGAGAGTGAGCTATAGACAGGGGGAGATGGTAAGCGGTGGACAGGGGGGAGAGGTTAAGCTGTGGAAAAGGTGGAGAGGATAAGCTATGGAAAAGGTGGAGAGGGTAAGCTGTGGAAAAAGAGGAGAGGGTGAGCTGTGGACAGGAGGAGATGGTGAGCTGTGGACAGGGGGGATATGGTGAGCTGTGGACAGGGGGAGATGGAGAGCTGTGGACAGGGGTAGAGGGTGAGCTGTGGACAGGGGGGAAATGGTGAGATGTGGATGGTGGGGAAATGGTGAGCTGTGGACAGGGGGAGAGGGTGAGCTGTGGACAGGGGGGAGAGGGTGAGCTGTGGACAGGGGGAGAGGGTGCGCTGTGGACAGGGGGGAGAGGGTGAGCTGTGGACAGGGGGGGAGAGGGTAAGCTGTGGACAGGGGGGAGAGGGTAAGCTGTGGAAAAGTCGGAGAGGGTGAGCTGTAGACAGGGGGGAGATGGTGAGCTGTGGACAGGGGGAGAGGGTGAGCTGTGGACAAGGGGGAGATGGTGAGCTGTGGACACGGGTAGAGGATGAGCTGTGGACAGGGGGAGATGGTGAGCTGTCGACAGGGGGAGAGGGTGAGCTGTGGACAGAGGGAGAGGGTGAGCTGTGGACAGGAGGGAGATGGTGAGCTGTGGACGGGGGGCAATGGTGAGCTGTGGACAGGGGGAGAGGGTGAGCTGTGGACAAGGGGGGTGGTGAGCTGTGGACAAGGGGAGAGGGTGAGCTGTGGACGGGGGGAGATGGTGAGTTGTGGACAGGGGGGTAATGGTGAGCTGTGGACAGGGGGAGAGGGTGAGCTGTGGAGAGGGGGGAGATGGTGAGCTGTGGACAGGCGGGAGATGGTGAGCTGTGGACAGGGGGGAAAGGGTAAGCTGTGGACAGGGGGGGAAAGCTGTGGACATGGGGGAGAGGGTAAGCTGTGGAAAAGGGGGAGAGGGTGAGCTGTGGACAGAGGGAGATGGTGAGCTGTGGACAGGGGGGAGAGGATGAGCTATGGACAGGGGGGCAATGGTAAGCTGTGGACAGGGGGAGAGGGTGAGCTGTGAACAAGGGGGAGATGGTGAGCTGTGGACAGGGGGAGAGGGTGAGCTGTGGACAGGGGGGAGATGGTGAGTTGTGGACAGGGGGGGAGGGTGAGCTGTGGACAAGGGGGAGATGGTGAGCTTTGGACGGGGGAGAGAGTGAGCTGTGGACGGGGGAAGATGGTAAGCTGTGGACAGGGGGGAGATGGTGAGCTGTGAATGGGGATACTGATTTTTTTCTGCACTCTGTGTGACACTGCACAATATGCACTCCTGAGTCCAGTACTCTGTGTGTTACTTTCCTGAACCTTGCATTGTATGTGAAACTCAGTTCTGAGCTTTGACCACACCCATTCTTTGGCATCACTTTACTTCTCTTCCAAAAGAAATGGCAGCCTTGGGAGTGGGAGGGGTCAGGGGCAGGGAGTTGACAGGGAAGGGTGGGTTTCTGCACCTATTCTCTGAGAAAAAAAGCCCTGCTCAGAAGTAATAAATAAATTGTTTCTTGTTAAAGCTGTTACCTTGTGTGCATGGGTCAGCTGTGCAGCAGGACACAGCCCAGGTCTACAGGATACCAAGACTATGTTAAAGTTCAGAGACAGTCTCACAGAATTCTGGACTGTTGGGAGGTATATGTTGTCCAGCAAGTGTTTAAATAAAAAAATGCAGCCTTTGCTGCAATACTTGCCTTTACCATCTCTCAGTTGCTGTCTCCCACAGAAAGTCTGCTCTGCAGTCTGCTGTGTAAGGATGAGCTTAGAGTTTGAGTTGAACCCATGTTCCACTCGAACATCGCGTGTTCGACCATTCCTCGCATTGTAAACATTATGGGCCGTTCGCTCCAAATTCGAGTGGCACGTCATGGCCCATAATTCACTGCGGCACCGCAGTGCATTGCTGGCTGATGACTGGCCAAGCATGCACTATGACCCGCATGCTTGGCCAATCACAGCACCGTCTGTACAGAGAGCCGTAATTGGCCAAAGCCACCCTGTATGCTCAGGGGGTTTAGTACACGCCCCACGCTATATAAGGCCGCCTGTGTGGTGGCCTTGTGTAATGTGTTGCGGTGGCGGAGAGATAGACAGAGAGACAGTGTCATTTGATTTAAGTTAGAATAGGCAGGCAAGTTAGTTAGCTGCACTTACAGTGTATTGTGTATATATATATATGCATCCTAGGTGTTGTGTGTATATATATATATATATATATATATATATATATATATACACTGTATTCAGTTTAGCTAGATCCGTTCCTGTTATTCTCTTCCTACTGACAGGCAGGCAGGTGTTTTTACAGTATTTACAGCTACCTGAAGAAAATTGCTGGTGTTCTTCTGATCCTATTAGTACCACAGGCAGGCAGCTGCAGTATTTACAGTTAGTGTAGTGCGTCCTCTGCACAGTGTGCACCTAAAGCTACCTGAAGACAATTTCTGTTGTTCTGATCCTATTAATACCACGGGCAGGCAGCTGCAGTATTTACAGTTAGTGTACTGTGTCCTCTGCACAGTGTACACCTAAAGCTACCTAAAGAAAATTGGTGGTGTTCTTCTGATCCTATTAGTACCACAGGCAGGCAGCTGCAGTATTTACAGTTAGTGTACTGTGTCCTCTGCACAGTGTGCACCTAAAGCTACCTGAAGACAATTGCTGTTGTTCTGATCCTATTAATACCACAGGCAGGCAGTTAGTATACTGTGTCCTCTGCACAGTGTGCACCTAAAGCTACCTTAAGAAAATTGGTGGTGTTCTGATCCTATTAATACCACAGGCAGGCAGCTGCAGTATTTACAGTTAGTATACTGTGTCCTCTGCACAGTGTGCACCTAAAGCTACCTAAAGAAAATTGGTGGTGTTCTTCTGATCCTATTAGTACCACAGGCAGGCAGCTGCAGTATTTACAGTTAGTGTAATGCGTCATCTGCACGGTGTGCACCTAAAGCTACCTGAAGACAATTGCTGTTGTTCTGATCCTATTAATACCACAGCCAGGCAGTTAGTATACTGTGTCCTCTGCACAGTGTGCACCTAAAGCTACCTTAAGAAAATTGGTGGTGTTCTGATCCTATTAATACCACAGGCAGGCAGCTGCAGTATTTACAGTTAGTATACTGTGTCCTCTGCACAGTGTGCACCTAAAGCTACCTGAAGAAAATTGGTGGTGTTCTTCTGATCCTATTAGTACCACAGGCAGGCAGCTGCAGTATTTACAGTTAGTGTACTGCGTCATCTGCACGGTGTGCACCTAAAGCTACCTGAAGACAATTGGTGGTGTTCTGATCCTATTAATACCACAGGCAGGCAGCTGCAGTATTTACAGTTAGTATACTGTGTCCTCTGCACAGTGTGCACCTAAAGCTACCTGAAGAAAATTGGTGGTGTTCTTCTGATCCTATTAGTACCACAGGCAGGCAGCTGCAGTATTTACAGTTAGTGTACTGCGTCATCTGCACGGTGTGCACCTAAAGCTACCTGAAGACAATTGCTGTTGTTCTGATCCTAGTAATACCACAGGCAGGCAGCTGTAGTATTTACAGTTATGCCGCGTACACACGAGCGGACTTTATGGCAGACTTTGCCCGGCGGACTTTTCGACGTACTTTACGACAGACTTTCTGAATGAACGGACTTGCCTACACACAATCCACCAAAGTCCGTCGAATTCGTACATGATGACGTATGACCGGACTAAAACAAGGAAGTTCATAGCCAGTAGCCAATAGCTGCCCTAGCATGGCTTTTTGTCCGTCAAACTAGCATACAGACGAGCAGACTTTTCGACTGGACTCGAGTTCGACGGATTGATTTAAAACATGTTTCAAATCTAAGTCCGTCCAACTTTTGAGAAAACAAAGTCCGCTGGAGCCTACACACGATCGAATTGTCTGACAAAATCCCATCAGCCGGGCAAAGTCTGACGTAAAGTCCGCTCCTGTGTACGCGGCATTAGGGTAATGTGTCCTCTGCACAGTGACAATTGCTGTTGTTCTGATCCTATTAATACCACAGGCAGGCAGCTACAGTATTTACAGTTAGTGTACTGTGTCCTCTGCACAGTGTGCACCTAAAGCTACCTGAAGAAAGTTGGTGGTGTTCTTCTGATCCTATTAGTACCACAGGCAGCCACCTGCAGTATTAGCAGTTAGTGTACTGTGTCCTCTGCACAGTGTGCACCTAAAGCTACCTGAAGACAATTGCTGGTGTTCTCATACTAACAATACTACAGTCAGGCAGTTGATTCTGCTAGCTGCAGTATCAGTATATATATATATATATATATATATATATATATATATATATATATATATATATATATATTTATACCAGCTTTGTGCAGCTACATCTCACTGCAGGCCATTAGTATGTCTGGAAGACCAACAAGGAGAGGCAGACAGTCACAAGCCAATAAAAGAGGGCAAGCAGGCTCTGTGTCTAGAGGCAACAGTGCTGGTCGTGGAGACGGTGCATCCTCATCAGCACGTGGCCATGGGACACACTTGTCCTTTTTTTTGGCAGCTGGCCATGTTGAGCCGCAACATGCCGAAGACTTGGTAGAGTGGATGACTCAGCCATTCTCATCCTCCACATCCTTTCTTACCCAGGCTCAGGGTACTTTGTCTGGCAAAGCAGCTGCCAACGCAGCCTCTTCCCTCGGCTCAATGACATCAGTCACTCCTTCCCTAGCCCCACCATGTCCTCCTAAGGAGTCCCCCGAACTGTTTGACCACAGTGTTGGGTACATGCTCCAGGAGGATGCCCAGCGTTTTGAAGGCTCCGATGATGGTACCCAGCTAGAGGAAGGCAGTAACATGAGCCCAGAGAGAGGGGGTGCCCAAGAAGGACAGCGATCTGGCAGTCATGTTCCACCAGCTGCAGCATACTGCCAGGTTTGCTCCAGTGATAAGGAGGGAGGGGATGATGAGGTCACTGACTCCTCGTGGGTGCCTGATAGGAGAGAGCTCCGCATGTGCAGGGTGCTGCTGTCTCTGCGCGTTATTCAAAAAGTTCTTTGGTGTGGGCTTTTTTGAGACGAGTGCATCAGATCCCACCACTGCTATTTGCAACATATGTCTCAAGCGTAACTCGCGTGGCGTCACCCGCTTTGGCACCACATGCTTGACCAGACATATGTCGACGTGCCATGCAGTTTGTTGGCAAGCATACCTAAAAGACCCATACCAAAGAACAAAGCTGACCTTTCCTTGCTCCTCATCAGCTGGGATCTCCAACCCCACTATACCTTCAGTCCTCTCTGAAACCTGCACTGAGAGGAATGAAGGTGTAGAATTAGGTGTGTCACAGCCAAGTACTTGCGGGCAATCTGCTATCGGTACACCAACGTCAGATTGTACCAGGCAAATATCCCTGCCCCAGCTGTTGCACCGCCGAAAGAAGTTCACTCCCAGCCATCCACATGCCCAGCGGTTGAATGCTAGCTTGGCTAAATTGCTAGTACTTCAACTGCAACCTTTTCAGTTGGTAGACTCTGCCCCCTTCCGTGAGTTTGTGGAATGTGTGGTTCCTCAGTGGCAGGTTCCCAAATGCCACTTTTTCTCATGGAAGGTGATTCCGGCTCTCTACCGGCATGTGGAAGGCAATGTCTTGGCCTCGCTGGACAGGGCGGTCAGCGGTAAGGTGCATATTACCGCTAACTCGTGGTCCAGCAGGCATGGACAGGGACGTTACTTATCTTTTACCGTGCACTGGGTGACTCTTCTGGCAGCTGGGAAGGATGCAGGACAGGTTGCAGTAGTGTTGGAGGTTGTTCCGCCACCATGCCTCCAAAATTCTACTAGTGGTAATTCTGACACACCTCTCTCCTCCACCCCTCCTCTTCTTCTTCCTCCATGGCCTCTTCCTGTGCTGATTTGTCCTCGGAACCAGCAGTGCTCCATAGGTGTTCAAGGGGCTACGCAAACATGCAGGCAAAAAGATGCCATGCGGTGCTTGAGCTGGTGTGCTTGGGGGACAGGAGCCACACTGGGGCAGAGATTCTGTCAGCTCGGCAGGGGCAGGTTCAAAGGTGGTTGATGCCACGCCAGCTTAAGCCAGGTATGGTGGTTTGCAACAATGGCACCAACCTCCTCTCTGCCCTCGGACAGGGACAACTGACCCATGTGCCCTGCTTGGCTCGCGTCCTTAACTTGGTGGTGCAGCGGTTCTTGGGCAGGTACCCGGGCTTACAGGATGTCCTGAGGCAGGCCAGGAAAGTCTGTGTGCATTTCCGCAGGTCATATAATGGCAGTGCTTGGCTGGCTGACCTCCAAAAGGAATTCAACCTGTGCAAGAACCGCCTAATCTGTGACATGCCCACCAGGTGGAACTCAACGTTGGCAATGCTGCAGTGGCTGCACATGCAGGAGAGGGCCATTAATGAGTACCTATGTGACTATGGCACCAGGACAGGGTCAGGGGACCTTGGTTTTATTTCCCCATGCCAGTGGGCTATGATCAGGGATGCATGCACTGTCCTGTCACCATTTGAGGAGGCCATGAGGATGGTGAGCAGTGACAGTGCATGCAACAGTGACACTGTCCCTCTTGTCCACCTGCTGTAGCACACACTGTGTGGAATAATGGACAGGGCACTTGAGGCAGAACAGAGGGAGGAAGAGGAGGGCTTCCTTACCTCTCAAGGCCACCTTTATCCAGACAGTGTTCCTGCGTGCCTGCCGATCACACAGGAAGAGGACGAGGAGGAGGAGGAGGATTGTGTCAGCATGGAGGTGGAGCCTGGCACTCAGCATCAGCAGCAGTCTTCAAGGGATCATTTACAGTCCGAAGAAACCCATGGACTTATACGTGGCTGGGAGGAGGTGGCTGTAGATCATGTCATGCTTAGTGAGCCAGAGGACTCTGGACCGAATGCCTCAGCAAACCTACACTGCATGGCCTCCCTGATCCTGCAAAGCCTGCAGAAGGATCCTCGAATTCGTGGTATCAAGGGGAGGGATGATTACTAGCTGGCAACCCTCCTTGATCCACGTTACAAGGGTAAGGTTGCGGACCTTATCTTGCCGTCGCAGAGGGAGCAGAGGATGAAATATCTTCAGGAGGCCTTGCAGAAAGGTTTGTGCAACGCGTTTCCAGAGCCTGGAAGGTCACAATTTGCTGGTCCTCCTGGACAACGTGTTGCTGAGGCTTTGGTCAGTCACAGAAGGAGCGGTGGAGAAGGTGGCCGTCTGACCAATGTGTTCAGACAACGTTTTAGTCCGCAGCCCCAAGGTCTGATCGGTTCCAGCAACCATCGCCAGCGTCTGATTCACATGGTGCAGGATTACCTAGGGGCAAGATCAGACTTGGGCACCTTTCCCACCGAAAATCCTCTGGGTTACTGGGTCTTGAGGATGGATCACTGGCCAGAGCTTGCACAGTATGTAATTGAGCTACTGGCCTGTCCTGCATCCAGCATTCTTTCGGAACACACATTCAGTGCTGCTGGAGGCTTTGTAACCGATCACAGAGTGCGCCTGTCCACTGAATCAGTCGATCGGCTGACCTTCATAAAAATGAATCAGTCTTGGATCACCAGCTACCAAGCACCTGATGCTGATGTAACTGATTGATTTTTTTTTTAATATTAGATCCCTTCAAGACTGCCTATGCTGATGCTGAGTGACTATCCTGGTATGCTGAGTGACAATCCTCTTCCTCCTCAATTTTCATGCTGATAGCTTGTAAGAACATTTTTGGTTCTGGGCACCGCTACCAGTGGCCAAGGCCCAATTTTTCTGCCTCTGTTTAACAGGGGAGTGTAATTACAATTTTTGATGCAATAATTTGAAGCAGGGCTCAGTCCAGCGCTCCAACTATAGCATCTGTGAGGGGTTGCAGTGTTGTGGCAGCAGTGGCTAAGGCCCAATTTTTCTGCCCCTGTTTAACAGGGGCATGTAATTACAATTTTTGATGCAATACTTTGCAGCAGGGCTCATTCCTGCGCTCCAACTAGAGCATCTGTGAGGGGTTGCAGTGTTGTGGCACTAGCACCAGTGCCCAAGGCCCAAATTTTCAGCCCCTGTTTAATAGGGGTGTATAATTACAATTTTTGATGCAATAAAATGCAGCAGGGCTCATTCCTGCCCTCCAAATATAGCATCTGTGAGGGGTTGCAGTGTTGTGGCACCAGTGCCTAAGGCCCAGTTTTTCTGCCCCTGTTCAACAGGGACATGTAATTACAATTCTTGATCTAATATTTCACAGCAGGGCCCATTCCTGCGCCCACCAAGAGTAACTGTGAGGGTTTACAGTGTTGTGGCAACACCACCACCACCACCACCAAAGGCCCAATTTTTCAGCCCCTGTTCAACAGGTGCATGTAATTACAATTCTTGATATAATATTTCACAGCAGGGCCCGTTCCAGCGCCCACCAAGAGTAACTGTGAGGACTTACAGTGTTGTGGCACCACCTAAGGCCCCAATTTCTGCAGAGTATATAGGGCAGGCCCCTACTTTCAAACATCCAACTTACAAACGACTCCTACTTGCAAACAGAAGGAGACAACAGGAAGTGAGATGAAACCTACCCTTATGAAGGGAAATTCTCTCCTGTAAGAGTTAATATGCGAAAAACGTGTCTCCTCTTCACTGATGCTTTATCACCAATCCTTGTTTTACTAAAAACCCCAAATTTTCAAAAAACATTTGTCATTGGGACAGAAAGTGAGGTGAAATCTTCTGAAGAGGTGCACAGACAGCAAAACAAATGTTACAGGGGTGATAACCCTTCCCTATGTTTTCCAAAAAGCTTAAAAATAGATTTTTTGGCTGGAGCCACACTTAAAAAATGTACCAGTTCAAAATTACAATCAGATTCTACTTAACAACAAACCTACAGTCCCTGTCTTGTTTGCACTGCCTGTATACTGCTGTTCAGAGTATATAGGGCCTGGGGGCCCCACACCTTTCCTTTTTTTAATTTAGGTGCAGGGTTCCCCTTAATATCCATACAAGACCCAAAGGGCCTGGTAATGGACTGGGGGGGGGGGTGCCCATGCCGTTTGTCTCACTGATTTTCATCCATATTGCCGGGACCCGACATTACATTAAAGCTGCAAGCAGTGTTAAATGACTTTTATTCCTTTAAAAATGTCATTTTGTGCAGCGACTGTTCTAAGCACGGGAAACACGTGCCACTTTACAGGCATACTATAGACACCCCCAGGTATGATTTTTAAAGGAATATTTCACTTTTATTTTTTCACTTTAAGCATCATTAAAATCACTGTTCCCAAAAAAACGGATGTTTTTAAAACTTTTTTTTTGCATTGATACATGTCCCCTGGGGCAGGACCCAGGTCCCCAAACCCTTTTTAGGACAATAACTTGCATATTAGCCTTTAAAATTAGCACTTTTGATTTCGAACGTTCGAGTCCTATAGACTTTAATTGGATTCTAAAGTTTGCGCGAACTTGCGGTCCGTTCGCAGGTTCTGGTGCGAACCGAACTGGGGGGTGTTGGGCTCATCCCTACTGCTCTGCTGTCCAGCACCCATCAACAGCCAAAGGCTTTCCTGAGGGTGCTTTGTCACACTGGCCAGGGCTAACAGTTCTGCTCACAGAGTGGCACCCACACTTTACTACATGATACCTGGAAAAAATATGCATGCTAAAAATTTTAAATAAATAAATGTGGAGGTGGGGGTTGCCAAACTTGACGTTTCTGATTGCTAATGTGCAATAAGCATTCTCATGCACTATGTTGTAATTAGTATTTCTGCCACTAGGTGGTAATGTCAACTGAAATGCTTATATAATGTAATTTCATTCCTCGTGGAACTATATGGTTATGATGTAATTTCATGTCTCTCTGTTAATGTAATTTTCCAATAAAACAAGAGGGATTCAGCCATGTGTTTTACAGCATCTTGACTGGCAAAGCAGCTTTCCAAACAGTTGGTCTTTAAAGTGTTACTAAACCCGGGACCCTACATGCACTATATCGGGTCTCCCACAGTACACAGAACATGGAAATGCAATTAATTTAGTAAATTTAAACTGCTAAATAGCTTTTCTCATCAGCAGTATATAGCAGTCTTTTGGTTTCTTTCAGTGTCTGGTTAAAGCTAATAGGAGGAGTTTTCATTCTACTTTGAACTGTCTTATGTGGCTGCAGTACCCCTGACCTTCTTTCTGGACCAGTGGCGGCCCGTCCATTGCACCCCCCTGGCAGTCAAAAAAAAAATTAAACATGGCCCTTTAAAAAAAAAAAAAAAAAAAAGGAAAAAAGTGCACTGTGTTCAGGCTCCGGACACAGAGCACTATGTGAAGCACCACATCTATGCAATCATGAGATTGCAGACGCGGCACTTCATTGGCAGGGTTTGGAGCTGCTGTGCAGCGCAATCTGAAGGGAGACAAATGTGATATGAAGGAGGGCTGTGCTGCTGAGGGCACAGATGTAAGGAGAGGCTCTGCTGGGGGCACAAATGTATGGAGGGGCTCTGCTGGGGACACAGATGTAAGGAGGAACTCCATTCATGGGGGCACAGATGTAAGGAGGGGCTCCACCGGGGACACTGATGTAAGGAGGGACTCCGCTGGGGACACAGATGTAAGGAGGGACTCTGCTGATGGGGGCACAGATGTAAGGAGGGGCTCTGCTGGGGACACTGATGTAGGGAGGGACTCCGCTGATGGGGGTACAGTAAGGAGGGGCTCCGCTGGGGACACTGATGTAAGGAGGGACTCTGCTGGGGACACAGATGTAAGGAGGGACTCTGCTGATGGGGACACAGATGTAAGAAGGGACTCCACTGGGGACACTGATGTAAGGAGGGACTCTGCTGGTGGCACCTGATGTAAGGAGAGACTCTGCTGGTGGCACCTGGTGTAAGGAGGGACTCCGCTGGGGCACCTGATGTAAGGAGGGACTCCGCTGGGGGCACCTGATGTAAGGAGGGACTTTGCTGGGGGCACCTGATGTAAGGAGGGACTCCGCTGTGGGCACCTGATATAAGGACAGACTCCACTGGGGGCACATGATGTAAGGACGGACTCCACTGGGAGCACCCTATGTAAGGGTGGACTCCGACGGGGACACCTGATGTAAGGACGGACTCCGCTGGGGACACCTGATGGCATCTGGTGGCAGGCGATGTGGCAAGTGACCCGCTCTGATTCTGCATTATGGTGAGTTGAATGATTTAATTTTATATTACAATGTAATAATAGAAATAATGCGCTTCAATCATCCTGACACCATAACAACCATGGTGCTGGGATGATTGAAGTGCTAACACCAGGTGTTTGGAGAATCTTTATCTGCTGATTGTTAAACTTTCTAGAATACACATATTTCTATTGTTGTGTAGTATCTGGGCCTGCTGTCCCTCCTTCCCTCCCTCCCCCTCCCTCCATCCCTCCCTCTCCCTCCATCCCTCATTCATCTCAGACGCTAACCATGCCCCCTTAGAGCCACACCATTTAAGCCACACCCACTATTTTTCTGAAACCACGCCCATTTTTGCCAAGTAGGAGGGGTCAAAAAGGAAGGGCGGAGTCTGGCACCCCCCATCCTAAAACTTCACTGTTTTGGACAGTGCTGACTGGCCCTGTGCTGATCACAAGCATTCTCCTAAGTAAAAAAAACTCTCCAACAATACACACCAAACTGAGCATGTGCAGAGTGCCTCCAAAGGCTCTGTTCTATAAGGAGATGGATTAGGGACAGTGAAAGAAGGTGAGGATCAGAGAAGATGGGATCAAACAGCTTTTTTACACAATGCAGAGGATTAACCCCTTAGGTTCCACAATGAGTCTAACAAGCATGCTTTACTGCATGTGCAGACTGATTTTACTGTTGTGGGTTTAGTAACACTTTAAGTAAGCAACCCCTAAATGCCATTGCAGACACTCATTATTAGGATACTCCCTTATTGGAATATGATCAGTAATATGAGTTTGTAGCTAGCTAACTGATCTGGTCTAACTGAAGGTAAAAATCCACCAATAAACAGTGTATTTTCCACAGTGCAGGTTTGCCGTACATATTTCTATATTTTCTATCTGTTTGGCGAAGCACCTCCTTGCTAAAATGGAAATTAAGGTTCATATATCTAATTACGTATAAAATCAGTTGAATTGTAGACACTGTTGACAGATTTTTGTTTCATAATATTACATTTTAATATTTTTTTACTTCCTCCGGGACTTTTTATTTCAGTTTTGCTTCATGCTGTTAGATTAAATGTATAAATGTGTCACACTAAATAAAACCAGTTTGATTTGTGATTATATGGGCCAACTGAATACTGTATCTCAACTTATTTTTCCTTTTCAAATAACTATAGAAGTGAAAAGAAACACAATAAGAATTAACTTTTTAGTGTGGCACTACCAGTTAAATTTTCAGGACAGGCCATTGGGGGTCTTAACTTCTTGTTCTCGGTCTAATAAGTACTAATGCACGAAGGTTTAGCAAAATGCAAGAAAAAAAAATCTTCAAATAAGGGGAGATTTATGCAGAGATGACAATAACTCAAATCATCCAATGATGTGCAAACAAAATTCCTGCTCTTTTAATTTTCCTTCATTCACTAAGCTATGTGAATGTTCACATTGCAAAGTCACTCCTTCAGTAAATCCACCTCACTGTATCTTTCTGCTACTTCTGGTTTAACATTACTATTTCTTAGGTCCTTTTCACTGACAGATGTGATGGTGTTGATCTATTGACCAATGAAGAGGCTGAAGGCAAAAGAGTGATGTAAGAAAAAGCAATGCTGAGGCAGAAAGATTAATTATTTTCAGTAGGAACTATGTGTGTCACCCGTCTGGATTTGCAGTGTTTAAAAAGTGTGTATATCACAAAACTGGCTATACAGAATTACAAATCCTGCCAAGTAAAACGATACAATTCTATATTTATATATGAATATATATAAAAAACCTTTAGAGTTTAGAATCACTTTAGAACGCCCTTTTTAACCAATGGTACCATCAAGCTACTTATTCACTCACTCATTATCTGTATGGCTATCTCCTACTATGCTCACTTTTAGGTGATCCTTGAAAACTCATCTCTTCAGGTAAGCTTATCCCATCTCTACCCAACACCTGAACATTTACTTTCAATATCAACTCATCCCTATACAGATATTACTTTTTGTGTCACTTGCCACTATCTTTTAGGTTGTAAGTTCTTGCAAGCAGGGCCCTAATCCTCCTATTAAGAATTGTAACTGCATTGTCTCCCTTTATACTGTAAATCAATGTGCAAACTGTTGACACCACATTAATCCCATATAAGCCCCCATTCACACTTGTTTAGCACCCTCTGATGTGTCCTAGAAGTAGAATATAGGTTTTTGTTAGTGTAGGTAAATTTAGTTAGCTCAGGGCTAAGCCTGAGCTGTTGAATCTGGGTCAGGGTTCAGTGAGTCATGGCTGGATAACCCATCTTGACAGCTCCCCTGGTGCCTCCCCCTGTTACTGGAACATTGTAGAATGTTCTAGAGCTAGTGGGCAAGAGGGGAGGAAGAGCTGCCTGGAATATTTATAGTTCTGAGGAGGCTGTCGGTGATCCTCAGGGGTGCACTTTAGTCTGGGGGAGGTATCCTCATTTAGTCGGGGCTCGGTTGCTGGAAGGCTCCTAACAACAAACAACACACAACACAATCTCCTGCACTTGGGGGTTTAGTCTATAGATGTGTGGTGCAGTCAACCCTTTGGGTTTATATGGAATTACACTGGTCTTTCTACGCTCCTCAGAACAATGGGTATCCTTGGAGCTGAAACATACAGAAAAGAAAGGAGGGCGCACCGACCTTGTGCATTACCAAAGATAACATTTATTAAAGTGGGGTTCCACCCAAAAAAAAAAAAACTACATGAAAAATCCTAAAAAAAAAATACAAAAAAAATTTGGATATATTTTTTTTTTTTACTTACCTCTAAATGCCTGTTGCTAGGGGGTCCCTCGTAGTCTGCCTCTTCCAGTGCCTGGGCTGGTGACATCACTTCCCCTCGGCACAGGAAGGGCTCGGCTCTGCTCCCTCCCTCCTGTCAATCATCTGGGACCCATTACAGGTCCCAGGTGACTGAGCGGCCAATCACGGCGCACGGCGCCGCTCGCACATGCACAGTGGGTGCCAGGCTGTAAAGCCACAGCCAGGCGCCCACAGTTGCAATGCCGGCGCTGCTGAACGGAGGGGGAGACGAGCGGGGCTTCGATCCCCCGCATCGCTGGACCCTGGGACAGGTAAGTGTCCAATTAAAAGTCAGCAGCTGCAGTATTTGTAGCTGCTGACTTTTATTTTTTTTTTTTTTTGTGACTGGAACTCCTCTTTAAGAAGTATACAAGCAATAGTCATACTCGCATACAAACGTGATAAAAAAGCTTATCAATGCAGCTGCAAATAGAACTGTATCTCTAAAATCTGCAACCTGGACCAGAAATTACGGAGGACCAGACAGCATTGTATACTGGTAATGCACAAGGTCGGTGCTCCCTCCTTTCTTTTCTATATGCTGGAAGGATCCTGCCACAACACACAGAGGAAGCCCTTCCTGGAGACACGGGAGCAAGAGAGAGGACAGTGTGAGTAGATCAGCACTACTGGGGACTGCCACATGTAGCCGGTTCTCCCTGAAGACAGCAGTTTGTTTAAGTCTTCATCCTTCCCTACCTTCCCCTCCTAAAACTCAACCGGGTGGGCTGGTGAGAGAGTCAGCCAGGTGGGCTGAAGAAGAGTCAGTCTGGAGGATTGGAGAGAAAGGATAGCCTGGAGGGCTAGTAAAAGGGGCAGCTGCAGCCAGGCAATGCCTAAAGTGTTGGTGCTGGGACCAGTAGCCACAGAGGAGAAGTAAGGCTGTATTCACACTTATGCATTTGTTGTGCTTTTTGCATTTTGCAGATTTGCACTACAGTCCATTTAACATGGTTTCCTATGGAACATGTGCAAATCTGCAAAATGCAAGAAGCACTAAAAATGCATAGGTGTGAACCCAGCCTAAAAGCTGATCACTGTATTTTGCTACACAACAAGGAGCTTCAAATTCCTGCCTGCAAAGGGCAATTGCTTAAATCAGTCTGATCTACTCACATTTATTTAGCTGGAGTCTGCAAGCAAGCAAAGTCCAGGAGGAGTGTCATGAAGACTGTATATAGGAAGATGTCCCTGAAGTTGTTGCCAAAGTTTTGTTGCTGAAGCCAAGTGGGCATCCCATAACCTCCCATTCCTTTCGAAGTTGAAACCCCACAATAAAACACAAAAAAAACAAAGTCACAGACTGGTCTCTGTCTCTGGAGTGCATGTGGAGATTTGGTGTGCCTGGCTGTGCAAGAGTGGAGGATCCAGTTCATCTGCAGCTCCTTAGGGGGTGCGCTACACTTGGGAATGAGACCCTTAGCAAGTAAATGTGGGAGACCCAGTGGGGGTTCTCAATGATTAGCTGAGGGTGGCAACCCAAAAGAGCATATACTGTATAGAATAGATTAACCGCTTGCCGACCAGCCACCACAGTTATAATGCGGCATAATGGCACAGCTGCACAAATTGCCGGACCGGTACGGCAGTCCCTTTAATGGCTATAGCAGGCGAGTGCCGCCAGAGTTGATGTGCATGGCTGGTGGCTGCGATGTCTGCCAGCCACCCGCGATCAATCCACAGAGAGCCAGAACAGGGATCTGTCAATGTAAACAGATCCCCATTCTGTCAGGGGAGTAAAGAGAGATCTGCTGTTCCTAGTGATTAGTAGGGATGAGCTTCGAGTTTGAGTCAAACTCATGTTCGACTCGAACATCAGCTGTTCGCTAGTTCGCCGAACAGCGAACAATTTGGGGTGTTCGCGGAAAATTCGAATGCCGCGGAACACCCTTTAAAAGTCTATGGGAGAAATCAAAAGTGCTAATTTTAAAGGCTTATATGCATGGTATTGTCATAAAAAGCGTTTGGGGACCTGGGTCCTGCCCCAGGGGACATGGATCAATGCAAAAAAAAGTTTTAAAAACGGACGTTTTTTCGGGAGCAGTGATTTTAATACTGCTTAAAGTGAAATAATAAAAGTGTAATATCCCTTTAAATTTCATACCTGGGGGGTGTCTATAGTATGCCTGTAAAGGGGCGCATGTTTCCCGTGTTTAGAACAGTCTGACAGCAAAATGACATTTCAAAGGAAAAAAAGTCATTTAAAACTACTCGCGGCTATTAATGCATTGCCGGTCTGACAATACACACAGAAGTTCATTGATAAAAACAGCATGGGAATTCCCCACAGGAGAAACCCGAACCAAAATTTAAAAAAAAAAATGACGTGGGGGGGGGGTCCCCCTAAATTCCATACCAGGCCCTTCAGGTCTGGTATGGATATTAAGGGGAACCCCGCGCCAAAATTTTTTTAAAAAATGACGTGGGGTCCCCCCAAAAATCCATACCAGACCCTTATCCGAGCGCACAACCTGGCAAGCTGCAGGAAAAGAGGGGAGGACGAGAGAGCGGCCCCCCCTCCTGAACCATACCAGGCCACATGCCCTCAACATTGGGAGGGTGCTTTGGGGTAGCCCCCCAAAACACCTTGTCCCCATGTTGATGAGGACAAGGGCCTCATCCCCACAACCCTGGCCGGTGGTCGTGGGGGTCTGCGGGCGGGGGGCTTATTGGAATCTGGAAGCCCCCTTTAACAAGGCGACCCCCAGATCCTGGCCCTCCCACCTGTGTGAAATGGTAAGGGGGTACAAAAGTACCCCTACCATTTCACTAAAAATGTGTCAAAAATGTTAAAAATGACAAGAGACAGTTTTTGACAATTCCTTTATTTAAATGCTTCTTCTATCTTCTTTCTTCTATCTTCCTTCATCTTCTTCTTCTTCTTCTGGTTCTTCTGGCTCTTCTGGTTCTTCCTCCGGTGTTCTCGTCCAGCATCTCCTCCGCTGCGTCTTCTGTCTTCTTCTCCTCGGGCCATTCCGCATCCATGGCATGGAGGGAGGCTCCCGCTCTTCATCTTCTTCTCTTCTTCATCTTCTTCTCTTCTTCTCTTCTTCATCTTCTTCTTTTCTTCATCTTCTTCTCTGGGCCGCTCCACATCTATGCTGGCATGGAGGGAGGCTCCTGCTGTGTGACGCTTCTCCTCTTCTGACGGTTCTTAAATAACAGGGGGAGCAGGGCCACCCGGTGACCCCGCCCCCCTCTGACGCACGGGGACATGATGGGACTTCCCTGTGGCATTCCCCGTGATGCCACAGGGAAGTCCTGTCAAGTCACTGTCCGTTGTTTAAGAACCGTCGGAAGAGGAGAAGCGTTACACAGTGGGAGCCTCCCTCCATGCCACCATGGATGCAGAGTGGCCCGGAGAAGAAGATGAAGAAGAGAAGATGATGAAGAAGAGAAGAAGATGAAGAGAAGAGCGGGAGCCTCCCTCCATGCCACCATGGATGTGGAGCGGCCCGAGGAGAAGAAGGAAAGAAGACGCTGCGGAGGAGATGTTGGACGAGAACACCGGAGGAAGAACCGGAAGAGCCAGAAGAACCAGAAGAAGAAGAAGATGGAGGAAGAAACCGAAGGAAGATAGAAGAAAGAAGAAAGAAGGAGCATTTAAATAAAGGAATTGTCAAAACTGTCTCTTGTAATTTTTAACATTTTGACAGTTTTTTAGTGAAATGGTAGGGGTACCCCCTTATCATTTCACACAGGGGAGAGGGCTGGGATCTGGGGGTCCCCTTGTTAAAGGGGGCTTCCAGATTCTGATAAGCCCCCCGCCCACAGACCCCCACAACCACCAGCCAGGGTTGTGGGGATGAGGCCCTTGTCCTCATCAACATGGGGACAAGGTGTTTTGGGGGGCTACTCCAAAGCACCCTCCCAATGTTGAGGGCATGTGGCCTGGTACGGTTCAGGAGGTGGGCGCTCTCTCGTCCCCCCTCTTTTCAGAGCCTGCCAGGTTGCATGCTCAGATAAGGGTCTGGTATGGATTTTTGGGGGTACCCCATGCCGTTTTTTTTTTACATTTTGGCGTGGGGTTCCCCTAAAAATCCATACCAGACCTGAAGGGTCTGGTATGGAATTTAGGGGGACCCCCACATCATTTTTTTTTTAAATTTTGGCGAGGGTTCCCCTTAATATCCATAGCAGACCTGAAGGGCCTGGTATGGAATTTAGGGGGACCCCCCACGTCATTTTTTTTTTTAATTTTGGTTCGGGGTTCCCCTGTGGGGAATTCCCATGCTGTTTTTATCAATGAACTTCTATGTGTATTGGCGGACCGGTGTTCTGCCGAGAAAGTCTGATAGTTCAGCGGCTGATAGTAGTTCGTACTGCGCAGGCCCTGCGCCTGCGCAGTACAGGGGGGGTCCTTATCCGCCGAGGGAACTTTCTCGGCAAGACAGCGGCAATGCATTAATAGCCGCAAGTAGTTTTAAATGACTTTTTTTCCTTTGAAATGTCATTTTGCTGTCAGACTGTTATAAATACGGGAAACATGCGCCCCATTACAGGCATACTATAGACACCCCCCAGGTATGAAATTTAAAGGGATATTACACTTTTATTGTTTCACTTTAAGCATTATTAAAATCACTGCTCCCGAAAAAACGGTCATTTTTAAAACTTTTTTTTGCATTGATTCATGTCCCCTGGGGCAGGATCCAGGTCCCCAAACACTTTTTATGACAATAACTTGCATATAAGCTTTTAAAATTAGCACTTTTGATTATTCATGTTCGTGTCCCATAGACTTTAACGGTTAACTTTTTTTCTGTTCGCATGTTCTGGTGCGAACCGAACAGGGGGGTGTTCGGTTCATCCCTAGTGATTAGGAACAGTGATCTCTCTCTACTCCCAGTCAGTCCACTCCTCCCACAGTTAGAAACACCTTCATGGGGAACACTTAACCCCTTGATCGCCCCCTAGTGGTGTTAACCCCTTCCCTGCCAGTGTCATTTATACAGTAATCAGTGCCTATTTTTAGCACTGATCGCTGTATAAATGTCACTGGTCCCAAAAAAGTGTCAAAAAGTGTCAAAGGTGTCCGATCTGTCCGCCGCAATGTCACAGTCCCGCTAAAAATCGCTGATCACCGCCATTACTAGTAAAAAAAAAAAATACTTATAAAAATTCCATAAATATATTCCCTATTTTGTAGACGCTATAACTTTTGCGCAAAACAATCAATATACACTTATTGTGATTTATTTTACCAAAAATATTTAGAAGAATACATATTGGCCTAAACTGATGAAGAAATATGATTTTTTTTTTTGGGGGGGGGGGGATATTTATTATAGCAAAAAGTAAAAAATATTATTGTTTTTTTTTCAAAATTGTTGGTCTTTTTTTTGTTTATAGTGCAAAAAATAAAAATAAGAACAGAGGTGATCAAATACCACCAATAGAAATTTCTATTTGTGGGAAAAAAAGGACCTTAATTTTGTTTCAGATAAAATTACTAGTAAAAAATGTGTATTAGAACTCACAGCAGCTTTGTTTTGAAAATGCTTTGTTTTTTTGTGATTTGCCTGTAAGGTAGAAAAAAGGTACATGTCCTAGGGGCTCCAGCTAATTCGTCAAAATAAAAACAGAAAATTCCATTTTGGTTCCAAGCTGATTTCTCCCAGGAACCTCTATATAAATACATGCTCCACTGCAGAGAGTGAGACATTCAAGGTTGCATGCGTGAGGTGAAGAATAATTACTGTTGTTATTATTTGAACTACCTTAGGTGATTTAAGTGTGTTATTGTTATTAGTACTACAGGCACAGTGTGGCATTAGGAGTTTGCCAAAAATGTCTACTGAGCTTTATAATGTACTGTACATCTAATCAAGGAGCAATACATTAACTTCCATTTATCAGCACTTATTTGCTTTCAATAAATGAAAAGTAAGCTCATATATTGATTATTCCAAACATGCTCGGAAAGCCCAAATGTAAACAGCATAAAAACAAATCTAGGAGAGAAAAAATCAATACCAATTACTGAGTTATTATAGCTTGGTTTTACAGCAGATTAAAATGTATGTTTTATGCATTGCTATGCATGTATTGTTCAGTGTAGGCAGAGGCAAGCCACAGACTTCTCCCCATGGGTAGGAACTAAAATTCCCAGCGTGTCCTCTATAATCTATAATCTTGTGTCTTATTGCAGGTTCCTTCCCCTAGGGAAGCTACTTTATGCATGTTGTACATCAGACATGGCAGGCCCAGTCAATGGATATGCTGTTCAAGCTTCAGGCTAAGGAGTCATCAATCGTGGTGGTTTGATAATAAATACAATACTAGCTAGGTTTCAGTTCACTTAATTGAACCATCACTGAACCATCCCTCAGTTTACAATATCAATAGTGATAAGCAAAAGTGAACATAATTACAGAGCAAAAAAAAAATAAAAGAAGCAAAAAGCACAAGACAACTCTGCACAACGAAATTCTTTCGAAGTGCATTCATCTGATTTTAATTCTAAACCCTACATTTTAATTAGGCTAGTTTTCATTAAAATGACTATACTTATTTCAGATTTACTGTCTATAACTGGTCTACAATCTATAATCTGTAATAGATTTGTAAAACTTAACTTCAGGTGCTCTTTTTTTTTTTCTTTAATGGTTAGAGCAGGAAATGTCAGAAGGAAACAAAGAAGTGGTAAAGGCAGAAAATACTGAGTGATCTTTAGAATATATCCCTTTGACTGTTTTTTGTATTCCATTTTTTAACCATTTTATATATAGATCCATGTTTGTCCCAAGCGTGGACCCAGTATTGCCTCAAAACTTTTCATTTTGACTTGTAATTTCACTTACACAGCACAGCCAGAGGTTAACACTATATGGGAAAATGCATCTCCCATGGGACTTTATGGTAGCCAAGAAACTCTTTATAAATACTTATAAAAGAAAAGAAGTTTATATGTACAATATAAAGCCAATCTGTCAGGGAAGACTAGCCAGTACTCAAGATAGCCGAAGGAGAGGTCGACCTGTGACCTCAGCCTGTCAGGGAAGACCAGCCAGTACTCAAGATGGCCGACGGAGAAGTCGACCTGTGACCTCAGCCTCTGTCAGAACACCTTCGGTTCACCTGTGTGCACATTACCAAAAGGCTATTTAAACTTGGTCTGTGCTTCCATCCAGTGCTGTCCGTTCTACAGCGTTCCCGTGTGTTCCTGCCTGCTTTACCCATGATACCTGCACCTGTTTACCGACCCGGCTTGTTCTGACCCCGCATCTGTCTGCTCCTTCTACTACCACGCTGCCAGCTCGTTGCCGACCCTGCCTGCATCCAGACTACGCACCTGCCTCCGCTTCTGCTCCTGACGTTCCCGCCAGTGTTTGACCCGGCTTGCCCGACCTGCATCTTCCGCTCATTGGAGCACTGTGCCACCTGCCGCTGTTCTACATTACAGTGAAGACGAACTGTTTGGCACTTGTGCGACTCTGCACTTCTGCTCCTCCTGTCTACTCTATCAGGGGGCCAGAATCAGAGGAGCAAGAGAGGCCGCTCCCTGCATATCAGGCTGTACCGTCAGGTACGTGACAGTAACGGACAGCCATGTCTGAGCCTGCGCAGGGACCCGCTCCTATGGATGAACTTTGCCAGCACCTGGCCGGCTTGGCACAAGCCGTCAAAGACCTACAGCAGGGCTACACTCAGCTAGAGGGATGCCTACAGACCCTGACGGGCATTGCAACTCTGCAGGGTCCACCTTCAGCATCAGCCTCCTCTCAGGGATCTTCTCCTGCTCCTGCCGTGGTCATGCTCCCACCTGAGCCCAGGGTACCTACCCCAGACCAGTTCCTGGGTGAACGCAGCAAATTTAGAGCGTTTCGGAACGCATGTGAACTGTATTTTGCCCTTCAACCCCGCACATTCTCCTTAGAAGCTACCAAGGTCAGCTTTGTAATCTCCCTGCTACAAGGGGAGCCACAGTCCTGGGCCCACCGCCTTCTGGAACAGAAGGCCGAATGCTTATCCGACTTAACCTCTTTCTTCAGTGCCATGCTGTACGAAGATCCTCAGCAGACAGCTTCAGCCGAAGCGGCCCTTCATGCACTTCAACAGGGTCGTAGGGCGGTGGAAGACTACATCTCTGAATTTCGACGATGGGCATTTGACACAAACTGGAACGACGATGCCCTACGATACCAATTTCGTATGGGCCTCCCCAAACCACTAAAAGATGAGTTAGCACGGGTAGGGGTACCCCCTACCTTAGAAACTCTGATTGATCTATCCATCCAGATCGATCGCCGGCTGAGAGAACGAAGACTAGAGAGAGCATCCACTCCATCCCGTCCAGTGTGGATGTTACCTCGGGTACCCAGCTCGTCCTATCCTGCTCCACCTGCTCCAGCCACTCCGGCTCCTGACGCCCCGGAACATATGCAACTCGGCCTGCTGTGGCCCTCTCTTACTGATGAAGAACGACAACGCCGCCACCAACAGAACTTATGCTTATACTGCGGGGGACCCGGACATTACGTGAGGTCCTGCCCAGTGAAACCTTGTAAGTCTCTCTTCACTACTTCTGCCTCGCTAACCCCAAGCTCGCTTAGCAACTCCGCTCACTTTACTATTCCCATTTCTCTACAGCTGCCAGGAAGGACTCTTCTGACTACCGCCATAATTGATTCTGGAGCCTGCAGCTGCTTTGTGGACTTGTCCTTTGCTGCCGAACATCATATCCCCCTGCAGCCTAAAGCACAGAAACTCTCGCTTCACTTGGTCGATGGTTCCACCATTAAGTCCGGAGCAGTCACTCACGAAACCATTCCTCTGCTGACCATCATGTCCCAGGACCATGAGAACTGCTACGACTAGACGCTATCGCTTCCCCTCTGTTCCCAGTTATCCTCGGTATACCTTGGTTGAAGGCCCACGATCCCCATATCGACTGGTCTAAAGGAAGCATTAACTTCGTCTCCTCTTACTGCACCCAGCACTGCCTACAGACCTCCTGTGATGTTCCCGCTCTGCTATGTCTAGATATGGACTCTGAAACCAGTCAGCTTGTGCCTACAGCCTACCACAGCTTCCTAGACGTGTTTAGTAAGAAGGGGGCAGAGATCCTCCCACCTCATCGGCCCTATGACTGCCCTATAGAGCTACTCCCCGGAGCCGAAGTTCACTGTGGGAGGATTTTCCCTCTGTCTGAAAGCGAGCTGGTGGCACTGAAGGACTATATCAATGGCAATCTCAGGAAAGGCTTCATCCGCCCTTCCACGTCTCCAGCTGGGGCGGGGATTTTCTTCGTCCAGAAGAAGGATCAGTCATTAAGGCCCTGTGTGGACTACCGTGAACTTAACAAGGTGATGGTGAAAAACCGTTACCCACTTCCATTAGTTCCCAAACTTTTTCAAAGACTTGGTTCCGCTACCATATTTACAAAATTGGATCTTCGGGGCGCCTATAATTTGGTGCGCATTCGGGAGGGAGACGAGTGGAAGACTGCTTTCCGCACACGATTTGGGCATTACGAGTATCTCGTGATGCCCTTCGGGCTCTGCAACTCTCCGGCTACCTTCCAGCATTTCATTAATGATGTTCTCAGAGACTTCCTGGACTTATTTTTCATTGTATACCTTGATGATATGCTAATTTTTTCTTCCTCCCTAGAATACCACCGCAGACACGTGAGAAGTGTATTAACCCGCCTTCGACAACACGGATTATATGCCAAACCCGAGAAGTGTGAGTTTGAACGCCAGAGTATCCAATTTTTGGGGCTGATCATTTCCACCGAAGGTATCCGGATGGATCCCCAGAAGGTAACGGCTATCCTGGACTGGCCTACTCCATGTGACAAGAAAGGTATTCAACGTTTCATAGGCTTTGCAAACTTTTATCGAAAATTTATTCGGGGGTTCTCAGCAATCATTGCCCCCATTACACAGCTTACCAAACAGGGGTCCCAATTCCACTGGTCTCCAGAGGCTCAGTCGGCCTTTGAAACGCTGAAGAGGTTTTTCACATCCGCACCCGTCTTGAAGCACACAGACTCGGCCTTACAGTATGTCTTAGAAGTGGATGCCTCAGAAACTGCGGTGGGAGCTATCTTGTCCCAAAGACAGGGCCCCAAGGCCCTGTTGCACCCAGTCGCGTTCTTCTCGCGTAAAATGTCTAGCGCGGAGAAGAATTACGATGTTGGGGATCGCGAACTTTTAGCAATTAAGGCAGCATTAGAAGAATGGAGATACCTTCTCGAGGGAGCAGCACATTCAATCTTAATCTACACAGATCACAAGAATCTCGAATATCTAAGAACAGCAAAGAGATTGAGACCTCGCCAGGCCAGGTGGGCACTTTTCTTTTCGAGATTTACCTTCCATCTGACATACAGACCTGAATCCAAGAACATAAAGTTCTCACTGCCAAGCAAACCTATTTTACAACTCTTATTAATACCTTCTCATCCAATCCCCGTAAACTCTTCTCTACCTTCAACTCTCTACTTTGTCCTCCACCGCCTCCCCCCACTGATTTACTCACTGCCCAGGAAATCGCTAATCACTTCAAAAACAAGATTGATACAATCCGTGATGAAATCTCCACTCTACAGGTATCTCCCCCAGCTAAGACCCCATGTCAACAGATACAACTGACACTACCTCTATTCAAATCTACTACTCCAGACGAAGTTGCTAAACTCCTTTCTATCGCCCACCTAACTACCTGTCCCCTGGACCCTGTTCCCTCTCAAATGCTACGGTCACCCTCTGACCCCATCCTACACTCTCTAACCCACATCTTCAATCTCTCCCTCACCTCTGGCGTCTTCCCCAATGCTCTAAAACATGCACTGGTCACTCCCATACTCAAAAAACCAACCTTGGACCCTACCAATCTTGACAACCTACGCCCTATCTCCTTGCTCCCCTTTTCCTCTAAACTCCTTGAACGCCTGGTTTACAACCAACTGAGTGACCACCTCATTAAAAACAACCTTCTTGATCCCCTTCAATCTGGATTTCGCCCTCAACACTCCACAGAAACTGCTCTTTTAAAACTCACAAATGACCTACTAACTGCAAAAACCAACGGACACTATTCTGTACTCCTACTTCTGGACCTTTCAGCTGCCTTTGACACGGTTGACCACCCCCTCCTCCTCAAAAAACTTCACTCCATCGGTCTCCGTGACTGTGCTCTTCAGTGGCTCTCATCCTACCTATCCCAACGCACCTTCAGTGTCACTTACAATTCTACTTCCTCCACTCCTCTTCCCTTCTCTGTCGGGGTCCCCCAAGGTTCTGTTCTTGGACCTCTTTTATTTTCAATCTACACCTCTTTCCTGGGTCAGCTGATAGCCTCTCATGGCTTTCAATATCATTTCTATGCTGATGACACACAAATCTATCTCTCCACCCCTCAACTCACTCCATCAGTCTCTTCACGCATCACTAACTTATTAACTGACATATCTGTATGGATGTCACACCACTTCCTCAAACTCAACTTGTCCAAAACTGAGCTTATAATATTTCCTCCCCCACGTGCCTCTTCCCCTGACTTCTCTGTCAAGAGCAATGGCAAAACCATCCACCCGTCCACACATGTCAGGGTGCTAGGTGTTATCCTAGATTCTGAACTCTCCTTTCAGCCCCACATCCAATCACTTTCCAAAGCTTGCCGCCTCAACCTCCGCAACATCTCTAAACTACGTCCCTTTCTAACCAGTGAAACTACAAAGCTCCTGATTCACTCCCTGGTTATCTCTCGCCTTGACTACTGCAACTCACTCCTCATTGGCTTACCTTTAAATAGACTATCCCCCCTTCAGTCCATCATGAATGCTGCTGCCAGACTCATCCACCTTACAAACCGATCAGTGTCTGCTACCCCTCTCTGCCAATCCCTCCATTGGCTGCCACTTGCCCAACGAATTAAATTCAAAATACTAACAATAAGTTTCAAAGCCATCCACAACTGTGCCCCCAGCTACATCACTAACCTAGTCTCAAAATACCAACCTAAACGCCATCTCCGTTCCTCCCAAGATCTCCTGCTCTCTAGCTCCCTCATCACCTCCTCCCATATCCGCCTCCAGGACTTCTCCCGAGCCTCGCCCATCCTCTGGAATTCCCTACCCCAATCTGTCAGACTGTCTCCAAATTTATCCACTTTTAGGCGATCCCTGAAGACTTTCCTCTTCAGAGAAGCCTATCCTGCCTCCATCTAACAACTGCATTATTTTCTCCATTAGCTCATCCCCCACAGCTATTACCCTTTTGTATAACTTGACCCTCCCTCCTAGATTGTAAGCTCTAACGAGCAGGGCCCTCTGATTCCTCCTGTATTGAATTGTATTGTACTTGTACTGTCTGCCCTAATGTTGTTGTAAAGCGCTGCGTAAACTGTCGGCGCTATATAAATCCTGTATAATAATAATAATAATAATATAATAACATAAAGCCGGATGCACTATCACGCATGTTTAGCAAATCCCAAGACATCTCTCCCCCGGATACGATCCTGTCCTCGGGAAATTTCCTTCTCCTACAAGGGGACTTAATTAACCAGATTAAACAAGCCTCTGTGAGGAGTTCTACACCATCTGGGATCACTTTACGGACACAGGAAGGGCTACTCTGGTATGAGGATAAGGTCTTCGTGCTGGAGGATCTACGAACTGCCACGTTGAGCATGTGCCACGACCATGCGCTGGCAGGACACTTTGGGGTCAGCAAGACTGCTGAATTGGTGCAGCCAACCTTCTGGTGGCCGGGGGTGGCAAGAGACTGTAGGAGATACGTGGAATCGTGCACCACCTGCATCCGTAATAGGAACAGCAAATCCAGGGCCTGGGGTCTGTTGAAGCCATTACCTGTCCCGAACAGACCATGGAGAATGATTTCAATTGACTTCATTGTGGAACTGCCCCCATCCGAGGGATACAGTACTATCTTTGTAATCGTTGATCGATTGTCCAAGATGGCCCACTTCATTCCTATGAAGGGCACCCCTTCTGCACAAGAGACAGCACGGATCTTCATCAGAGAGGTTATAAGACTCCATGGGGTTCCGGCTAACATCGTCTCAGACAGAGGGGTCCAGTTCACCTCCAGATTCTGGAGATCCTTGTGTGAATCCTTGGGTATTGAACTTTCATTCTCTTCAGCCTATCATCCGCAGACTAATGGTCAGACAGAAAGGACCAACCAGACACTGGAACAATATCTGCGCTGCTTCTCCTCCTTTTCACAAGACGATTGGGTGTCCTTACTTCCCTTAGCCGAGTTTGCCTACAATAATTCTTCTCATTCAGCCACGAAACAATCTCCCTTCTTCGCAAACTACGGTTTTCACCCGTCCTTTCTGTTTAATAACATTCCGGAATGCCCGGTACCCGCTGTACTTGAAACATTGGATTTCTTTAGATCCAACAACAAGCTGCTACAAGAGACGATGGCCAAGACTCAAGCTTATAACAAACAGATCTTCGATAAAAAGAGAAGAGGGGACCTGATCCTGAACCCGGGGGACCAAGTCTGGTTAGCCACAACAAATCTGAAACTAAGCTGTCCTTCAAGGAAATTAGGCCCTAGAATCGTGGGACCGTTTCCTGTAAAGAGACGAATTAACGATGTTGCCTATCAGCTGGAGTTACCGGAGACCTTCAGGATCCACCCGGTGTTTCATATAACCTTACTGAAGCCCGCCATCCCCAACTCTTTTCCGGATCAGAATACAGAGCCACCCGAACCTGTGGTGGTAGATGGCGAAGAGAAATTTGAAATAGAGGCGATTTTAGATTGCAGGAGAAGGAGAGGTCAAGTTCAATACCTTATTAAGTGGAGGGTAGGGATGAGCCGAACACCCCCCTGTTCGGTTCGCACCAGAACATGCGAACAGGAAAAAAGTTCGTTCGAACATGCGAACACCGTTAAAGTCTATGGGACACGAACATGAATAATCAAAAGTGCTAATTTTAAAGGCTTATATGAAAGTTATTGTCATAAAAAGTGTTTGGGGACCTGGGTCCTGCCCCAGGGGACATGGATCAATGCAAAAAAAAGTTTTAAAAACGGCCGTTTTTTCAGGAGCAGTGATTTTAATAATGCTTAAAGTCAATCAATAAAAGTGTAATATCCCTTTAAATTTCGTACCTGGGGGGTGTCTATAGTGTGCTTGTAAAGGGGCGCATGTTTCCTGTGTTTAGAACAGTCTGACAGCAAAATGACATTTTGAAGGAAAAAACTCATTTAAAACTACCCGCGGCTATTGCATTGCCGACAATACACATAGAAGTTCATTGATAAAAACGGCATGGGAATTCCCCAAAGGGGAACCCCGAACCAAAATTAAAAAAAAAAAATGACGTGGGAGTCCCCCTAAATTCCATACCAGGCCCTTCAGGTCTGGTATGGATATTAAGGGGAACCCCGGCCAAAATTTAAAAAAAAAAATGACGTGGGGTTCCCCCTAAATTCCATACCAGACCCTTCAGGTCTGGTATGGATTTTAAGGGGAACCCCGCGCCAAAAAAAAAAAAAAAACGGCGTGGGGTCCCCCCAAAAATCCATACCAGACCCTTATCCGAGCACGCAACCTGGCAGGCCGCAGGAAAAGAGGGGGGGACGAGAGTGCGGCCCCCCCTCCCTCCTGAACCGTACCAGGCCACATGCCCTCAACATTGGGAGGGTGCTTTGGGGTAGCCCCCCAAAACACCTTGTCCCCATGTTGATGAGGACAAGGGCCTCATCCCCACAACCCTGGCCGGTGGTTGTGGGGGTCTGCGGGCGGGGGGCTTATCGGAATCTGGAAGCCCCCTTTAACAAGGTGACCCCCAGATCCCGGCCCCCCCCCTGTGTGAAATGGTAAGGGGGTACATAAGTACCCCTACCATTTCACAAAGAAAGTGTCAAAAATGTTAAAAATGACAAGAGACAGTTTTTGACAATTCCTTTATTTAAATGCTTCTTCTTTCTTCTATCTTCCTTCATCTTCTGGTTCTTCTGGTTCTTCTGGCTCTTCTGGTTCTTCCTCCGGCGTTCTCGTCCAGCATCTCCTCCGCGGCGTCTTCTGTCTTCTTCTCCTCGGGCCGCTCCGCACCCATGGCATGAGGGGGAGGCTCCCGCTCTTCTCTTCTTCTTTTCTTCTCTTCTTCATTTTCTTCTCCGGGCCGCTCCGCAATCCATGCTGGCATGGAGGGAGGCTCCCGCTGTGTGACGGCGCTCCTCGTCTGACAGTTCTTAAATAACGGGGGGGCGGGGCCACCCGGTGACCCCGCCCCCCTCTGACGCACGGTGACTTGACGGGACTTCCCTGTGGCATTCCCCGTGATGTCACAGGGAAGTCCCGTCAAGTCACCGTGCGTCAGAGGGGGGCGGGGTCACCGGGTGGCCCCGCCCCCCCATTATTTAAGAACTGTCAGACGAGGAGCGCCGTCACACAGCGGGAGCCTCCCTCCATGCCAGCATGGATTGCGGAGCGGCCCGGGGAAGAAAAGAAGAAGAGAAGAAGAGAAGAAAAGAAGAAGAGAAGAGCGGGAGCCTCCCCCCATGCCATGGGTGCGGAGCGGCCCGAGGAGAAGAAGATAGAAGACGCCGCGGAGGAGATGCTGGACGAGAACGCCGGAGGAAGAACCAGAAGAGCCAGAAGAACCAGAAGAACCAGAAGATGAAGGAAGATAGAAGAAAGAAGAAGCATTTAAATAAAGGAATTGTCAAAAACTGTCTCTTGTCATTTTTAACATTTTTGACACTTTTTTCGTGAAATGGTAGGGGTACTTATGTACCCCCTTACCATTTCACACAGGGGGGGGGCCGGGATCTGGGGGTCACCTTGTTAAAGGGGGCTTCCAGATTCCGATAAGCCCCCCGCCCGCAGACCCCCACAACCACCGGCCAGGGTTGTGGGGATGAGGCCCTTGTCCTCATCAACATGGGGACAAGGTGTTTTGGAGGGCTACCCCAAAGCACCCTCCCAATGTTGAGGGCATGTGGCCTGGTACGGTTCAGGAGGGAGGGGGGCCGCACTCTCGTCCCCCCCTCTTTTCCTGCGGCCTGCCAGGTTGCGTGCTCGGATAAGGGTCTGGTATGGATTTTTGGGGGGACCCCACGCCGTTTTTTTTTTTTTTTTTTGGCGCGGGGTTCCCCTTAAAATCCATACCAGACCTGAAGGGTCTGGTATGGAATTTAGGGGGAACCCCACGTCATTTTTTTTTTTTAATTTTGGCCGGGGTTCCCCTTAATATCCATACCAGACCTGAAGGGCCTGGTATGGAATTTAGGGGGACTCCCACGTCATTTTTTTTTTTTAATTTTGGTTCGGGGTTCCCCTTTGGGGAATTCCCATGCCGTTTTTATCAATGAACTTCTATGTGTATTGTCGGCAATGCAATAGCCGCGGGTAGTTTTAAATGAGTTTTTTCCTTCAAAATGTCATTTTGCTGTCAGACTGTTCTAAACACAGGAAACATGCGCCCCTTTACAGGCACACTATAGACACCCCCCAGGTACGAAATTTAAAGGGATATTACACTTTTATTGATTGACTTTAAGCATTATTAAAATCACTGCTCCTGAAAAAACGGCCGTTTTTAAAACTTTTTTTTGCATTGATCCATGTCCCCTGGGGCAGGACCCAGGTCCCCAAACACTTTTTATGACAATAACTTGCATATTAGCCTTTAAAATTAGCACTTTTGATTTCTCCCATAGACTTTTAAAGGGTGTTCCGCGGCATTCGAATTTGCCGCGAACACCCCAAATTGTTCGCTGTTCGGTGAACTTGCGAACAGCCAATGTTTGAGTCGAACATGAGTTCGACTCGAACTCGAAGCTCATCCCTAGTGGAGGGGTTACGGTCCTGAAGACAATTCGTGGGAACCTGAAACCAACATTCATGCCCGAGAACTGATCCAAACCTTTAAGAGGACCTATCCTGACAAAGTAGCCAGATTGGGCATTCGGAGGCTGCCCGTTGGTGGGGGGGCAATGTCAGGGAAGACCAGCCAGTACTCAAGATGGCTGAAGGAGAAGTCAACCTGTGACCTCAGCCTGTCAGGGAAGACTAGCCAGTACTCAAGATGGCCGAAGGAGAGGTCGACCTGTGACCTCAGGATGTCAGGGAAGACCTGCCAGTACTCAAGATGGCCGACGGAGAAGTCGACCTGTGACCTCAGCCTCTGTCAGAACACCTTCGGTTCACCTGTGTGCACATTACCAAGAGGCTATTTAAACTTGGTCTGTGCTTGCATCCAGTGCTGTCCGTTCTACAGCGTTCCCGTGTGTTCCTGCCTGCTTTACCCGTGATACCTGCACCTGTTTACCGACCCGGCTTGCCTCTGACTCTGCTACCTGCTGCCTGCATCTGACCCGGCTTGTTCTGACTCCGCATCTGCCTGCTCCTTCTACTACCACGCTGCCAGCCCGTTGCTGACCCTGCCTGCATCCAGACTACGCACCTGCCTCCGCTTCTACTCCTGACGTTCCCACCAGTGTTTGACCCGGCTTGCCCGACCTGCATCTTCCGCTCATTGGAGAACCCTGCTCCAGCACTGTGCCACCTGCCGCTGTTCTACATTACAGTGAAGACGAACTGTTTGGCACTTGTGCGACTCTGCACTTTTGCTCCTCCTGTCTACTCTATCAGGGGGCCAGAATCAGAGGAGCAAGAGAGGCCGTTCAATGCATATCAGGCTCTACCGTCAGGTACGTGACACAATCAATGTGTGAGAGGATACAGAGCAGCAGCTGTTTGTTTCGCTTTAATTGGTCACAGAGATCACATGGTACAGGGCAAATTGCATTGACTCTGTACCCTGCTGTGTGACCTGCAGTATCCAACACGCACATGTGGGGGGGCGGAGGGATAAGTCAAATCATCCGATGATGTGCAAACAAAAGTCCTGCTCTTTTACTTTTCCTTCATTCACTAAGCTATGCGAATGTTCACATTGCAAAGTCACTCCTTCAGTAAATCCACCTCACTGTATCTCTCTGCTACTTCTTGTTTAACATTACTATTTCTTAGGTCCTTTTCACTGACAGATGTGATGATGTTGATCTATTGACCAATGAAGAGGACGAAGGCAAAAGAGTGATGTAAGAAGAAGCAATGCTGAGGCAGAAAGATTAATTATTTTCAGTAGGAACTATGTGTGTCACCTGTCTGGATTTGCAGTGTTGAAAAAGTGTGTATATCACAAATCTGGCTATACAGAATTACAAATCCTGCCAAGTAAAACAATAAAATTCTATATTTATATATGAATATATATAAAAAACCTTTAGGCCCCTTTCACACTGGAGCTCTTTTCAGGCGGTATTGCGCTAAAAATACCGGCTGAAAACCGCCCCTAAACAGCCTCCGCTGTTTGTTCAGTGTGAAAGCCCGAGGGCTTTCACACTGATCTGTGCGCAAGCCCGAGGGCTTTCACACTGAAGCTGTGCGCAGGCAGGGCGGTGAAAAAAGTCCTGCAAACCGCTTTTTTGGAGCGGTGAAGGAGCGGTGTATTCACCGCTCCTTCACCGCTCCTGCCCATTGAAATCAATGGGACAGCACGGCTATACCGCAGTAATACCGCGGCTATAGCCGCGCTGTACGAGCGGATTTAACCCTTTTTCGGCCGCCAGCGGGGGTTAAAACCGAACCGCTAGCGGCCGAATACCGCTGCAAGAACGACGGTACAGCAGCGCTGTTGTACCGCCGACGCCCCCACCGCTCCAGTGTGAAAGGGGCCTTAGAGTTTAGAACCACTTTAGCACGTCCTTTTTAACCAATGATACCATCAAGCTACTTGATGGTATCATTGGGACTTTATGGCAGCTAAGAAACTCTGTATAAATACTTATAAAAGAAAATAAGTTTAGATGTACAAAAAGATTAAAATTTCATATTCACATAAAATGTTCTGGTCTGTTGGTTAGACAGCATAATCTACTGTTTTCCAATAAGGGTAAAAACAGCATACAGCATGCATCAATTAACAGTCCCAACTGAAGCAAGAAAATATACATCATACATAGATAGCTGATTGGTTTCCACCGGTTGTTACTGACGCGTTTCAATTGTGAACAATCTTCTTCAGGGAATATCAGGTGGAACTCAGATGAGTAAAAAGATCAGACTGACAAGGTATAGAGTTACTGCAGCCCAGCTCAGAGAGGTCCTAAATCAAGGCAGTAGATCCATGGTCCCACAAGGGGACAAGGGGAAGGATAACCACGTGGAGCAGGCCCAAAAAGGGCATCCAAGACACCCAGTGATCTGATCTGAAGTTGGGGAGAAATGTATAAAAAGAATGTATGAAAAGGAAAAGCAGGCTTGATGTTAAGGTCACATTTACGCCCTGTAGGGAGACAGTGCATATAGTCTTCATGGCTCAAAGGTGAGTAGCTTGAGGTTAGCAACACTGGGGTAGAGAGGAACTGTTTTTGGTCATCAGCAATATAATTCATGAGCCATTAATGAAAATTGTTGTATGGCTGCTAATTAGTGGTGCCTACAGCCACGACAGTGTTTCTTAGGCCTCATATACACTTGAGGTTGGGGAAGGGGCATAAAAATGTGTAGTTGAGATGTATTTTTACCGACCTTTTCCACTCCCTCTTATTTAATTAAAAAATAGGTGGTAAGGAAGCAACGTAATCCCAGATAGCAAGAAATTGTGCTGCAAGTTTGAAAATGGCTTGCTAAGCTATTGCTAGGCTTGCCAGGTTTCACAAGGTTGTTGCAAAATTGCAGCAAGTCCACATTGCATGACTCCGGGTCAACTTTCTTTGCAAATATTCTGCATGTCAGCTGCAAGTTCTGGTTCAGTTATGTTGTGCAATAGTCATCCCACCACAGGGGTCGCTGTGGCTGAATTTTCATACTGTAGACTTGCAGAGCTCTTACTGTAGACTCACCACTGCAACTTTGCTCTTGCTAGAGACTTGCATTTGTTACAAATTGTAAAAATGACAACTAGAACTTGTGCTTCAAGTGCTCTCCAAGTGTACAACTTTCCAGTGAAAATGTGCAACAAGTTAACAGACTTACAAATCAACACTGCCAAAAATTTGTGGCAAGTTATCCTTGCTATCTGGGATGCCTCCTCACCACCTGCCATATACAGTATCTCACAAAAGTGAGTACACCCCTCACATTTTTGTAAATATTTATTCTATCTTTTCATGTGACAACACTGAAGAAATGACACTTTGCTACAATGTAAAGTAGTAAGTGTACAGCTTATATAACAGTGTAAATTTGCTGTCCCCTCAAAATAACTCAACACACAGCCATTAATGTCTAAACCGTTGGCAACAAAAGTGAGTACACCCTGTAATAGTGAGAGTCCCTGTCTCTGGGAAAATGGGGTTAAAGTGGACACAGAGTCTGCATGTCGGCAGACTGCAGATCTACAGAGTGTAGATTTGAAACAGAGAAAACTGCTCTGGCAGCTTTCTCCAGATCTTGCTATTTCCGGATGGGACTCTGTAGTTTGGAGATCCCTCAGAGTCTTGGGTGGGACAGGATCTCCAAACCCTGTGTCTGGGTGTTGTGGACAGCCAGAAGGGTGTGTAATCAGATGCATATATAACGAGGGGCTGGTGAGAGCAGTAGGGGAAGGAAGGTGGAGTGTGAGCAGCTTGCTTCTGCTGCTGGAGGCCGAAAGCCGCCTGCCCTGAGGGAGACTGCAGCCCATTTAAGAGGGATTCTTTGCCCAAGGACTGGGAAAGGCTGACCAGCCTTGAGTCAGGGAGACTAAGGAAGCCAGTGAGTCCAGGGGGCTGGAAAGAATCGATAAGTCTGTTGGGAGCAAGCACTGCTGATAAGAGAGAGCCAGCTGGCTTGGTATGTTTTCATTTATGAGTGCCGAATAAAGTTAAATCCCTGCGTGGGATTCCTGGATGGACTTTTGTTTTTGTTTTTTCCCTTTAATAAATGTGGGCTTTCAAGGCGCCTAAACTATAAACGCCTGTCTGATGTGGACTCAATGCACAAAAATGCATCTATCCACTTGAGCTAAACACCCAAATATTACAACCCCTAAGTGAAAATGTCCAAATTGGGCCCAATTAGCCATTTTTCCTCTCCGGTATCATGTGACTCATTATTTTTAGAAGGTCTCAGGTGTGAATGGGAAGCAGATGTGTTAAATTTGGTGTTATCGCTCTCACTCTCATATTGGTCACCAGAAGTTCAACATGGCACCTCATGGTAAAGAACTGTCTGAGGATCTGAAAAAAAGAATTGTTGCTCTACATAAAGATGGCCTAGGCTGTAAGAAGATTGCCAAGACCCTGAAACTGAGCTGCAGCACGGTGGCCAAGACCATACAGCAGTTTAACAGGCCAGGTTCCACTCAGAACAGTCCTCGCCATGGTTGACCAAAGAAGTTGTGTGCACATGCTCGGCATCATATCCAGAGGTTGTCTTTCAGAAATAGACGTATGAGTGCTGCCAGCATTGATGCAGAGGTTGAAGGGGTGGGGGATCAGCCTGTCAGTGCTCAGACCATACGCCACACACTGCATCTACTTGGTCTGCATGACTGTCATCCCAGAAGGAAACCTCTATTAAAGACAATGCACAAGAAAGCCCAGAAACAGTTTGCTGAAGACAAGCAGACTAAGGACATGGATTACTGGAGCCATGTCCTGTGGTATGATGAGTCCAAGATAAACTTATTTGGTTCAGATGGTGTCAATCGTGTGTGGCGGAAACCAGGTGAGGAATAAAAAAGACAAGTGTGTCTTTGCCTAAAGTCAAGCATGGTGGTGGGAGTGTCATGGTCTGGGGCTGCATGAGTGCTGTCGGCACTGAGGATCTACAGTTCATTGAGGGAACCAAGAATACCAACATGTACTGTGACATACTGCAGCAGAGAGTCATCCCCTCCCTTTGGAGACTGGGCATCCTCAAACGTAAGGTGGAGGAGCACAAGGCCTCTACCATCCACCAGCTCAGTAATGTCATCATGGAGGAGTGGAAGAGAACAACCTGTGAAGCTCTGTTGAACTCCATGCCCAAGAGGGTTAAGGCAGTGCTGGAAAATAATGGTGGCCACACAAAATATTGACAATTTGGGCCCAATTCTGACTTTTTCACTTAGGGGTGTACTCACTTTTGTTGTCAGCGGTTTAGACCTTAATGGCTGTGTGTTGAGTTATTTTGAGGGGACAGAAAATTTAAACTGTTATACAAGCTGTACACTCACTACTTTACATTGTAGCAAAGTGTCATTTCTTCAGTGTTGTCACATGAAAAGATCAAATAAAATATTTACAAAAATTTGAGGGGTGTACTCACTTTTGTGAGATACTGTATATAGTAGAGTATATAATATATACTATATTGTATGTAAGAAACTTCTGACCCCTGCACTTTGTAATATTTGCTTTGCATTACATACTTCTGACCCCCTTCACTCAAAGTGCTGTGTTGTGCATTACAAAAAAAACTCCTAACTGCTTTAAAATAAACAAGAATTTTAATCTGTTTGATTTGGACAACTCCATTTTTGTTAGTTTTTTTTCTCTCTAGTTTTATTGAATCATCTCTACAGAATAACAGGTCTGTATGGAATATCATCATTCTGCACCTTTCCCTGACATTTTACTGATGTCTGTCTGTATAGAGATGCTAGTCTATGCAATGAGCAGAGCACACGTCACCCTGCTGTTAACACTCTCAGCATGTATTGATGCAGTAAGCATACTTCTAGAAATACCCTTTCCATTGAGGAAATTTCTTCCTACCATCCTTCCCTTTCTCCATCCGCTATGTTGTAAAAGGATGTCTCACCATCCTTGACACCTGTACTGTAAATAACAGGATAAAGGAATAATGTAAACCTATAAAGGGATTGTAGAAGGTCAAGGAAAATTCCTCTTTTTTAGTGGTAATGATTGCAAATAAAAGGATTTTTTTTTTTTTTTTTTACAGGGGGGAAGCATCCTGCTATTTTATGGTTGTGTTGATGACCAAATATGTTTCTGGACAGAAAACACGAGTTCTTTATGTTCTCTTGTGATACTGTCCACCCCGCTCTCATTTTCAATTATTGTTTAACAAAACAATATATATTTATTAACAGCTGCTTAAAGCTCTGGAACAAGTTACATTTTCTGTGATTTCAATTAAAACTGTTCATTGCTAAACATGAGATTATAGTATATTTTAGTCCAAACACTACAATTACATGTATGCTCCAACATGTTATAACAATTTCAAAAGTAGTTTTCAATATTTTTAAATCTGAAGATTTTTTTTAAATAAGACCTGGTAATCCTACCCCGACGGTCCTTGTCCTGGCATTTCCTGTTATAGGGAGACAACCCTCTGTTTCTGTCTCCCAGTTGTGTTCCTTCATTGTCACCCTGTCACATGGGCTTCCTCTTGTCATCACAGCAAATCAGACAAGTCAACATACTCTAAAATCTAGGGAGTCATCCTATTTTTTTCCCTATCCCCTGCATTATGTATAAATGTCCCTTGATTCCCCTCGCTCACAAGAGGCCTGATCAGCCCTTTTCCCTGCATAGTCACCAAGTGACCTGTATTTTTCCTTATGCCCCTTTCACACTGGCAGGACTTGAAAGTTGCGCAATTTTGCAGCGATTTTAACCCAATTTTGCATCGATTTCAGGGAATGCCTGTGTAAAATTGAGGTCTATGGACCTCAACTCGCATCAAAGTCAGACCAAAGTAGTACAGGGACTACTTTGCAGTCGGTGCAACTTGAAGTTGCACAGATATGAATGGTACTCATTGGAAATCATGGGGTACGACTTGTCATGTGACTTTGCAGTCCCAAGTCTCAGGACAAGTCGCACAAGTGTGAAAGGGGGCTTACAGTCCTGATATGTTTATTTGTGTAACATTTATAAAATGTGTACATTACTGTTTTCATTACTATAATAATGACACCATCTACTGTCATATTGCAGTGCTTAAAAGTACTTATTTTATTATGCATGCTGGATAGATTTCTCTGTATTTAGAAAGGTGTATAGCTATGAAGCATAGCGGTACCCCCGTAGGGGCTGCTGAGTGATGTGGCCCACCTGTCACCCTGGTGTGCCACATCACTCAGCAGCCCCTACAGCTTTGTTTTGTATTTTATTGAGGGAATAGAACATGGATGGGGTTAAGGAATTCATGGGATGCCCAGGAAAAAAAGATTCTTGCATGGTTTGGGACAAATTAGATATTCTTCTCCTGCACAACGCCTGCTGCAGACTATATCTTCTTCTCCCTCCAGCACAATTCTTCAGGCGTGACTAGCACATGGTTACGCCTAACTCTGGTTTCAGCCAGGCCTTAGCAAAAGTACCTTATTACAGGCAGGGACCGCAGGCCCCTATAGTAGCAAAAAAGGTCCACATTATAGCCTCCCTCTTTGGTGGACTACTGATCCCAGTCAGCCCTTTGCAGACCCTGACAGCCAATGCCCCCCCCCCACCGGCTGCAGCAGCCCATCTTTACTGCCAGTAACATCACAGTCTACATCCATCTCAGACTGCACACTCTCAGTCCGCTCCGGCATGTCTCTCCCAGTTCTATCAACTGTGCCTGTCACTCACCGACACCTGATAGATCCCTCCTGTAGACTTGTCTGGCAGTATTCCCCGCTGTCCTCTCCTGCTCCTGTTCATCACACCCCTTGGGTTATGTGGGGTTCCTGTTCAGCTCCGAGCCCCTGGCCCAAGGTCACCCCCAATCAACTCCTCCCCAGTTGGGCTGACTCTAGGTATTTAAGGAGGCCTCCTGCCAATCCAGGTTGGGGATTGGTCAGGGCTCCCCAGAACACCCTAGACAGCGCCACCTTTCTTCTCCACCTTCCTTCCAGAAGCCTCTAGAAGCAGAAGGGAGGTAACAAAAAGATGAAACTAACTGTGAGTTACCAGCCTACTCTAAGCCACTTCCAGCCCTCAGATCAAAACCAACAGACCTAGCTTTTATTTAGGCCTGCCTAAATTTACCTGTTCTACCAAAAAAATCTCACTTTAGCACCTACACTAAGTAGAGGGTGCTACACTCACCCTCCACCTGAAATCAGCTGGCCCCTCAGCTGAAGAATTTAGAAAAATATGGCTCCTGGGCCTCCCATAAGGGCATCCCATAAAAATAAATTGGAAGGGGAAAGGGAAAAACTTGGACGGGACTATAGTACAAATAAATACAAACAAAAATAAATTTGAATTATTTGGTAAGTACTTACAAATGTACAATATTACACTAACTAAAGATCACTGCAGCTAACAATAACATCACACAACACACACATTTTGAGCCAGAGCATCTCTCCCTCAGGTGATATACCTAAGCTCACCTGAGGGCGTACCCCCTCCTGCACTGGCTCTGCTGGAATCATGTTGGCGAGGGACAAGGATGCAGCCGGCATTTAAGGGACTTTTGGTTCCCACTGGGCGGTACATACGGTTACCGAGTCCCCAACCAGGCCGCAGGTCATAGCAGTCCTCTCCTTCCCAATGGCCTCATTCTTCACGGGTGAGTCACCAGGCCGCAACTCTTCTCCGCCTTTAGGCGATGATGTTAGGCCCAATCCTTCCTTCCGGGATTGCCGCAGCTGCGGATGGCAGAATCCTGAAAGCAGGTCCATATTAAAGTATCGTGGCTCCTGCTGGGCAGACGCTAGCCATGTTAGCGGTTCGCCGCAATGCCCACACCGGACCTATTATTATTATTATACAGGATTTATATAGCGCCGACAGTTTACGCAGCGCTTTTCAACATTAGGGCAGACAGTACAATTACAACACAATTCAATACAGGAGGAATCAGAGAGCCCTGCTTGTTAGATGTGCTGATCACTGCAGTAGGTATCCGACACTCCGGGTACAGGAAACAGAGCCGCTCCATTCTGTTGACCATCCCCAGGGCAAATCCCCTGCAGTGCTCCAATCAAACGCCACTGTGTACACCAGCGTCCGCTCCGGCAGTTCCAGCAACCAGGTTAAAGCTGGCAGTAATTGACCACCTTCCGCCATTTTGCTCCTCCACCTCGTGTCTGGGAATGCTGGGTCTCCTCCAGGGTGTAGCACTGCCCCCCTTGCTTCCAGATGGGCTGGCGCCAGTGGAACTGATAGGCAGACTCCTCTCTGGGCATGCTGCTGTGACCCCTTGTTGAACATACTGACGTTTGCATGCATGCTGGCTCCAGCAGGACTTGTCCAGGCATGTCGCTGGGCACCAACTGTGCCCGAGCAACTGAAGGCAGATGACAGCTGACTTTCCTAGTGGTTGCCTATAGCAACAATAAAGTTCACAGCCAATGTCTTACTGAAGGGAACAATTTTACCACAATCCCGCCCACAGGCACCCGCAGGCTGCTTCCGATCACCCTGGACAACAGCAGACATTCTCAGGCTTACTTTACTGTCTTTAGCAGGAGTTTTGAGCAACATTTCAAGATGTCCAGCATTAGCAGAACGCTGGATATATTTGTAATCCACAGTGAGATGCCCAATAATAGCAGAATGCTGGGCGTATTTGTAATCCATAGGTGCGGTTACCCAGCGTGGTTGCCACGGGTGACAGCACATAGTGAACAGTTCCTGAATTGCAGTATTGGTACAGGTATCTGTCCCAGCACCGGTTGGGGCAACTGGGTAAGCAGGAACAATAAGTAGCGATAGTCCTTGCTGGTTGCTATGAACAACGGCACTTGTTACAGAACTGAAACAATAGGCAGAGCACTAAAGTCCTTTCCCAAAGTTCATGGTGAACGGAACAAAGCAGAGTTCCCCCAGATCAGTTAACCTCGGTTGCTAGGGGCAATGACTGGCAGGTTACTCGTGAACAGGTGGTCCCAGAATGAACCCCTAAATGTAGTGGTACTCCTGTAGGGGCTGTTGAGTGATGTGGCCCACCTGTCACTCTGCACAGCCCGGTGTTCACTTGTAGACACTCCAAGACAATGAACAAGTTCATCAGCTTTGTTTTTGTATTATAGTGAGGGATTAGAACTTGGATGGGGTTAAGGAATTCCTGGGATGCCCAGGAAAAAAAGATTCTTGCATGGTTTGGGAAAATTTATCTCTCCTTCTCCCTCCAGCACAATTCTTCAGGCATGGCTAGCACATGGTTAGGCCTAACTCTGGTTTCAGCCAGGCCTTAGCAAAAGTACCTTATTACAGGCAGGGACTGCGGGCCCCTATAGTGTAACAACAAAGGTCTGAATGCTAGCCACCCCCTTGGTGGACTACTGATCCCAGTCAGCCCTTTGCAGACCCTGACAGCCCTCTTGGCTGCAACAGCCCATCTTCACTGCCAGTAACATCACAGTCTCTCCTGCTGGCTCTACATCCATCTCAGTCTGCACACTCCCAGTCCGCTCCGGCATGCCTCTCCCAGCTCTCCCAACTGTGCCTGTCACTCACCGACACCTGATAGATCCTTCCTGGAGACTTGCCCGGCAGTATTCCCCACTGTTTTCTCCTGTTCCTGTTTAGGACACCCCTTAGGTTGTGTGGGTTTCCTGTTCAGCTCTGGGCCCCTGGCCCAAGGCCGACCCCCCAGACTGGGGGGCTTCCTCAAAGGCCCCGACAGCCTAATACTCCATCTCCAGTTCTTCCACCCGATTAACGTCTCCCCAGCTGGGCTGACTCTAGGTATTTAAGGAGGCCTGCATACAGGTTGGGGATTGGTCAGGGCTCCCCAGAACACCCCAGACAGCTCCACCTTTCTTCTCCACCTTGCTTCCAGAAGCCTCTAGAAGCAGAAGGGAGGTAACCGAAAGATGAAACTAGCTGTAGGTCAGCAGCCTACTCTAAGCCACTCTTTCAGGAATGCTCTGTCAGAAGACAGAATAATAGCCGCAGAAGAATCCCTGTTCCCCGAATGCCTAGAAGAAGAGGAGCGTTAGCATGTGCTAATGTGCAAACGTATATGCACATGTGTGGAGATGCAAACGCATATGCGCATGCGCGAATGTGCGCACCACATTCCATGACAGATAAGGGTGGCAAATGGGCTATCAATCTGGATCAGCAACCAGCATCAGTGCTGTCTCGTCTACACCGTTCTGTGAATATCCTGTTTCCTGTTACCTGTATCTGCTTTTGAAATATTGACCCGGCTTGTTTCTGACTATTCCTGTTTTCCACTTGCATCGACCCCGGCTTATCCTTCAACCATTCTCTTACCTCCGCATCTGTACTTGATCTGATTGTTTTGTGTATGACTCTGCTTGTCTGACTCTGTTTAAGTTCCAGCCCCTCCAGAGCTACCAAGTTGCTAGCACTTGTCCAGCTACCTTTGGGACGTTCTTTTTAGCTAGTACTAGCCTGTTCCTGCCCACAGAGACCTGCTGCCATCTGGTGTACTACTGGATCAGCAGCCCAACAGCAAGCACGTTTATCTGACACTCGTATGACTCTGTACTCCTGCACTACCTGTATACAATATCAGGGGCCCCGAGTCAGAGGTGCAAGAGAGGCCTTCCTCTGCATAACCAGGCTCTACCCACCAGGAGCATGACCTTACTAGACAGCCATGTCTGAGCCTGAGTGAGGAACCTCTTCCATGGAGGAACTGTGCTAACATCTAGCCGGCCTCACACAAGCCGTCAAAAACTTGCAGGAAGGTTATGTTCGGCTAGAGGAACGTGTACACACTTTATCAGCACCCTCTGCTACCTCCGGTGTTGCTCCATCATCTTCCACTGGAAGCTCTGCAGCACCTACAGTAGTAATGTTACCACCAGAGCCCGGAATGCCTACTCCTGAAAGGTTCTCCGGTGACCACAGCAAATTCGGGGCTTTTTGCACGGCCTGTGAACTATACTTTGCCCTACAGCCCCACACCTTCTCCCTGGAAACCACCAAGGTTGGATTTGTCATCTCTTTGCTACAGGGTGAGCCACAGTCATGGGCTGGAACAGAAGGCCACTTCCCTAGATATCCTGACCACCTTCTTTAATGACATGGCTCAAGTTTATGATGACCCTCAGTGAACCTCCACTGCAGAAGCAGTACTCCACACATTCCAGCAGGGCCGCAGAGCAGTCGAGGATTTTGTTTCTGATTTCAGGGGCTGGAGTGCCGACACCAGTTGGAACAATGCGGCTCTCCGTTACCAGTTCCACATGGGTCTTTCAGAAGCCTTGAAGGATGAGCTAGCCCGTTGGGGTCCCACATTCTCTGGACAATCTCATGAAACTATCCATCCAGATTGATCAGAGATTGAGAGAGCGCAGATCTGAACGATCCACCGGACCTTTTGGCCCTGTATGGATGTTACCACGGGTGGCCAGTTCACCAGGCCCAGCTCCTTTTGAATGCACTGCATCTGCTCCTGACACTTCTGAACCGATGCAGCTTTGCCTACTTCACCCTTCACTTACCAACAAGGAACATCAACGCCTTATAATCTGAATAATCTGTGCTTGTCCTGCGAAGAACCAGGCCACTAAGTGAGAACCTGCCCAGCCAAACTTTGTAAGTGCCTGTCTATTTCTTCTTCCAAGTCTCCAGTTTTGCCAAGCAACTCTTCTCACCTGGCTATCACTATTCTGTTACAGCTTCCAGGAAGAACTATTCAAGCACCAGCTATAATTGATTCTGGGGCCTGCAGTTGCTTCATTGATCTATCCTTTGCCGCTGAACACCAAATACCTCTGCAACCCAAGGCCCAGAGACTCTCCGTTCATCTTGCAGATGGGTCCACCATCAAATCTGGATTAGTCTCTCAAGAGACCACCCCATTACCCGCCACCATTGCTACCGGTCACCAAGAACTATTACGCCTAGATGCCATTGCCTCATCCTTGTTCCCCATTATACTAGGCATGTATTGGCTGCAGGCACACAACCCGCACATCAATTGGGTTACACAGGAGATCCAGTTTCATTCACCCTACTGCCATCAACATTGCCTACTGAAATCACCATGTTCCACATCATCCTTGCTATGTATGGACTCTGACCCTGAAGTAGGCACATCTGTTCCCGCTACATATCGGAATTTTCCGAATGTTTTTAGTAAGAAAGGGGCAGAGACCCTTCCTCCACATAGATCTTACGATTGCCCAATTGAGTTACTCCGGGAGTCTGAAGTGCCCTTTGGAAGAATCTTTCCCTTATCTGAACTAGAACTCACAGTTCTGAAAGACACATTGATAAGAGTTTGAAGAAGGGGTTCATTCGTCCATCTACCTTTCCAGCTGAGGCAGGCATTTTCTTTGTGGAGAAAAAGGACCATTCTCTTTGACCCTGTGTCGACTACCGTGAGCTCAATAAGGTCACGGACAAGAACCAGTACCCCTACCTCTGGTACCTGAACTGTTCCAAAGGCTTAGGCCAGCAACGGTCTTCACAAAGTTAGATCTCTGAGGGGGATACAATCTGGAATCTGGTCCACATACAAGCCAGGGATTAATGGAAGACAGCATAGTGTACTAGATTTGGTGATTTTGAATACCTAGTGATGCTCTTTGGCCTGTGCAATGCCCCTGTTACATTCCAGCATTTTGTCAATGACATTTTCCAAGATTTTTTGGACCTTTTTGTTATCGTCTACTTTGACGATATACTGATTTTTTTCCCCTTCACTAGAGATTCATCATGGACATGTGAAAAAGATGCTAACCCGACTTAGACAACATGGCTTATATGCCAAACCAGAAAAATGTGAGTTTAAGCGTCAGAGCATCCAGTTCCTGGGATTAATAATCTCTACAGAGGGCATAAAGATGTATCCCAAAAAAGTCACTGCCATTTTGGATTGGCCAGCTCCATTTTGTCACCGACCGCAAGACTCCCCGCCCGATCATCGCTAAATACTTAAAATACTCAGACAAAGCCACCATCCTGCAAAAGTTCGGCAGTCCAAATCCCTTCAGATAGACAGAATCAAAATTCTGATTTTTGCGGACTACTCCATCGAAGTCTGCAAAAAAAGGAAAGCTTTCCAACACATCTGCACAGAACTCCATCAGTGACAGGAGACATTCACTTTAGCTTTCCCTGCAATTCTCCGCCTTAAGGCCCCAAACGGTGACCCGCTCTCCTTCCCAGATCCTTCTGATGCGGAAGCCTTCCTGCGTACACTACACGCTGATTCGCACTCAAATCCCTCTTCCAGGGTTGCCCCAAATAACCACCCTCTGGACCAAAGAAGTCCACGGAAAGACTCTCCAAAGCATTTCAGATACTCTGGACCTGATCATCACTCTACCCCTCATTGATCTGGTAAACGCAAAATCTGCTCTGATCACCAACGGGCGAAAGTAAGCTCCCTTATAGGTCATCCCAGGTTGATCTCCACCTACACTAACGTACTCCTCTGTTATAGCCTCCAATTAACTGGCAGGCCTTGATACTATGTATTGTTTTTGTTGTCTTTAACCTTACTCTATCTCCTTTGCTCTGAAATACCCCCTATGGCCTTACTGCATACAGCCACCTTCCTCCTTCATGCACAACCTGAGCTTGCTGCGAATGATATCATCGAGTTATGAACATACATCCGCTGCAACACTTGGGTCAGTACTGGGAGCTGGCCTATACAGTGAATCCATGCAGAAAAAAGTGGAGTTCTCTCAATATTTAGTAATATGTTTATTTCATGCTTTCACCCCCTCCAAATCCCTCCCCACTTCACTCACCCCACCCTATACCACCCCTCAAACACCAGACACTCAGGCACCACCATCTACCATATGAATACCACTTCGCTCCACACTAAAGTAACAGCTCCTCTCTTCAGGTCAAAACCCAATACAAACATAATACCAGCCCAAATCCACCAAATAACTTCCCCCCTATGAAAATCACCTCTTGGAACGTGAAAAGGCCTAGGTCCCCCATCAAGAGAATTAAAATCCTTCGCCATCTTAAGAGACTTAAAACCTACATTTCCTTACTTCAAGAGACCCACCTATCATCCCCCGATTTTCACCACATGAGAAAACTCTGGGTAGGCACTGTCCTGGGCTCAAATGCAGCTGGATGCAAAGCCGGGGTTCTCATCTTGATTCACAAAAACCTCCCCTGTGAAGTCAAGTCGGTAGACACCGACAGTCAGGGTCACCTCCTCTCTGCACATATTCACTTAGGAAACAGAGATCTCGTGATATCCAACATGCCCCCAATAGCCCTGGTAAACAATTCTTTGGCGAGATCTCCACTTGGCTACTAGGCAACCCGCACATTCCCCATATAGTGGGGGTACTTTTCAACACCAGATCCACACCTAAACGTCCTTGCAAACTACCCAAAACTTCTGATTTAACGCACTTCGCATTCACTATAGGCTCTCTCCACTTTCACAACATCTGGTGACTCTTACACCCAGCGGACAGCCTTGTCCCAATGGTCTCCGGAGCAGATATCCATGACATAGCCTAATATGGACCACGCCCCAATTTCTGCAACTCTCGACAACCCCATTTTACATCCCAACCCCAGAATATGGCGCTTTCCATCCAAAACAACTCTGACTTCCAACAATACATGGAGAAAGCATGGAAAGAATTTTCAACAGCCAACTCATCTCACACTGACAACCCAAACCTTTTTTGGGAACCTGGGAAGGCTTTCCTTAGAGGCCGGATCATTTCCTATGCCGCTTCTTACAGAAAAAAAAACATTATAAGATGGCTAGTACCAGACTCCAACTGGCACAACACTCTCTATATGCCCTGGACTCCCCTGAAAACAGAACTGAATGGCACTCAGCAAAAAGTGCTTTTGACACCTGGGCAGACACACTCGAACTGACAAAAAGGGCCCATATGGATGCCACTCTCCACAAATTTGGCAACAAAGCAGGCAAATTGCTGGCAAGGCCTTGCAAAGGCCCTTTCCACCCTACACATGTCACCTCTTTACCAGACACCTCAGGCACCAATAAATCCTTGCAACAGGAAATCAATAAAGTCACGCTACAATACTATTCATCACTATATGCCACTGCCCCCATAGACAAAAAAGTTGCACAATCTTTCCTCGAAAAAATATCTCTACCTACGGTCACTCCTTCCCAACTCGAGGCCCTAAATGCACCCATTTCCCTATCTGAAATATGCACCCATGGAGTCAACAATGGACTGTACTTCATACTCCTCATGGTTCTCAACCTGTACAGGGTGAGGACGAGGTACCGAGGCGGTAAAGCATTTGCAGACCAAAGGTTTTAATAAGGAGACATGAAATACATTAGAGATATGCATATTAGAAGGAAGGTCTAATGCGTAAGCCACTGGGTTAATCCTGCGAAGAATACGGAAAGGCCCAATAACCCGAGGTGCGAACTTCAGAGAGGGAACACGAAGTCAGAGGTTGCGAGATGACAGCCAGGCCCTGCCCCCAACCTGGTAGGAAGGCGCAGGCAGGTGTCTGTGGTCAGCATGGAGTCTGTACCTATCATTAGCATGTTGCAAAGCCTCCTGGACTTGTGTCCAAGTGGAACGAAGACCACGGAGATGTTCTTCTAATGCAGGAATACTCTGCGGAACAAAGGAGTCAGGCAACATGGAAGGTTGAAAACCATAGATCGCCATAAATGGGGACAATCGGGAAGCAGAATTCAAGGCACTATTGTGAGCAAACTCTGCCCACGGTAAGAGGTCTGACCAGTTGTTATGATGGTCAGAAATATAGCAACGTTGGAATTGCTCTAAGGACTGATTGGCTCATTCTGCAGCCCCATTAGACTGTGGGACAGAGGAGAAAGCAAGCTGAATTCCCAACAGTGCACAAAAGGCTCACTAGAATCGGGGCACAAACTGATTACCCCTGTCTGAGACAATCACCTTCTGTAGCCCATGTAAGCGAAAGATCTCCCGAGCAAAAATGGAAGCCAGTTCCTTAGAAGTGGGTAAATCCTTAAGAGGAATACAATGGGACATTTTCGAGAACCACCATAAGGATAACTGTGTTGCCCTGGGAGTTGGGTAACTCCACAATGAAATCCATAGACAGGTAGGTCCAGGGCCTCTCTCCATTGGGTATGGGTTGTGGGAGGCCCATTGGAAGGTGCCGTGGAGTTTTACTCTGAGCACACATGGAACAGGCAGCTACAAAGGCGGTTACATCAGCACGTAGACTAGGCCACCAGAATTGTTGGGAAATGGCCCAAAAAAGTTGATTCTTCCCAGGGTGGCCAGCAGCCTTGGGAGAATGGTAAGTCTGGAGCACGGCAGTACGGAGACTCTCTGGAACAAAGCAGCGGTCACAAAATTTCTCAGGAGGAGCATGGACCTGAGCGGCAAGAATTTTGTCACCAAAAGGAGAAGTGAGACTGGTGCGAACCGTAGCCAGAATACGATCAGGAGGAATCACAGGCACCAAAACCGACTCCATCTTGGAAGTGGAGGAAAATTGTTGTGACAAAGTGTCAGCCCTGTACCGGGTAAGAATGAAACAATGTAATTGAAACTAGACAAGAAAATAGCCCATCGTGCCCTTCTGGGAGAGAGGCGTTTAGCCTCAGACAAGAATGTGAGATTCTTATGGTCAGTAAGAATGAGAATCAGCACAGTGGTACCTTCGAGGAGATCTAATCTCTAATCTTTCAGGGCTAAAATGATCACTAGCAGCTCTCTGTCACCAATCTTGTAATTGCACTCCGCAGGTGACAATTTCTTGGAAAAGTAGCCACAAGGATGCATAACGCTCTCAGAGGTAGGAGGTTGAGACAGAAGGGTGCCAACTCCAGTCTCAGAAGCATCAACCTCAAGGATAAAAGGTAACATAGGATTAGGATGTGCCAACACAGGAGCAGAAACAAAGGCAGCCTTGAGACTCTCAAAGGCCTTAATGGACTCCGGAGACCAACTCTGTGGGTAACCATCCTTTCCCGGTCATATCAGTCAGGGGCTTGACCAGAGACGAGAAGTTACGAATAGACTTCCGATAATAGTTGGCAAAGCCAAGAAAACGCTGCAGAGAATGTAAACCTACGGGTCAGGGCCACTATAGGACTGTTGAAAGTTTCTCTGGGCTCATCGAAAAACCAGCAGTGGAAATGACATAACCCAGGAATTTAACATGTTCACAATGGAATTCATGCTTCTCCAATTTACAAAAAAGATTGTTCTCTTTTAGTTTCTGAAGCACACGACAGACATCTGTGTGGTGGCTCTCAAGGGACTTAGAAAATATGAGGATATCGTCAAGCTAAACCACCACACATAACTGCAACAAATCTTGGAGGACATCGTTAATAAATTCCTGGAAAACTACTGGGGCATTACAAAGGCCAAAAGGCATTACGAGTTACTCATACTGCCCTGTTCTGATTTTAAACGCAGTTTTTCACTAGTTGTCCTCCTTAATCCTCACGAGATTGTATGCCCCTCTCAAATCAAGCTTTGTGATAAAATCATTGCTCCCTTAAGGCGGTCAAATAACTCCGTAATCAACGGAATCGGATAGGCATTCTTAATCGTGAAACAATTGAGACCCCTACAATCAATACAAGGTCTCAGTTCACCACTCTTCTTCTTCACAAAGAAGAAACCAGCACCAGCAGGAGACAAGGATTGAAACCTACTTCTTCATGGCCCTATCCTCCAAAAACCCGGCCACGAGTTGGTATGGAACCAGGTTGAAGGTCAATTGCGCAATCATACGACCGGTGTGGAGGCAAACTACACGCTTGACCTTTGTCAAAGACATTGCTAAAATTGCAGTACTCCTCCGGCAGGGAGGAGAGTGAAAAGGTGCACAGGACCTTGACTACCTTCTGGAAGCATGACTTACAGCATTGTAGCAACCAGGAGGGAACCTCAGCAAGGAGCCAATCAAAAAAGGGGTTGTGTCTCTGTAACCAAATTATCCTTAATCTGTGGAAACTTAGGTGAGAAAATAACTTGGAATTGGATTATCTCATGGTGAAGAGCCCCTACGACCATGGACAACTGAACAGTCTCATGAGTCACATGGGCAGGCTGTAGAGGTCTCCCATCAAGAGCCTCAATGGCAAGTGGAGTGTCACGCAGCTGCAGTGGAATCGAGTGCTTTGATACAAAGGCAGCATCAATGAACAGGCCTGCAGCCCCTGACTTGATTAGAGCCTGTATCTCGATGGACGACTCAGCCCAAGAAAGGTTAACCGAAACCAGGGGCTCATCCTTCTGGATAACTAAGGAAGAAACAACACTAAGGTCTGTCTGTGACAGGACCTCAAGGTTCAGGCATTCCCTGGATGGGTAGGACAAGACTTTGAAAAGTGACCTGCCTGACCACAATAAAGGCACAATCTCCTACTCCTCCTAAGGGTTCTCTCATCCGCAGAGATACGCGTGAAGTCCGAGTGCATGGGTTCATCTTCACAGACTGACTCGGTACCAGGAGGCATGGGAGGTGAGGGAGGCAAGGCTGGGACTGCAAAGTTCGGAGACAAATGTACAGAAGGCTTTTGCAAGCGCTCCTTAACAGGGAGTCATTCTCTGAGTCTGGAGTCAATGAGGATGGCAAACGTGATCAACTGCTCCAGCTCAGTGGGTATGTCTCGTGTTGCTATCTCATCCTTGATGGTATCTGAGAGACCATGAGAAAAAGCAGTCACGAGGGCCTCATTGTTCCAAGCAACCTCTGCTGCAAGAGTACGAAATTTAATGGTGTAATCGACAACAGTTCTTATACTCTGTTTGATGGACATGAGCCACTTGACAGCCCTTAAATCACTGAGTAAGCAGAGCAGAACCAGACATACCTCTTATAGAGGTATTACTCGAGGTGGGTGCTTGCACAGAGACTGGAGCAGTAGCAGGGATGGCCTGCAACACAGCTTGTAACAGAGCTGCCACAGTGGGAGATTCCAGGTGAGCCGTGTGACTCAGGAGCGTTTGTAATGCCATGGCAAACTGATTCATGCGGTGATCCTGCTCATCCAATCTGGAAAAAATATTACCAACAAGTGGATTGACTGCATCTTCTGAATTCATGGCCTTCGCCTACTGTCAGAAACCGTGAATCAGACTGAGACAGAAGTACAGCTAAATCACACTTGTTTATTAATAATAATAAAGAGGTAAACAGAGTAAACGTAGTCAAAACATAGCCAGTGTTCAACCGGAACCGGAACGGATAGTCAGACAAGCCAAACGTCAGGGAGCCAGAGATGAGCGTAGTAGAACAGCAAGCAGGATCTGGAGCCAGAAGGAATGTTAGCCAAGCAAGTCTTTAACCACTTGCCGACTGCCTCACGACGATATACGTCGGCAGAATGGCACGGGCAGGCAGAATCACGTACCTGTACGTGATCTGCCTCCCGCAGGCGGGGGGTCCTATCGGACCCTCCCCGGTGCCCGAGGGGGTCGGCTTTGGTCTGGGAGCGATGAGAGGTGAGGGGGAGACTATCCGTTCATGGCCCCCCCTCGCGATCGCTCCCAGCCAATGAGAATCTTCCTTTGCTGCTGTATGCTAAACAGCAGCAAAGGAAATGATGTCATCTCTCCTCGGCTCGGTATTTTCTGTTCCGGCGCCGAGGAGAGAAGACATCACTGTGAGTGTAAAACACAAACACTCAGTAGAACATGCCAGGCACACATTACACCCCCGATCCCCCCCGATCCCCCCCAATCGCCCCCCCGATCACCCCCCAATCAGCCCTCCCCCCCTGTCACACTGACACCAAGCTGTTTTTTTTTTCTGATTACTGCATGGTGTCAGTTTGTGACAGTTAGTGTGTTAGGGCAGTTAGTGTTAGCCCCCTTTAGGTCTAGGATACCCCCCTAACCCCCCCTAATAAAGTTTTAACCCCTTGATCACCCCCCGTCGCCAGTGTCACTAAGCGATCATTTTTCTGATCGCTGTATTAGTGTAACTGGTGACACTAGTTAGGGAGGTAAATATTTAGGTTCGCCGTCAGCGTCAGGGACCCCCATAGCGTCAGGGACCCCCATATACTATCTAATAAATGTTTTAACCTCTTGATTGCCCCCTAGTTAACCCTTTCACCACTGATCACCATATAAGTGTTACGGGTGACGCTGGTTAATTCGTTTATTTTTTATAGTGTCAGGGCACCCGCTGTTTATTACCGAATAAAGGTTTAGCCCCCTGATCACCCGGCGGTGATATGCGTCGCCCCAGGCAGTGTCAGATTAGCGTCAGTACCGCTAACACCCATGCACGCAGCATACGCCTCCCTTAGTGGTATAGTATCTGAACGGATCAATATCTGATCCGATCAGATCTATACTAGCGTCCCCAGCAGTTTAGGGTTCCCAAAAACGCAGGGTTAGCGGGATCAGCCCAGATACCTGCTAGCACCTGCGTTTTGATCCTCTGCCCGGCCCAGCCCAGCCCACTCAAGTGCAGTATCGATCGATCACTGTCACTTACAAAACACTAAACACATAACTGCAGCGTTCGCAGAGTCAGGTCTGATCCCTGCGATCGCTAACAGTTTTTTGGGTAGCATTTTGGTGAACTGCCAAGTACCAGCCCCAGGCAGCGTCAGGTTAGCATCAGTACCGCTAACACCCACGCACGCACCGTACACCTCCCTTAGTGGTATAATATCTGAATGGATCAATATCTGATCCGATCAGATTTATACTAGCGTCCCCAGCAGTTTAGGGTTCCCAAAAACGCAGTGTTAGCGGGATCAGCCCAGATACCTGCTAGCACCTGCATTTTGCCCCTCCGCCCGGCCCAGCCCAGCCCACCCAAGTGCAGTATCGATCGATCACTGTCACTTACAAAACACTAAACGCATAACTGCAGCACTCGCAGAGTCAGGCCTGATCCCTGCGATCGCTAACAGTTTTTTTGGTAGCGTTTTGGTGAACTGGCAAGCACCAGTGGCCTAGTACACCCCGGTCGTAGTCAAACCAGCACTGCAGTAACACTTGGAGACGTGGCGAGTCCCATAAGTGCAGTTCAAGCTGGTGAGGTGGCACGCACAAGTAGTGTCTCGCTGCCACCAAGAAGAAGACAAACACAGGCCCGTCGTGCCCATAATACCCTTCCTGCTGCATTTGCCAATCCTAATTGGCAACCCACCACTTCTGCAGCACCCGTACTTCCCCCATTCACATTCCCAACCAAATGCAGTCGGCTGCATGAGAGGCATTTTCTTTATGTCCTCCCGAGTACCCCTACCCAACGAACCCCCCCAAAAAAGATGTCGTGTCTGCAGCAAGCGCGGATATAGGCGTGACACCCGCTATTATTGTCCCTCCTGTCCTGACAATCCTGGTCTTTGCATTGGTGAATGTTTTGAACGCTACCATACACTAGTTGAGTATTAGCGCAGGGTACAGCATTGCACAGACTAGGCACACTTTCACAGGGTCTCCCAAGATGCTATCGCATTTTGAGAGACCCGAACCTGGAACCGGTTACAGTTATAATAGTTAGTTACAAAAAAAAGTGTAAAAAATATATATATATATATATATATATATATATATATATAAAATAAAAAATAAAAATAATAGTTGTCGTTTCATTGTTCTCTCTCTCTCTATTCTCTCTCTATTGTTCTGCTCTTTTTTACTGTATTCTATTCTGCAATGTTTAATTGTTATTATGTTTTATCACGTTTGCTTTTCAGGTATGCAATTTTTTATACTTTACCGTTTACTGTGTTTTATTGCTAACCATTTTTTTGTCTTCAGGTACGCCATTCACGAATTTGAGTGGTTATACCAAAATGATGCCTGCAGGTTTAGGTATCATCTTGGTATCGTTCTTTTCAACCAGCGGTCGGCTTTCATGTAAAAGCAATCCTAGCAGCTAATTAGCCTCTAGACTGCTTTTACAAGCAGTGGAAGGGAATGCCCCCCCCACCGTCTTCCATGTTTTTCTCTGGCTCTCCTGTCTCAACAGGGAACCTGAGAATGCAGCCGGTGATTCAGCCAGCTGACCATAGAGCTGATCAGAGACCAGAGTGGCTCCAAACATCTCTATGGCCTAAGAAACCCGAAGCTACGAGCATTTCATGACTTAGATTTCGCCGGATGTAAACAGCGCCATTGGGAAATTGGGAAAGCATTTTATCACACCGATTTTGGTGTGGTCAGATGCTTTGAGGGCAGAGGAGAGATCTAGGGTCTAATAGACCCCAATTTTTTCAAAAAAGAGTACAGTACCTGTCACTACCTATTGCTATCATAGGGGATATTTACATTCCCTGAGATAACAATAAAAATGATTAAAAAAAATATGAAAGTAACAGTTTAAAAATAAGATAAAAAAGCAAAAAAATAATAAAGAAAAAAAAAAAAAAAAGCACCCCTGTCCCCCCCCCCCGCTCTCGCGCTAAGGCGAACGCAAGCGTCGGTCTGGCGTCAAATGTAAACAGCAATTGCACCATGCATGTGAGGTATCACCGCGAAGGTCAGATCGAGGGCAGTAATTTTAGCAGTAGATCTCCTCTGTAAATCTAAAGTGGTAACCTGTAAAGGTTTTTAAAGGCTTTTAAAAATGTATTTACTTTGTTGCCACTGCACGTTTGTGCGCAATTTTAAAGCATGTCATATTTGGTACCAATGTACTCGGCCTAAGATCATCTTTTATATTTCATCAAACATTTGGGCAATATAGTGTGTTTTAGTGCATTCAAATTTTAAAAAGTGTGTTTTTTCCCCAAAAAATGCGTTTGAAAAATCGCTGCGCAAATACTGTGTGAAAAAAAAAAATGAAACACCCACCATTTTAATCTGTAGGGCATTTGCTTTAAAAATATATATAATGTTTGGGGGTTCAAAGTAATTTTCTTGCAAAAAAAATAATTTTTTCATGTAAACAAAAAGTGTCAGAAAGGGCTTTGTCTTCAAGTGGTTAGAAGAGTGGGTGATGTGTGACATAAGCTTCTAAATGTTGTGCATAAAATGCCAGGACAGTTCAAAACCCCCCCAAATGACCCCATTTTGGAAATTAGACACCCCAAGCTATTTGCTGAGAGGCATGTCGAGTCCATGGAATATTTTATATTGTGACACATGTTGCGGGAAAAAGACAATTTTTTTTTTTTTTTTTTGCACAAAGTTGTCACTAAATGATATATTGCTCACACAGGCCATGAGCATATGTGGGATTGCACCCCAAAATACATTTAGCTGCTTCTCCTGAGTATGGGGATACCACATGTGCTGCACTTAAGGTTACTAAGAGCACAGTGGCCTCCATAATCCTTAAATGGAAGATATTTGGGACGACCAGAACCCTTCCTAGAGCTGGCCGTCCCGGCCAAACTGAGCTATCGGGGGAGAAGAGCCTTGGTGAGAGAGGTAAAGAAGAACCCAAAGATCACTGTGGCTGAGCTCCAGAGATGCAGTCGGGAGATGGGAGAAAGTTGTAGAAAGTCAACCATCACTGCAGCCCTTCACCAGTCAGGGCTTTATGGATGAGTGGACGGAAGCCTCTCCTCAGTGCAAGACATATGAAAGCCCGCATGGAGTTTGCTAAAAAACACCTGAAGGACTCCAAGATGGTGAGAAATAAGATTCTCTAGTCTGATGAGACCAAGATAGAACTTTTTGGCCTTAATTACAAGTGGTATGTGTGGAGAAAACCAGGCACTGCTCATCACCTGTCCAATACAGTCCCAACAGTGAAGCATGGTGGTGGCAGCATCATGCTGTGGGGGTGTTTTTCAGCGGCAGGGATAGGACAACTGGTTGCAATTGAGGGGTCATTTGGGGGGGTTTGTGCCGTCTGGGCATTTTATGGCTTTCAAAACTGTGATAGGTAGTGAGGAGTGAAATCAAAAATTTATGCCCTTAGAAATCCTGAAGGCGGTGATTGGATTTTTGGGGCCCCGTACGCGGCTAGGCTCCCAAAAAGTCCCACACATGTGGTATCCCCGTACTCACGAGAAGCAGCTAAATGTATTTTGGGGTGCAATTCCACATATGCCCATGGCCTGTGTGAGCAATATATCATTTAGTGACAACTTTTTGTAATTGTTTTTTTTTCATTATTCAATCACTTGGGACAAAAAAATTAATATTCAATGGGCTCAACATGTCTCTCAGCAATTTCCTTGGGGTGTTTACTTTCCAAAATGGGGTCATTTTGGGGGGTTTTGTACTGCCCTGCCATTTTAGCACCTCAAGAAATGACACAGGCAGTCATAAACTAAAAGCTGTGTAAATTCCAGAAAATGTACCCTAGCTTGTAGACGCTATAACTTTTGCGCAAACCAATAAATATACGCTTATTGACATTTTTTTTACCAAAGACATGTGGCTGAATACATTTTGGCCTAAATGTATGACTAAAATTGAGTTTATTGGATTTTTTTTTATAACAAAAAGTAGAAAATATCATTTTTTTTCAAAATTTTCGGTCTTTTTCCGTTTATTGCGCAAAAAATAAAAAGGAGGTGATCACATACCATCAAAAGAAAGCTCTATTTGTGGGAAGAAAAGGACACAAATTTCGTTTGGGTACAGCATTGCATGACCGCGCAGTTAGCAGTTAAAGCGACGCAGTGCCAAATTGTAAAAAGTACTCAGGTCAGGAAGGGGGTAAATCCTTCCGAGGCTGAAGTGGTTAACAGGAACACAGAAGAGCGTCTCTAGAGATGTGACCAAGGCGAAGGCAGAGATCATATGGGCTGGAGGGCTTAAGTAGGCAGGACTAATGAGCAGCATATCATCAACATGTGAGTCACTGTGGAGATAAAGGAGCTGGCAATTAGCTGACAGCTGATCGGCCAGCTTTGAGAAGTAAGGACTGAGCCCAGCCCTGACAGTATCCTCTTCATTTTTTCCCTTTGCAAACATATTTTCCCTTTGCAAACATCAAGCCCAATTGTTGTCCATTGTTGTTATTGTCTTTCTTGTTGCTAGGGGAAGATGGGCCCTGACAGACTGGATGCTTTGCTTTGACCCTGTAAGAGAAACCCGGGTAAAGCGCGCAGTGGTGCGCAGGTGTGGACATTCCAAGAGGTGCACAAGAAGGGACATGTACTGGCGCATGCGTCGCGCCCGCACGTGCACACATGCGCTCATTGGTGTGCACACGTGCACGCATTGGCGCCAGTCCGCCTATTTAAAGTGGTCTTTTCAGCTAGTGCCTTTTTACCTGATCTGTACCAGTTTCCTGTATCCCGACCCGGCTTGCCTGAACCTTCCTTTGACCTCTGCCTGCCTACTTGTGACCCCCGGCTTGTGCTTGACTCCGCTTCTGCCTGATGTTTCTGTACTTCATTGCCCGACTGTGTACCAAACCTGTGTTCCGTCTCTGCCTCTGCCTCACATCTCGGTACCTGCTCTGTCCGGCTGTTGATGACCCCCTGGCTTACGTCCCGGCTACACTTCCAGCTGCTGATTTAGCGACACGGAGCTCCTGTTCTCAGTTCCGGCCCAGCGCTCTCCAGCCACCTGGTACCAGCCACTCTGTGTCCTCCACTCCCTGTCATTACTACCAGGGATGTTGGACAGGAGATGCAAGAGAAGCCCCCTCTACAGCTTGATCTCCACCAGGTACGTGACAGACCCCAGGGAATTTCTGGATTGCCAAATAGCACCTTTTGCTCCACTGCACGGGTCCCTCGTTTCACCCCCTTTCATTGTGGCGTGACTTTGGACCATTTTGGCTTTTGGTTCCTGGCTTCCTGCCTTTGGTTTCTCTGTTCTGCGCTCCACTCTTTAGACAATCACTCAATATGCCGAGGAAGTGCAAGGTGGAAGCCGGCTGTACTCACTTCAGAATGTTTGCAGGTATTGTACCCCTCTATTCATACTCCGTCTTTTTGTTTAGAAAATCAATGCTCTAATTTGTTGCTCAAGTAATCTGAGCAGCTTCATGGATACATGGATTTTCTTATTGATTTCCATCATTTTTTGGATTTAAATTTATACAGCTTGCCAGGCCCACCATTAGCATGAAACGTATGTTACCTAGCTTCGAGTCCTTGTAGTGGAGCACATGTTGACATATCATTTCGGCCCTCCAGAAGTCTTCCTGAGTGCTGAAGTTGTCCAGTTTGCCTTCCAAAGGGATTTCCATCTTTCCTATCGGCTTTTCAGACATATGCTCTGCTATATGTATGACTTTGTAAGTATAGCTACTCTGTCTGTACCATTCATAATTCGAACTGTTGACAAGACATGTATAGTGTTTAGTTTATTAAACTTTTGTACCTTATGTATAGTAGTTGCCTTAATACTAATATGGAATATCTTTTGGTATTTCTTGCATTAAAGAAACCCTGTACCCAACTTGACTTAAATAACCTCGGAAGAAGGACTGTCTTGTCCGTAACATGTGGTGTCAATGCCTGTATGCATCACCACTAGTCTGCTTGTTCTTAGGGCAGTGGATGTACATACCATTGCAACTTTGGGTACTTTGTATTGTTGTTTTTATTGAAGTTGCCAATGTTCTTACCTACTTTTGTTTATACAGTGGGGACGGAAAGTATTCAGACCCCCTTACATTTTTCCATTTTTTGTTATATTGCAGCCATTTGCTAAAATCATTTAAGCTCATTTTTTTCCTCATTAATGTACACACAGCACCCCATATTGACAGAAAAACACAGAATTGTTGACATTTTTGCAGATTTATTAAAAAAAAAACTGAAATATCACATGGTCCTAAGTATTCAGACCCTTTGCTGTCACACTCATATATTTAACTCAGGTGCTGTCCATTTCTTCTTATCATCCTTGAGATGGTTCTACACCTTTATTTGAGTCCAGCTGTGTTTCATTATACTGAATGGACTTGATTAGGAAAGCCACACACCTATCTATATAAGACCTTACAGCTCACAGTGCATGTCAGAGCAAATGAAAATCATGAGGTCAAAGGAACTGCCTGAAGAGCTCAGAGACAGAATTGTGGCAAGGCACAGATCTGGCCAAGGTTACAAAAAAATTTCTGCTGCACTTAAGGTTACTAAGAGCACAGTGGCCTCCATAATCCTTAAATGGAAGATATTTGGGAGGACCAGAACCCTTCCTAAAGCTGGCCGTCCGGCCAAACTGAGCTATCGGGGGAGAAGAGCCTTGGTGAGAGAGGTAAAGAAGAACCCAAAGTTCACTGTGGCTGAGCTCCAGAGATGCAGTCGGGAGATGGGAGAAAGTTGTAGAAAGTCAACCATCACTGCAGCCCTTCACCAGTCAGGGCTTTATGGATGAGTGGCCCGACGGAAGCCTCTCCTCAGTGCAAGACATAAGAAAGCCCGCATGGAGTTTGCTAAAAAACACCTGAAGGACTCCAAGATGGTGAGAAATAAGATTCTCTAGTCTGATGAGACCAAGATAGAACTTTTTGGCCTTAATTCCAAGTGGTATGTGTAGAGAAAACCAGGCACTGCTCATCACCTGTCCAATACAGTCCCAACAGTGAAGCATGGTGGTGGCAGCATCATGCTGTGGGGGTGTTTTTCAGCTGCAGGGACAGGACAACTGGTTGCAATTGAGGGAAAGATGAATGCGGCCAAGTACAGGGATATCCTGGACGAAAACCTTCTCCAGAGTGCTCAGGGCCTTCCAACAAGACAATGACCACACAGCACACAGCTAAAATAACGAAGGAGTGGCTTCACAACAACTCCGTGACTGTTCTTGAATGGCCCAGCCAGAGCCCTGACTTAAACCCAATTGAGCATCTCTGGAGAGACCTAAAAATGGCTGTCCACCAACGTTTACCATCCAACCTGACAGAACTGGAGAGGATCTGCAAGGAGGAATGGCAGAGGATCCCCAAATCCAGGTGTGAAAAACTTGTTGCATCTTTCTCAAAAAGACTCATGGCTGTATTAGATCAAAAGGGTGCTTCTACTAAATACTGAGCAAAGGGTCTGAATACTTAGGACCATGTGATATTTCAGTTTTTCTTTTTTAATAATTCTGCAAAAATGTCAACAATTCTGTGTTTTTCTGTCAATATGGGGTGCTGTGTGTACATTAATGAGGAAAAAAAATGAACTTATGATTTTAGCAAATGGCTGCAATATAACAAAGAGTGAAAAATTTAAAGGGGTCTGAATACTTTCCGTCCCCACTGTATGTGTTTGTAATTAAATATACTGTTTTTTATAACGATACTTGGTGTGTCTATAATAGATCCAATAGGGGTTCTCTCCAGTGCTATAGCACTGGTTATTCTAATTGTTGTCCTCATAAGTTTACATAACCTGGCAGAATTTATGATTTCTTGGCCATTTTTCAGAGAATATGAATGATAACACAAAAACTTTTCTTTCACTCATGGTTAGTGTTTGGCTGAAGCCATTTATTATCAATCAACTGTGTTTACTCTTTTTAAATCACAATGACAACATAATCTACCCAAATGACCCTGATAAAAACTTTTAAATACCCTGGTAATTTTGGCCTGATAACATGCACACAAGTTGACACAAAAGGGTTTGAATGGCTATTAAATGTAACCAGCCTTACTTGTGATCTGTTTGCTTGTAATTAGTGTGTGTGTATAAAAGGTCAATGAGTTTCTGGACTCCTGACAGACCCTTGCATCTTTCATCCAGTGCTGCACTGACATTTATGGATTCTGAGTCACGGGGAAAGCAAAAGAATTGTCAAAGGATCTGCAGGAAAAGGTAGTTGAACTGTATAAAACAGGAAAGGGATATAAAAAATATCCAAGGAATTGAGAATGCCAATCAGCAGTGTTCAAACTCTAATCAAGAAGTGGAAAATGAGGGGTTCTGTTGAAACCAAACCAAGAGCACAGAGAAAATCCTCAAACCTTCTGGCTCATTTGGAGTGATGAGACCAAAATTGAGCAAACCATAAACGCTTCATTTGGAGAGGAGTCAACAAGGCCTATGAGGAAAGGTACACCATTCCTACTGTGAAACTGAGGGGGACCGCTGATGTTTTAGGGATGTGTGAGCTACAAAGGCACAGGAAATTTGGTCAAAGTTGATGGCAAGATGAATGCAGTATGCTATCAAAAAATACTGGAGGAACATTTGCATTCATTAGCCAGAAAGCTGCGCATGGGACGTACTTGGACATTCCAACATGACAATGATCCAAAACACAAGGCCAAGTCGACCTGTCATTGGCTACAGCAGAATAAAGTGAAGGTTCTGGAGTGCCCATCTCAGTCTTCTGACCTCAATATCATTGAGCCACTCTGAGGAGATCTCAAACATGCAGTTCATGCAAGACAGCCCAAGAATTTACAGGAACTGGAGGCTTTTTGCCAGGAGGAATGGGCAGCTTTACCATCTGAGAAGATAAAGAGCCTTATCCACTGTTAGGTTCAAGGAACACCCTAGTTTCATGACTAACAAATACCACAAAAGACTTCAAGCTTTCATTGATGTTAAAGGAGGCAATACACGGTATTAAGAACGGGGGTATGTAAACTTTTGATCAGGGTCATTTGGGTAGTTTCTGTTGCCATTATGATTTCAAAAGAGTAAACACAGTTGATTGATAATGAATGGCTTCAGCCAAACACTAATCATGAGTGAAAGAAAAGTTTTTTTTTGTGTTACCATTCATATTCTCTTAAAAATGGCCAAGAAATCATATATTTTGCCAGGGTATGTAAACTTATGAGCACAACTGTAATTCAGTATATGAGTATAGCAATCAGGACGATCTAACATGCAACTTTGCATATTGAGTACATGATCAGGACAATGTAATGTGCGCCATAGCATAAAGAGTGCAGTGGTAAGGACTTACAGTACAATCTACAGTGTACAGTGTATTTTACAAAATTTGACATAGGGTGACGGAAGCCTTGAAAAAAAAAAAAAGAAAAAAGGTTTAACCTAAAACAAAGGCCATAGCAACATAAAATAAAGATAAAACCCACCCTCTGAAAGCTCTGGGCAAAAAAAGCTTTCTATAGATGGGACAGCAGCTAAAAGTTCAAATTAAAAAACAAAATAAAATAAAAAGACAGTATGCCCCTCCCCAAGAACTAAAAAGTATAAAGGGGTTGGTTATCCAAAGCACTAACCATCAGAATTAAAGTACAGGTTCCTAACTGAGCCTAATCTCTCCCTATGCATTTTGTCAGCTTTCCCTACAACAGCTTCCAATACACTAAAACTATGGGGTTGATTTACTAAAGCTCGAGATTGCAAAATCTGGTGAAGCTCTGCATGGTAGCTAATCAGTTTCCAACTTCAGCTTGTTCAATTAAGCTTTGACAAAAAACCTGGAGGCTGATTGGTTTATGTGTAGACCTGCACCAGATTTTGCACTCTCCAGTTTTAGTAAACCTCCCCCTTATAGCTTCTCTATGCCCCCTCTTTGTTAGTAAAGGGCTGTCTTAGTCAAAAGCTCCCTTTTTGGCTTGACTAAGCCTTTTGGTCATAGTTCAATGGCTCAGCAGTGCATTATGGTTTTTAAAAAACATTTCTACACATAAATTTGCTGGGATTGCAAATCTCAAACCTGCTGGATTAGTCTTCAACCAAAGGCAAAAATGAATTTCATCCCTGCCCCCTAGTTGTCGTTAGCATCAAAAGCAGGTAACACATGGGGGAGTGCTCAGTTTTCAACTGTCCCTCTTTCTCAGTTTTTGTCTCTTTTTGTAATCTGTATACAAAATTAACATTTTATTATTATTATTGTTATTATTATTATACAGGATTTATATAGTGCCAACAGTTTGTGCAGCACTTTACAATACGAGGGCAGACAGTATAGTTACAATACAATTCAATACAGGAGGAATCAGAGGGTCCTGCTCGTTAGAGCTTACAATCTACCAAAAGTATAATACTGCACTAAATTGTTCACCCGACCTCCATAATATTGCATTTTTTAAGTTGGTAAACCAATGTAAAGAAAATGTAATGGTGAAAAATGTAAATGTGGATTGTGTGAACACACAATCATTTTTTGTGTATTAATTCTAGGTGTTCTGTAGGGATGAGCCGAACAACCCCCAGTTTGGTTCGCATCAGAACATGCGAACACGCAAAAAATTTGTTCGAACACGCGAACACCGTTAAAGTCTATGGGACACGAACATGAATAATCAAAAGTGCTCATTTTAAAGGCCTATATGCAAGTTATTGTCATGAAAAGTGTTTGAGGACCTGGGTCCTGCCCCAGGGGACATGTATTAATGCAAAAAGAAGTTTTAAAAACGGACGTTTTTTCGGGAGCAGTGATTTTAATAATGCTTAAAGCGAAACAATAAAAGTGTAATATTCCTTTAAATTTCATACCTGGGGGGTGCCTATAGTATGTCTGTAAAGGGGCGCATGTTTCCCGTATTTAGAACAGTCTGACAGCAAAATGACATTTCAAAGCAAAAAAAGTCATTTAAAATTACTCGCGGCTATAATGAATGGTCGGTCCGACAATACACATAAAAGTTCATTGATAAAAACGGCATGGGGATTCCCCACAGGGGAACCCCGAACCAAAATTTTTTAAAAAATGGCGTGGGGGTCCCCCTAAATTCCATACCAGGCCCTTCAGGTCTGGTATGGATATTAAGGAGAACCCCGCGCCAAAATTTTAAAAAAATGGTGTGGGGGTCCCCCTCAAAATCCATACCAGATTTTAAGGGGAACCCCGCGACAACATTTTTTTTAAAATGGCGTGGGGTCCCCCCAAAAATCCATACCAGACCCTTATCCGAGCATGTAACCTGGCAGACCGCAGGAAAAGAGGGGGGACGAGAGAGCGCCCCCCCCCTCCTGAACCGTACCACACCACATGCCCTCAACATTGGGAGGGTGCTTTGAGGTAGCCCCCCAAAGCACCTTGTCCCCATGTTGATGGGGAGAAGGGCCTCATCCCCACAACCCTTGCCCGATTGTGGGGGTCTGTGGGCTGGGGGCTTATCGGAATCTGGAAGCCCCCTTTACCAAGGGGATCCCCAGATCCCGGCCCCCCCTGTGTGAATTGGTAATGGGGTACAAATTTACCCCTACCATTTCACATAAAAAGTGTCAAAAAGGTTAAAAAACACAAGAGATGGTTTTTGACAAGTCCTTTATTAATTGCTTCTTCTTTCGGCTTCTTCCTCCATCTTCTTTCTTCTGGTGTTCTTTCAGTGTTCTTCTTCTTCCTCCATCTTCTTCTTCATCTTCTTCTTTTCCATCTTCTTCTTCCTCCGCTCTTCTCGCCCCGCATCTTCCTCCAGGCTTCTTCACCGCTCCGTCTGCACGATCCGCCTCAGTGGGAGTCTTCCCCGCCCCCCTCTGACAACATGGGGAAAGCCACAGGGAAGTCCCGTGAATTCCCCATGCATCAGAGGAGGGCGGGGTCACCGGATGGCCCTGCCCTTTGTTATATAAGAAGTATCAGAAGAAGCGAAGCGTCACACGGCTGAAGACTGAGGCGGATCATGCGGGACGAGAAGAGCGGAGGAAGAAGAAGATGGAAAAGAAGAAGATGAAGAAGAAGATGGAGAAAGAAGAAGAACACCGAAAGAACACCAGAAGAAAGAAGATGGAAGAAGAAGCCGAAAGAAGAAGAAATTAATAAAGGACTTGTCAAAAACGGTCTCTTGTGTTTTTAACCTTTTTGAAACTTTTTTTGTGAAATGGTAGGGGTACATTTGTACCCCATTACCAATTCACATGGGGGGCCAGGATCTGGGGGTCCCCTTGTTAAAGGGGGCTTCCAGATTCTGATAAGCCCCCCGCCCGCAGACCCCCACAACCACTGGGCAAGGGTTGTGGGGATGAGGCCCTTCTGTGGGGATGGGCTACCTCAAAGCACCCACCCAATGTTGAGGTCATATGGCCTGGTACGGTTCAGGAGGGGGGCGCTCTCTTGTCCCCCCCTCTTTTCCTGCGGCTTGCCAGGTTGGGTGCTCGGATAAGGGTCTGGTATGGATTTTTGGGGGGACCCCACGCCATTTTTTTCTTAATTTTGGCGCGGGGTTCCCCTTAAAATCCATACCAGACCTGAAGGGTCTGGTATGGATTTTGAGGGGGACCCCCACGACATTTTTTTTTTTTTGGCGCGGGGTTCCCCTTAATATCCATACCAGACCTGAAGGGCCTGGTATTGAATTTAGGGGGACTCCCATGCATTTTTTTTTATTTTCGTTCGGGGTTCCCCTGTGGGGAAATCCCATGTCGTTTTTATCAATAAACTTTTATGTATATTGTCAGACTAACAATTCATTATAGCTGCGAGTAGTTTTAAATTACTTTTTTTCCTTTGAAATGTCATTTTGCTGTCAGACTGTTCTAAACACGGGAAACATGCGCCCATTTACAGGCATACTATAGACACCCCCCAGGTACAAAATTTAAAGGAATATTACACTTTTATTGTTTCACTTTAAGCATTATTAAAATCACTGCTCCTGAAAAAACGTCCGTTTTTAAAACTTCTTTTTGCATTGATACATGTCCACTGGGGCAGGACCCAAGTCCCCAAACACTTTTTATGAAAATAACATTCATATAAGCCTTGAAAATTGGCACTTTTGATTTCTCCTATAGACTTTCAAAGGGTGTTCCGTGGCTTTCGAATTTGCCGCGAACACCCCAAATTGTTCGCTGTTCGGCGAACTGGCGAACAGCCGATGTTCGAGTCGAACATGAGTTCGACTCAAACTCGAAGCTCATCCCTAGTGTTCTGTATAACAGCGGTCATGGCAGGAGTTTGTCCCTTGTCTACATACTTTTTGGAAATGTGTCCTTCTACCCCTGTCCTTGTGCTCTGAGCTGGTAAAGCTGGCCATACACCAGAAGAATTTTGTTATAAATATATTTTCTAATAGGTAATGCGATCAAATCAATTATCATTTTTAAGACAAGAAAAATGGAAGAAGGATGGAAATTTTTTCTTGAATTAACAAAATTCTGACTATGAATGTGGTTTTCGTGAAGAAAAAATAATAGGCATGGGGTCCCAGAGTTTAACACTGGATTCAAAAGATTAACATGGCAAGCAAACAAAATTTGTCAAGCTTTTTATATGAAATTTGTCGATAATGCTACCATTGTACACTCTGGTGAATCATTTTTCATTAGAATATTCTACTGGTGTATGAAGTTTTATTGTAATATATCCCTGAAGGAGATGCTAGTTAAGATGGTTCCTTTGTTGCTGGCCTTGACCTTTTCAAAGACCTCAGCCCCTCTGACACACCAGGCTGAGTACACATACACAGTTTTACAGAGAAATCATAAACAGTGACACTAGTACCCAGCTGTAATTAGAGCTGGGCTATTTTCTAAAAATAAAATCTGCGAGTTTTTAAAAAAAAACTCGATTTGAATCGTTTTTTTTTTTTTGGACACCGCGACGGTCCTGAGGAGCTGCGGGCCGGAGTTTTTAGGCGAGGCCGCGGCTTTGGCCTAGTCCATGGCGTCTGGCCTCGTGGACTAGGCTGAAGCCGCGGCCTCACCTAAAAATTCCTGCCTGCAGCTCCTCAGGACCGACGCGGTGTCAGCACCGGTCCTGGTGAAAAAAAAAATCAATTTGCTGAAATTTTGAATCGCTTTGACCTCTCAACTCGATTTAAATGGATTTTTTACCCAGCCCTAGCTGTAATGCTATTTCAAAGAAGGCAAACACCAGACCAATTAGTAAAACAAAATAAATATATTGTCATAAAATAGGTAAAGGCAAACAGAGGTAAGGGGTGAAATGAATAATATTGGTAGTAATACACTTAACATACATGATAATGGTGATTAACAGGGCCCAGGTTTTACCAGTCAGCTTAAACTGTAACAGAGTAATATAGAGTATCATAAGAGCAGCCAGAAACAAATAGCATAAACCCCCGGAGGCTATGCTTTCTTAAGCTCTGGAGTGACTTTGCTAGGACCAAGTCTGCCTACAGGACTTCAGTGTTTGGGAAGGTGAAAATTTTCTAAAGTCTATGTAAATATTATAAAGCAGGAAGGAAAAAATCTCCAAAAACGAGAAAAAAAAATTATTTCTGCCAGCATGGTTGGGGCCTTATCAGTTGTGCACTAAGAGTGATGTTGAATGGTTTCCAGATACTTCCAGTTCAAGGAGATGAAGATTTGAGGAAGAGCTCTGGCAGGAATAACTTTGCTGCAACTTTGCTGCCATCAAAAGCGCCTTTGATAACGTCGATGATGCAACGCATAAGGCGGAGCTACGCACTTACATCATACCCAGCTTAGTAACAGGGAGCTTGGAGCAAAGCTGAGAGCTGTTCGCTCCCTGGACACTGCTAATTTTCGGACCATAGCTGTAGTGTGTGCTTCTTCCCCTGGTGGGAAGCATTGCTTTTATCCTTTTTAAAATAAAAGGTTTTATACTTCTGCACTATGGGAGCCCTGTCTTTTCCTTAAGAGGATGTGAATACAGAAAGCCGGTGAGACACTTCCTGGTTACAGTGTTGGAGGTCGCGCTGAACACAGGATCGGTGGGGATATCCCACCCAGAATAGGAGTTCATCCACCTCTAAAGGTACACGCCTTCTACCCCTGCAGGGGTGCCAGGAGCTGGTGGCTGGGGGGGGATCACAGGAGTCACTGGATGTTTCTTGGAGCACAAGAGTCACTTAGATGTTTTTTTGTATGAACATTTATATTTTTTGCATGAACATTTTTTTGGTATGAACATTATTGCCATTTTTGGAGTCACATCTTTTTTTTTCTTATTTTTATATTATTTTGTAATATTTTTATACACATTTTTTGATATGAATAATTCGCCATTCTGAAGCTTCACCTTTACAACATAGGGACTGTTTACATATTTATGTTCTAATTTATATATATTTTTTATGTTTGATTTTGGATATTTACCATATGTTTTGGTTTTTTATCAATGTCACTTTACTGATAGTGGGGTATGTCTGTGTGTGAGACCCCCGTTTATGGCAGGTGGTGCACCCGTTTTTATATATTTTTTTACCACTGATGCAGGAGATGCTTTGATATTGGCACACACGCGATGATGATGGTTTTATCAGGAGGTTATAAATGAAAGAAATTACTCTGCGCTGGTTGAATTGTGTTTTTTTACAGTCATGTGCATGTACTTTTACTCTTATCTGAGCAGCTCCGCTCTAGAGTATTGTTTCTCCACCTTATTACGACCAGTGCCTGGTAAATTCTTCCAAACCCTTTCATGCTCCAACAGTAAAAGAAAAGTTTATACTCACATAATAAAACTATGGGAATACAAAATATACATTGAAATTCTGGAAGGTTCTGGATATGGTTAGGTGTCACTGGGGTGATGGAAGTTGTGGAGGGGGTTAGGGGACTACGCTGCAGACTTTGCGGCTTTGTAAGGGATGAAGTTTCTGGTGGGAGCTGGGGGCTACTGTGGGGGGTGTATCTCTGGAGGAGGCTGGGGGTCTCTATTAGGAGGCTGAGGACTTTGCAGAGGCACTTTTGGAGACTGTAAGGTACTGTGGGATACTGTTGAAGGTAGGGTTGCCACCTGTCCAGGATTCACCCGGACAATCCAGGTTTTGAATCTTGTTGTCATGCCTTCTTTAATAAGGCTTGTGATTTTCCTATTGACTCTTTGATTTAATTAGATTGCTCTATGCTGCCATCTAGTGACCATTTTGCATAACTGCGCTATATTTATTTCATGTAGTCATTTAGTATAGCTGGTTAGATTTGGTACATCAAAGCCTTCGTACTTTCAATCCCATCAGGCCTTGCATCAGCTTCCTCCGCCATTTTCATCTTTTCTTACCATGGAAGCATACACATCTTCTGCTAAGCTCTACGTTAGCCATCCGGATCCATCTTCGGTATGTTTACTAATTGTATCTTCAGCTAGATAGATAGATAGGATGGCACTAATTGTATGATCTTTGTTAATTGCATTTTGTCTGTATCTGTTACAGTTTTACTCTATCTTGTATCAATAAAAGTTCAAAAGGATTCTGCGCCTACTGGAATGCATTGGTATGAGAGGCGTTAACAGTGTGCCCGAATACACCTCAGTCACGTGTAGTGAGGGGCATAACAGTAAAACGAAGGCTTCTAAGCACGGCTGGCATACAGAACAGCAGCAAAGCAAAGGCTTCTAAGCACAGCTATCATACAGAATGACAGTAATACAGCAGTGTTATCAGCTTCCATATAGCCGGACACCATGTCACAGACAAAGTCAGAGCACTTCACAACAAGGTCAGAAGTTTATTCCATGAGCACAAGGAGGTCAGTGAAAAGCGAAACAATTGCCATTGCCCGCGCAAAGGCGGAATCTGCAAAAGTAAAAGCTGACTTTGCGGCAAAGGAGGCCAAAATAAAAGCTGCATTCGCTGAAAAAGAAATAAAAGCTGCATTTGCCGAGTTGCAACTTAAATTAGAAAAGTTACATATGGAAACTGCATTGGAGGAACTAGCTGCAGAGAAGGAGTCAGCGGCTGCTGCGGCCGAGGCAGACATCTTAGAAGAACTTGCAAAGCCCACCAGTGAGCGGCTCAGCAACGTACTTGAAAGAAAATCCGTTCCTGACGACGGTACAGAGCGTACCTCAGAATATGTGCGGCGACACGCCGAACCAGACAACTGCCCACTTACAGCACCAAGAGCGGAATCAACCCCTGCCATTCACAGGCCTTACGTCAAGCAAGAAAGTAAACCCTCACTCAGTCAGTTTTCAGCACATTCTGCAGCCAGGCTATCAAAACACTACGTCACAGTTGACCAAATTGAAAATGAAGAACGACGGGTTAAAAGACACAGCGACTGTATCTCTGATGACCGCAAATACCCACCAAGTTTCTGGCACAACAGAGCGCCCCCTGGCTACTCACACAACGATCAAGGTATGTCAGATTTCTTCAAGTTCTTAGCACGACGTGAACTGTTAGCAAAGGGACTTGCAAAGTTTAACGATCGCCCTGAAAGTTATAGAGCATGGCGTTCGTCCTTCAGAAATGCAACTAGAGACCTTGAGCTAAATGCAAGTGAAGAAGCCGATCTCTTAGTCAATTGGCTGGGGAAAGAGTCGTCAGAGCATGCAAGGAGAATCAGAGACATTAACTTTAATTACCCAACCAGAGGGCTGAGCATGATATGGGAAAGGGTTGATGAATGTTACGGTTCCCCAGAAGTTATAGAAAACTCTCTTTTTAAAAGAATAGAGGACTTTTCCAGGATTCCTAACAAAGGCTACCAGAAGCTGAGAGAATTGAGTGACCTAGTGACAGAACTCCAAATAGCCAAAGCAGAAGGAGACTTGCCAGGCCTTGCCTTTCTGGACACAGCCCGTGGCGTTAACTCTATAGTGCAAAAGCTACCTTACAGCCTTCAAGAAACCTGGATTTCACGAGGCTCCAAATACAAGCAAAAGCACAATGTCCCCTTCCCACCATTCTCTTATTTTGTGGACTTTATTCGCTATCAAGCAAAGGTTAAAAATGATCCTAGTTTTGACATCTCATCATCTGATTATGCTTTCCCTAGGTCAAGTAAGCCTGCTCTAACCCGCAACTTCAAAGACGCACCTGTTGCAGTACGCAAAACAAGTGTATCTCCAACACAGGATCCAAGCAGAGAGTGTCCTCTTCACAAGAAGCCTCATTCGTTGTCAAAGTGCAGAGGTTTTTGAGAAAAGACTCTCCAAGATCGCAGAACCTTCCTCAAGGAAAACAGACTTTGTTACAGGTGCTGCGCATCAACTTCTCACCTTGGGAAAGACTGTAAGGTGAGCATCAACTGCTCTGAGTGCAACAGCTCAGAGCACAACACAGCTCTACAACCAGGGCCAGCGCCATGGACTCTTACCCCCTCACCCACAGTGGAAGAGCACGGCGGGGAGCAACAAGACACAGTACCTCCTGTAGTTACACCCCGGTGCACCCAAGTCTGTGGAGAAGGTCTGTCTAACAAATCCTGCTCTAAGATTTGTCTTGTCACAGTTTACCCCACGGGTCGCAGAGAAAAAGCAGTGAAGCTATACGTGATCCTGGACGATCAAAGCAACAGATCACTCGCCAGCTCAGCCTTCTTTGACACTTTCAAAATCAAGGAAGCCGGCTCTTCATACTTACTTAAGACTTGTACAGGGGTAAGTGAAGAAACTGGGAGAAGAGCCATTGGTTACCAAATCGAATCCTTTGATGGTCAGACAACCCTGCCTCTGCCAACTCTAATCGAGTGTAATCAGTTCCCAACGGATAGAGAGGAGATCCCTACACCAGAGGTGGCACTTCATCACGGACATCTGAAGGGCATAGCACATCTCATCCCTGAACTGGATCCCCAGGCCAAGATAGCGCTTCTCCTTGGGAGGGACATCATCAGAGTTCACAAGGTGAGAAAACAAATCAATGGTCCCCACAATTCCCCTTATGCCCAGAAACTAGATCTAGGATGGGTCATCATAGGCAACGTATGCCTAGGGAGTGTTCACAAACCAACCAGCGTGAACTCTCTCTTTACAAAGACACTAGAAGGCGGGCGTCCATCCCTATTTCAGCCTTGCACCGCTAATCTTCTTTCTCATGAATACAGAGATCATTTAGGGTGCTCAGATTTCCAAAGGACTAAAGAAGATCAAAAAATTGGCCCATCTATTGAAGATCATATCTTCTTGGAGATAATGAGACAGGGATTCTACAAAACCAACGAAAACAGCTGGGTGGCACCCCTGCCTTTCAAAGCGCAGAGACCCCGTCTTGCTAACAACAGAGAACAAGCTTTGAAACGCTTTTCTTCCCTCAGATCCAATTTTCGAAGAAAAACAGAAATGAAAGGGCATTTCTTCTCATTCATGAGTAAGATGTTTGAGGATGACCATGCTGAGATAGCCCCACCTCTAAAAGACAATGAAGAGTGCTGGTACCTACCAATCTTCGGTGTCTACCACCCCAAGAAGCCAGGTAAAATCCGGGTAGTGTTTGACTCCAGCTCACGGCATCAAGGGGTCTCATTAAATGATATCCTCCTAAAGGGACCAGATCTCAACAACACACTTCTTGGAGTTCTCATCAGATTCCGCAAAGAAGCAGTTGCCATAGTTGCAGACATTCAACAAATATTCCACAGCTTCCAAGTCAAGGAAGAACACAGGAACTTCTTGAGATTCCTATGGTTCAAAGACAATGACCCTACTAAAAACATTACAGAATACCGCATGAAAGTGCACGTTTTTGGTAACAGTCCATCTCCTGCTGTTGCCATCTATGGACTTAAGCTATCTGCCCAAGAAGGTGAGAAAGACGTTACATAGTTTATTGAAAGAGACTTTTATGTAGATGATGGTCTGAAATCACTTTCTTCACCTGAAGCTGCAATAAGTCTACTCAAGAGGACTCAAAGCACGCTTGCCTCTTCAAATCTCAGACTGCATAAGATAGCATCAAACAGCAAGGTCGTCATGGAGGCCTTCCCTTCCCAAGATTATGCCAGCGACTTCAAAGATCTGGACTTAGCTACAGACTCCCTTCCTATGCAACGCAGCCTAGGACTCAACTGGGACCTCAAGTCTGACACCCTTACCTTTCAGGTTGACCAAGAGACAGCCTGTATGATCCACTCGGGTTTGCAGCACCAATTACCATCCAAGGTAAGATTCTGCTTAGAGAGCTTACTGCAGACACATGTGATTGGGATTCTCCACTACCTCCTGAGAAAGAGACATTATGGGTAACATGGAGAGACTCTTTAAAGACTTTATCCAACCTACACGTACATAGACCATACACCCACTTTCCTCCCACAAGGGTTCAGACTACAAAGTTATGTGTATTCTGCGATGCTTCAGTTAAAGCAATAGGAGCAGTAACCTACCTCAAGTCAGTAGACATCGAGGGCCAAGTTCATATTGGGTTTGTTATGGGCAAAGCCAAGCTAGCACCATGTCATGAAACCACCATTCCAAGATTGGAACTGTGTGCTGCTGTACTAGCAGTAGAAATAGCAGAACTTATTACATCTGAGATGGATCTAGAACTCGAGGATACAGAGTTTTACACAGACAGCAAGGTAGTGTTGGGTTACATTTACAACGAAAGTAGGAGATTCTATGTCTATGTACACAACAGAGTCCTAAGAATCAGGAAGTCGACACAGCCCACCCAGTGGCATTATGTCTCAACTGATCATAACCCAGCAGATCATGCTACAAGGTCTGTACCAGCATCCCGTCTCAAAGACACTACATGGCTCACAGGACCACCCTTCCTGTACAAGTCAGCGCCTACCACTCCAGTAAGGGAGACATATGTACTGCTAGAAAATGAATCTGACTCAGATATCCGTCCTCAGGTTTCCACACTACATACAACAATTTCTAACCAACTGTTGGGATCCAAGCGCTTCCACAAATTCTCCACTTGGAAGTCCTTACAAAGAGCTACTGCTTCAAAACTCACACATGAGACTCTGACAACCTTCATGGCTGAAGTATCAGCTGTAATGAATACCAGACCTTTGGCATCTATACCTAATAATCATGATGATCCTTTCTTGCTTACACCTTCCACTTTGCTCACTCAGAAAGTTGAGGTGATCACAGCTCCTCCAGTCAATCTAGACACAAAGGACTTATACAGATGTCAATGGAAAAGAGTACAAGTGTTAGCTGACACCTTTTGGAACAAGTGGAAGAAACAATACTTGTCTAATCTACAGACCAGGAACAAGTGGCAAGACGGCAAACCCAACTTACAGCCTGGCGCCATCGTTCTCATGAAAGACTCTCAATCGAGGAGAAACGAGTGGCCTTTGGTTCTGATAACCCAAGTGTTTCCCAGTGAAGATGGAAACGTCAGGAAAGTTGAGCTCAAAGTCATTAGGCAAGGCCAGCCTAAACTTTTCCTCAGACCTGTTTCTGAACTTATTTTGTTACTCTCCTCCGGAGTGCCATGATGTGTGGTATCCGTGGGAAACCAAGCAGGGAGTGTCATGCCTTCTTTAATAAGGCTTGTGATTTTCCTATTGACTCTTTGATTTAATTAGATTGCTCTATGCTGCCATCTAGTGACCATTTTGCATAACTGCGCTATATCTATTTCATGTAGTCATTTAGTATAGCTGGTTAGATTTGGTACATCAAAGCCTCCGTACTTTCAATCCCATCAGGCCTTGCATCAGCTTCCTCCACCATTTTCATCTTTTCTTACCATAGAAGCATACACATCTGCTGCTAAGCTCTACGTAAGCCATCTGGATCCATCTTCGGTATGTTTACTAATTGTATCTTCAGCTAGATAGATAGATAGGATGGCACTAATTGTATGATCTTTGTTAATTGCATTTTGTCTGTATCTGTTACAGTTTTACTCTATCTTGTATCAATAAAAGTTCAAAAGGATTCTGCGCCTACTGGAATGCATTGGTATGAGAGGAGTTAACAGTGTGCCCGAATACACCTCAGTCACGTGTAGTGAGGGGCATAACACTTGTGTCTGGACTGCTAAGGAATGAAGACAATTTGTCCTTCTTCCTCTCTCTCCTTGTCATTTGACTTTTATGACTGGAGAGAGGAAGGAGGAGCTGCCACCTGTACAGAGTATGATCTGAGAGTAAAGGGGGTGGGGGGCAAATCTGATGTGTGGAGGGACTCTTGATGTAAGGAGTTACTCTGATGGGAACACCTGATTAAGGCAACACTCTAATGGGGACACCAGATGAAAGAGGGCACTCTGATGGGGACACCAAATGTAAGGGGGCACTCTGACGGGGACAACTGATGTACAGTAAGGTGGTTATATTTTCTTTTACTTGAAAAATGGATGGGATTGACCTACTTTTATGGTATATTAGAGAGCAATTTGGACCTCACCTGGAAGAAAATTTTAGTGACCAGACCTCCTTGAATTTGAATTTATCACCCCTCCTAGGTACATTCCTGCAATGCAAAAAAAACACACAGCCCTTTTGCAGATGTGCAGGGGTGACATTAGGTCTTAATGGCACAACCAGACACCTTACTTTTACACTCATTCACCTGCTGCAAAACGTATGGTAAAAAAAATACCATGTGTTTTGGTGCATCACACTTTTTAAAACAGTTATACAGGTTTTAAATCTATTTCTATTACATTTTTTTTAAAATTTGTTATGTATGCTACAAAAAAAAAATGTTGCAGCGCGCCGCTAAAGTGTTTGGTGTTTGGGATGACAACCTTAGCTGGAGGTTGGGGACACTATGGGGGGCTGGAGGCTCTGCAGCGAACTAGGGTGACCTGCAGGGGGCTGGGGGCACTGTGGGAGGTTAGGCATCAATGGGGGGGCTTCTCAGGGGGCCTGGGAGCACTATGGGGAGTTTAGCGGCACTGCAGCCCACTAGGGGAGGCTGGCTGAGTGGCACTCTGGGAACTGAGAAGGCATTCTGGGAACTGTGACATGTTAGGGGATCTTCAGTTGGCTTGAGGCCCAGAAGGAGGGTGGCCACAGCTTGGCTTTGGGGTATAGCTCAGTGGTTGAGAACCGCTACTCCAAGTGTGTTAGCACTAGCAGTAGTAGGAGAAGATATGTACTGCAGACAGCAATCCCAAAACCTACACCAGAACCTGGGTTTACTATGGCATGACAAGTCTAAGACCATAATTGTAATGCCGTGACTTTAGATTAACCACTTCATCCCCAGAAGATTGGCTGCTCAATGACCAGGCCATTTTTTGCGATTCGGCACTGCGTCATTTTAACTGACAGTTGCGCGGTCGTGTGACTCTGTACCCAAATAAAATTGACATCCTTTTTTTCACACAAATTGGTATTTGATCACCTCTGTGGTTTTTATTTTTTGCACTATAAACAAAAAAATAGTAACAATTGTGAAAAAAAACACAATATTTGTACTTTTTGCTATAACAAATATCCCCAATTTTTTTAAAAAAAGCTAATTTTTTTCTCAGTTTAGGCTGATATGTATTCTTCTACATATTTTTAGTAATAAAAATCGCAATAAGTGTATATTGATTGGTTTGCGCAAAAGTTATAGCATCTTCAAAATAGGGGATTGATTTATGGCATTTTTATTATTATTTTTTTTTTACTAGTAACGTTGGAGATTTTTATCAAGATTGCGACATTATGGCGGACACATCGGACACTTTTGACACCTTTTTGGGGTCAATTGACAATTATACAGCTATCAGTGCTATAAAAATGCACTGATCACTGTATAAATGTCACTGGCAGGGAAGGGGTTAACATTAGGGGCGATCAAGGGGTTAACCGTGTTCCCTTTGTGTGTTCTAACTGTGGGGGGAGGGGACTGACTATAGGAGATGATAGATCGTGGTTCCTAGATCTGCATCTCCTCACAGAACAGGGATTTGTGTGTTTACAGTTACACACACACGTCCCTGTTCTGCCTCTCGTGCCTGCAATTGCTCGTGGCCGGCGGTCATCGCTACTGCCGGTCACAAGCATCGGCACCCCAGCAGTGCGGCACGTACAGCTACGACGGTTTGCAGGATCGCGCCGACCTGCTGCAGTATAATGATGGCGGCTGGTCGGCAAGCGGTTAAAAAAATCATGCCATGAGTTTTTATAAAAGAAATAACTTCATAGCTTATGAATCAGGCAGAAACACAAATACGGAGCTGAATAAGTCAGATGTTTATTTAGTAAAAAGAAAAAAAAATGTTCATAGTGAAAGCAAGCATTGTAATTTTTCCCATAAACCACTTTTTCTGTGTTGCCCTTTTATTTTTAGAACGTACAAACTGGGCCCATTTTCCAAATCCTCCTTTAAGTCACATTTCTTTCAGTGAAAATATTGTTCCTGAACCTGAGTCACCACCAACTGAAAAGGTTCAGTTCAGGGAAAGAGAACTATATTCATCAGAACCCCCCTTTGTTAGGAAATGAAGTCACAACGGTATTTCCATGTGCCTAGGGAAGGAAGGGGCACAGCAAACTGCTGAGATAGTTATTTGCTTTGTGGCGGGACTTGTTGTTGGAAAGAAATGACCATTTATCTAGAACAATAGCGCCATCTACAGTGTCATCCTTTGTAGCTCAGTTCATCACCTCTGGCTTGTTGAATCAGTAGCATTGTTTGCTTGGTGCAGTATTGCATGCATATAGTGACAGCTGTAAACAATATTTGTACCAAAGCAAATATCAGTTGTAAAAAAAATAATAGTATTAATAATAATAATAATAATAATACAAATTATTATAGTGAACAGGTAGAAGAAAAACAAGAACATGACAACAGAGAGAAGTAATACATTTTTACCATTTTAAAATTTTCTTCCTTCAATGAGTCACCACCGGTGTGCTTATTATGGAAAAAAGAAAAACAAAGGTGCTACCCAAAGCAACCAATCAGATGTTTGCATTAAACTTGTGATTTGCAGGAGAAAAAAATGAAAACAGGAATTTGTTAATTAGTTGTAAACAATGCCTCTAGTTTTTTTCCTTTACTTAATTAATTTAATACATGAACTGAGACTGAGTATGATTGATTATGCTGAATGGAAAGCACTTTGTGCACAATCGTTGCTCATGACACTGCCTAAAGTAGATGTAAATCCCAACTGAATAATATTTATCTTGAAAAAGCACTAAGTATCATGATTTTTTTTATATATAAAACACTTATTTTTTATCTTTTTACCATTTTTCTTGTGTTGCTAATCTCCCGCAGCCTCTTTGCAGACACTTCTTGTCTACATGAATATACTCCAGTAAAGACTGCATGGTGTTTCCTGATGGTGAATTCATCAGGATCATCAGGTATCAGAGCTACAGATTTAAAAATATGGAAAAGTAGATTTGAAATAAGATAAGGATTTTAACCTTGTATAATGATTTAGTGATTGAGTATACATGTCAGCCTGTCTCGGTCAGGGCTCTCCTCTATAGGTTGCTAAGGGTTCCTTGAATTGTGCTGAATTGATCTTCAACCTGCAGTGACCATCAATGTAAGGGGGTGATTTTCCACTGACATCTGGTAAAAAGGTAATTTCTACATTGACCACTAGTGTAAGGGGACACTTAAATTGTTGTTAAACCCTCATAATATTCAGTAGATTGAAGAAGCCTCACAGACTCACATACCTGATCAATTGACATTTTGGTATATTTAGACTCAATGCTCTTGTTTTAATAAAAAAACAATTAGAAGACCTTACTAACCACGGTTGTGCCAATAGAGTGGCTCCATTGCTTTGCAAGATCTCCCTAGAGTCTCCCTTAAAGTGGTTCTAAAGTCTAAAGGCTTTTCCCTCAAGGAAGAATTCCAGGAAATGTGTTTATTTTTCCCCATGCAGTGGGGCTGCTCACCGCATTGCATGGGTTAACTGCTGGTTTCTGTCTAGGGGTGAGAAGAGCGGATACATACTTACCTAATCCGCTGCTCCACTGAACGCTATACTGGTCCCTGCTGCTCCTGCCCCCCTGCATGCTAGCGATCTTGTGCATAGACTGTTACGGATGTCATTACTGCCCATGGACGTGAGGAAGTAAGAACTGGCAAGAACAGTCCACCGCTGGAAATGGGGCAGCACTATTTTCTGGAGGATCAAAGAATTGGGTGAGTATACCCTTTCTGTGCCCTCCTGGAAAAAACAAGTAGTTAATCTATGCAGTGCGGGCATAAGTAGTTAATCTATGCACTGCATGGGAATTTTTGCTTTAATGTATTTTCTGCTTTACCGTAAAAAACCTGCCATCTGCCATCTGCCATACTTACCTGCTTTCTGTATTAATACAGCGCTTTTGGGACTACAGAAGTACATTAACTCCTTAACGTCGGTGCCTCCTGGCCCTTTAAAGGGTTTCTGATGTCGTGAGGCGCAGTGGGGTCTATGGTCATGTGACGGCCGTGTATGATTGTCACAGCGGTCATATGATCAGATCGCAAGTAGTGATCGGGAGCTTTCCACCAGGCACTGGTAACTGTGCCAGCAGCGAGAACAGGGCACGTGGCATGGCACAGGTTTCTTTACATTTTGGTACGCAAATATGCGGCCGCTCGTTGCCAAGGCCCACCCACCAAGAGGCCGCATATTTGCATACTCTCGGCTTGAAGAGGTTAAAGTTGACACACAGCTGTCTCCATTGCAAACCACAGTGTTGCTGTGCTCTACCACTCTCAGATCGACGGCCTCCTCTGAAAACCACACCAGAGCTCCACCTACCAGATTTTAGATTGGCAGCCTCCTCTGCAAACCATAGTTCTGCTCCTCCCGCCAGATTCCAGGTCAACAGCCTCTGCTGCAAACCACATCACAGCACCTTCCACCAGCTCTTAGATTGACAATCTGCAAACCACAACGCTACTCCACCCACCCGCTCTCAAATTGACACACTCCTCTGCAAACCATGACGCTGCTCCACCCACCCGCTCTGAAATTGACACTCTCCTCTGCAAACCATGACGCTGCTCCACCCACCCGCTCTGAAATTGACACCCTCCTCTGCAAACCATGACGCTGCTCCACCCACCCGCTCTCAAATTGACACACTCCTCTGCAAACCATGATGCTGCTCCACCCACCCGCTCTCAAATTGACACACCCCTCTGCAAATTGCAACACTGCTCCACCCACCCGCTCTCAAATTGACACACCCCTCTGCAAATTGCAACACTGCTCCACCCACCGGCTCTCAAATTGACAAACTCCTCTGCAAATCGCAACGCTGCTCCACCCACCGGCTCTCAAATTGACAAACTCCTCTGCAAATCGCAACGCTGCTCCACCCACCGGCTCTCAAATTGACAAACTCCTCTGCAAATCCCAACGCTGCTCCACCCACCGGCTCTCAAATCGACACACTCCTCTGCAAATTGCAACGCTGCTCCACCCACGTGCTCTGAAATTGACACCCTTCTCTGCAAACCATGACGCTGCTCCACCCACCCGCTCTCAAATTGAAAATCCTGACTCCTCTGCAAACCCTAGTAATACTGTTTAAGAGAAAACCCGAGAAAAAAAAATTGAAAGTAAAATACTTTGCACAGACTGGGATTCTTTATTTGGCCATTATTAGTATTTAATTTCATGATTATTATTGCAAATGATTTAGTTACGTAAAGCAGGTAATATAAATATTTTTTTTAATGTATTTATTCATGTATATATTTGTTATGTATTTATTCATACAACTTACTGATCACACTAATGTACCATGAACCGTTGATATCATTTTTACCAGGGGTTGTCTGAAAACTGAACATTTCATAGGGTTCTTCCAGGGTTATAAGGCAGAGAAAGGCTAATGAATATACTTTCAACTTTTGGGTTGCTTGCGGAGTACCAAAAGTACTCAGCACACACCTGGTGTGTACAAAAAGGAAGTTATCCAAAATGCAATTTAAATTCCTCTAAATATAATTCACTTTCATCAGGTACTGTACATGTTATGAGCTGGATGTATAACTGTCCCCAGTGTGTACTGCTGGTCCTATTTAGGGCTCATTCACACCAGGAGGTGCGTCTTATTGTGTGAGGCATTTTTGCGTGTTCCCATGCATCACATTTTAGGGCAGCCCATTCATTTTAATAGGCTTTCCTATGCATGTGAAACAGGCAAAAAAAAAAGCTGCCTGCACAATTTGTAAAATCTGCAGTACCACGTGTTTTGGTGGGTGTGAACAAGCGTGCGTTTGCTAGATGCATGTAAGTGCCATTTAGAATTAATGGCACCCATGTACATTTGTAAAAGGCAACTCATTTTTTTACAGTGCGGGAAAAATTACAGTTTGCACATGCGCTTGCTCTGCACCTGGTTTGAACAAGCCCTTAAAGCTGAAGTTTAGACGTGGCAATTTTTACTTGGTTACATTGGTCCAGATTGGATCTATGTAAGAGCATATGCACCATACATGTGGGATCTCTGTGGAAGCTGGAAATCACTTCTACAGCGGTCTCCACTGGCTTCTGAGTCCTGTGGGGAGTGGCTGTCCTCCTGCTGGAGGTCGCTTGCTCAGCACATGCAAAGTGTTCTCTAAATGGAAGAGGTGGAGATCGTGATGTCACTTTGGTTCCCTGAATAGATCCCGTGCTGAGTGAGCGACCTCCTGTGTTCACAATTCAGCAGGGCAGCCACTTGGCACAGGACCCGAAAGCTAGGGGAGATCACTGTAATAGCAGTGTCTATTACAGTAATTTTCAGCTTCCACGGGGATCCCACAGGTATGGCACGTGCGTGTAAAAATTGCCATACCTAAACTTCTGCTTAAAGACATTGACACTTGTAAATAGTCAATATGAAACTTTTACTTTCCAGTTTATGCATTCATTAAACTGATTTTTATGTTCAAGTTTACACAAGGGGCATATTTAAATATTTCAGTTTTCATTCTGCCAATTTTTCATCATATTTTTGCTGGCAAAGACTCTCCAGAAGTTTTTTCTTTGCAGTCAAAAGTGCATTTGGCCGGATGCATTTATCTGTTTGCTGGTTCACATTAATGTGAGTGACAAGCTTAAAGCAAACTTGGTCTGCACACAAACTGAAATGATACATGGAGATCAAAATATAGTGCTGCTCATTAATTCAGAGCATCTAAGCAGTCCCCAAATCTTAATTTGCAGCTGGTTCTGCTACAGTGAGATATCCTGTACCTCCACTGCACAGGGCACCGGTGGAATGCTCTATGACTAAGCATGCCTTAGTGTACATATCTCGGCCACACAGAGATAAATGAACTCTCGCGCATAATGCCATCTCGGTTGGGCCAATGAAAATGGCCGAAGATTGGTACTCGGAAGCCGATCTGGCCAGAGATAATGGTGGGGGGCCGGGTGCTCTGGGAGACTGCAGTGCTGGATAGAAGGTGAGTATGGTTCCGCTTTAAAGGAGAAGTCCAGCCTGAGCTTGTTTGGCTGGGCTTCTCCTATGGGTAACAGGAGTGCAATTCGTTTTGCAGTCCTGTGACCCGTTTCCAACAGTGGGGCGGTGATGTCACAATCTCTGATGGAACTGTTTAGCGCTCTAACAGCTCTGTTCTCTGCATAGGATTTGTACAGCACAGTGATACTGTCTCTGCTACTTTTAAAAGGTAATAACTGGGTTTGCATTTGGTGGACACAAAGTGGATGTATATACTATTGAATACTGGAGAGTATATTTAAAGGGTTAGTTCACCTTTTCAGAAAAAACAAAAAGTGAACTAACACCATATACTGCCCCCACCCACACCAGGTCTCCACTGTACTTACCTTCGAGGGTGATGAGCTGTCAGTGTCCATGCAGCAGGTGCAGCTCAGGGATGTAAAATCCTTGCCCTTCTCTCTCTTCTTTCTGCAGCACTTCTGGGATAGATCAGAGTTATGCTCTCCCCCTCTGCTGACCACTCAGAATCATTTTGATCCATCCCAGAAGTACTGCAGAAAGAAGAGGGAATAGAGCAGGGGTTTTTAAATCCCCAGATCACTGCACCTGCTGTGTGTGCACTTACAGCTCATCACCCATGGAGGCAAATATCATTAGTTCCTGGGAAGGAGAGGGGGGTTGGGGAGGGGGCAGGTGTACGGTGTTAGTTCACCCTTTCATTTTTTTCTATAAAGGTGGACATACATTTGAAATGAAAGTTTTTCTGTCTGGAGCTAAACTTTATGCTGCTCATACATGTTACAATCTGATAGTACATTCTCCTTTATACCTACCAATAACCATGTAGTACTGGGGCCAGAGATAACTTAAATGGACAGCTAGACCCATATATAACACAGTTTTGCTAAATCTAAATGAGATTGTACAATGAGATTGTAACAGGTATGGCCAACTTCAAATTGATTTTAAATGTTGGCAACTGCATACCATTGAAGTTTAAAAATGCACATATATATATTACACTGTGTATATATATATATATATATATATATATATATATATATATTCTCCTATGAGAGATGAGGGGTCCACACATGAATCTGCAGCCTCAGCAATGAAATAATCCTGTGATAATAAAAATAACAGTGTATAAATCCTTTTTCCTCATTCTTCACACTAGCCCAGTGTACGCAGCATATTTTTGCAGCCACTGCCCGCCTTTTTCTATTTTCTTCTATAAAATGTGCCCACTTGTTGCCAGGTCTCCTCACTTTCCACCTCCTTCTTTTCTTAAACTGGCTGAGGTGCACAGACTCCCCTTCATCAAAAGTCGCTCTGTTATTGAAATATGAAGCTATTTCCTATCCAAGAAAACCGTTTTCCTGAGACCAGCAGCAAGCATCAATGGTCCCAATATGCTCCCTGGTTGTATAATGCTGACTTGTTCTGGGCTTTGGTTGGTGGCTGCTTGTCCTCATCCATGGCTAAGTCTGCCATCTTCTCTCCTTTCTCGTGCTTCTCTGCCCCCGTCCTCTTCCCATCTGCTTCTAATTTTGGCCCACAGTGTATATGAATCCCCAACCCCACCCACTAATACTTCACCCAAGCTCTACATGCACTATATATACTGTATGTGAAGGCTATACAGTTCTGTGAAACAGCCTACGCTGAACAGTTAACCACTTTGTGACCGCAATGCACTTTTTGGGATCTTGGGTATCATACTGGTTAATTAACATTGCAGTAGAGAACTAGGGATGCACTAGTAGTGCAACCAGCAGCACGCACTCGTAGTTCTTTGATCTCACCATCAAACTGATGATTTAGTCAAGTTAATGGAGGCATAGTCAGTGTTAGCAGTCAAGTTAGACTTGCCATGAAATTAGACTCAAGTTAATGGATGCATAGTTAAAGAGTTATAGTCAAGTTAACAGACTTACAGTTATAGGGATATAGGCAAGTTAAAGAAGGCATAGCCATCATAGACTTATGGTCAAGTTAATAGATGCATAGTCGTAGAGTTATAGTCAAGTTAACAAACTCATAGTCAGAGTTATAATCACGTTATTGGACTTGTAGTCACAGGGACCCTGGTGAGGTCCTCCTTGAGCTAGAGATTTCGAAAAGTCGGGAGTTTGTAGCCACTTGTAGTGGCCTGATGTGCAAGCGTACTACCTACACTTGTGAGTAGTTTGATTTTATCTTATCATTTTTAATAAATTCTTGTTGGATAATGCACTAGGCCAGTGCGCCATCTGTTTTTATTCTTTACAGTTATAGTCAAGTTAACAGACTCATAGTCAAAGTTATAGTTAGGTTAATGGACTTGTAGTCATAGAGATATAGTCAAGTTACAGATGCATAGTCATAGAGTTATAGTCACATTAAGGGACCTGTAGTCATAGAGTTATAATCAAGTTAACAGACTCATAGTCAGAGTTATAGTTACGCTAACAGACTTATAGTCTTAAAGTTATACTTAAGTTAATGGACGCATATTGATGTCGTTAAACTCGGTCATCTAAGCGTCAACGAACACTGGTCACGAAAGGGTTAAACACTTGCTGCCTTGATGGTAACAGTGACAGAGAGCAGCCTGCTTCAGAGTTGTGGTTTCCATTGGTAAAGTGGAGTTACAGGACAGTTTTCTGTGAAGTAATCAGGTCTAGTGGGATCACTTGCTGGCAGCACAAAGGTGCATAAAGGAGCCTTCTGTAGCAGTCTGTGCTGAAGGTGGCGGAGTCAGTGGGTGTGTTGCACACACAGGGAACACACAGACTCCACCGTGTTGCTGCTGTCCTCAGCACTGAAGAGTCAGAGGAGCTGGACAGGCTGAATGCTGGGCTCACATCTGAGAAGGCGTACTTGCTTATGACGTGTTACTTTCCCTTTCTGCTCGATGAGAAGATAGCTTCGCCTGCCCAGGATCAGGACCTCTGCCATCCAGAGAGCCACAAACCCACTGTCAGGACATAAAACCAAGTTAACAAGGTAAAACTTTTGCAATATTTCCATCTACTTTATACTGTACTTCAAGTCATCAGCTCATCAGCAGCTAATAGTAAAGTCACAGAGAAAACTTTTGAGAAGTTTTACTGGCTTCTTTTATGCACATTTCTCAGTTTAGATGTATTTATAGCACTTGGTATTTGAATAGTCTGACGTATATATTCTCACCTGTACAGGTAACTTTTCCAGGGCTAAAGGTGCTGGATGGTTATCCTGTACCTGCTGCTGTGTTGAACACTTAGCACAGTATTGAATGTCTATGGTCATGGACACCGGCTATTAATACTCCCTAGCAGGGTCACGGCAGTGCTCTGTGTACCTGTTGAATATGTAAAGGCAGGTGTATTCTGGTTTTCAATTCGGCATTATTTTGGCTATAAGATGTGTAGGTGGAGGGGCACGTCTGATAATTTTTATAGTTTTTACTATTCTGTGGTTAACCTGATAGCCGGTTGAATGCCTCACCTGTACAGGAATCATCTAGGTAGTAGCGTATTGTGAAACATTTGCCATATGGAAGCTGCAGTCTTTCTTTACATTTATTTTATCTAAATCATTTTTTAACCTCAAGTAGGAGATTGTATTACATATACAGTTATATGTATCTGTGTATGTACAAGTGTACCTAGACAAACAGGTATAGGTCTTCCTAAAATGTAATGCAATTGTTTGAATTATGTGTGCAGATGTCTATTGGGACTTATTCACACAAGTGTCTAAAATTCCATGCTTAGAGCATACAGTTTTTTATGTATCTAAATGCAGCACTATAGTAAGAAAGGGGGCCATACACACAGCTGCAACTACAAGTAAAATTGATCGGCATACAAAAAAAAAAGTAAAACACAGCTGCGTCCAAGGCTGCACAGATCTGCAGATCTTACATATGTAGGTGCATAAACTTGTGCAAACTCATACGATTAGACACATATCATTAGAAGAACTGTATGTGTCTAAACACTGTACGTATCTAAATGCACCTAAACACGTCTAAACACAAGTTATTTTGATGCAAATTTTACACTGAATTTTCTGCTAGCTCTGCCTGCAAGAACCTGCATTCCATACAGAAAATACCCATATGATCGTTTTAATAAAGCCTTAGTCTAAATTAAATCCTAATAAATATTGAGGTTGATTATTTAAAGAAGTAGAGACTGTTCACTTTGCAATTTTCACTATGCTTAGTAAATGGCAATGACGCTATTTTCACTTTTCTTCTTTTTTTTCATTCTTTCACACATTATTGGGTATTCTAAGTAAACACAGGTTTATCTTATTTATTAACACTCACATTACTAAGTGAACAGCCTCTACTTCTTTCGTAAATCAACCCAAAAATATATGTACTATGAGGATGGGGATGTTCCTTTAATGTAATATTCTCCATCTGTAGTTTTGCACGTACTGATAGATGGACTTCATGGACATTAGACATGAGGGAGATTTACTAAAACTGTTGCACACAAAATCTGGTGCAGCTGTGCATAGTAACCAATCAGCTTCTAACTTCAGCTTGTTCAATTAGGCTTTGACAATAAAACCTTGAAGCTGATTGGTTACTATGCACAGCTGCATCAGATTCTGTGTGCACCGGTTTTAGTAAATCTCCCCCATTCTGTTGTTCTTATTTTAAAATCCTGAATGACAAAAAAAACGCTATCTATAGGGTCTGCTGTATTTTATTTTAAGCTGACTGCCTCCTAAAGATATAGGATTTACATGGGGGGTCAGAGGAGGTGTTTTAAACCAGAACACCCAGCCTTGCTACAGGGATTTTCCATTGTAATATAAAAGTGACCCCCTGACTGAGAATCTTCCATGAGTCATTTAGAGGTTCTCTGCCAGAAGTGAAGCTTTTGGCAAGGGCATAGATATACAATATATGTGAACTCCAACCCCTACAGATGAATACCGGTACTGCAGCTCAAATATAATGGCACTTTATGAGCACTGGGGTGTCTGAATGGACAGAAGCTATTGAGCATTCATATGGGAATACTGCTCTAGTTTATTAAGGTGGTTGGAGACATGAAGAAAGAGTCTACTTTTTAATTAAACTTAAAAACACCTTTGACCTTTTCAAAATCATGAAGATACAAATGTAACTGTGTAAACTGTGAAAGTTTGTAATCAAGCATAATAGAGAAATTATGAATACAGCAGGCAGAAAAATGGCGATTTAGCGACTATCCTGTGACCTCTTCTGGGTCCAGAGTCAGTATCCTGGCACCAGAACAAGTGGGGATCGGATGTTTGTATAGATCCCTAACTGAGTAATCAACCATGCAGGCATACGATTTTTTGGCTTGGGTGCATAGTTGAGGGTGAGACCCAAATATGAAAATCTCTTTATCTAAAAGCAGGTTCCCATGGGACTAATAATCACTTCCCACCCAGCGATGTACAGCGATGCACCTGTACATCGCTGGACTTTCGATGGTTATACTGAGATGATGTCTGCAACTGTAGCCATTACCCTGGTATTGTTTTTTAGAGCCGGCAGTCGGCTCTCTTGTAATAGCAATCGTAATGCTGAATAGCTGCTTGATTGCTATTACAAGCAGCAGGAGGGGATGAGGGGAAGCTATGCAGCCATCAGTGACCACGAACATCATGTATAGAGTTTTTTCTGTCTTTTTTGGGGGCCTATTGAACAGGTTACCATCCCTTACCATTATTCTCATTTGGCCTTCCTATTAATCTAGTGCACCCTCCAATTGGCGGTCTGTCACACCCACTGCTCCTGGGGAAGAAGGTCTCATTCAGGCACCTGCCCCTATCTAAGAGATGATTTCATCCTAAAATGTTTTTGACTGTTTTTGTGTCTAATGTATGTTGCCTATCAACTTGAAACTCACTTATATCCTGAAGAAGTAAACGTTTCATGAAACGTGTCGAGAGAAAGAATCAGTTTAATGTTTAACGCAGTGTATGGTATCTCATACTAAGACACATATATCTTTTTAAATGTTTTCTATTGTCTGCTTTTAGTATTTTCATATGAAATGTGAATAATAAAGATGTTCAAATTTGTAACAATTGTTATTTTTTGGGGGCTTGCTTCTTTTAAAGTTGCATAGGCATCTGCTTTTAGACATAGAGATAACCATACAGTCATGTGATGCCTCACTGAGGCCTTTAGAAAGCAGTAAGGTCGCCCATGTATAATGGTCACAACCAGCATGGCTGTTTCCTTGTCAAAATAGTTAAAAAAAGGGAAAAATAAAAAATAAAAAGAGTACACAGGCAACACACATGCATATAGCATCAAGAACAACATCTATATTTATATCAAGTTAATTAAAAACATAATTTTAAATTAAAGTTATATAAAGCAAATGAGATTTTAGTGTAAGTGTCCTTTTTTCATATTCACATACTTTTCATTTTAAAGTTCTCACTTTGGATTGAGGAGGAAATTGTTAAAACCTCTATGACGCTTTTTGTTGCCATCTTTGTTTGAGGAGTTTCCCTTTTACTTCCTGTACTTTAGACACAACTGAAGTGAGAAGAAATCTATTAATAGTAAGGGAAATTTCCTGTTAGACAGTTGTCACCAGAACAAGTGTGTCTGTTGGAAAATTTCCCTTCTGTTCATGTTCTAGTGAGAATGACAAATTTTAGATTATCCCTATTTTTTTCCTCATATTCACCAGGAAAAACAGAGGCAAATATCCACACTCGAGACTCAGACACGAACTAGAACGCAACAGGAAATTTAAAGTGGTTCTAAAGGCAGAAGGTTTTTTACCTTAATGCATGCTATGCATTAAGAGAAAAAAACTTCTGCAAGCAGCTCCCCCCATCCCCCCTGGTCCACCATAAATATTTACCTGAGCCCGATCTTGATCCAGCCATGTGCACAAAAGTAGGGGCGCTCTCTCGGCTCTGTCTCTCCTCATTGGCTCAGGCACAGCAGCGGGAGCCATTGGCTCCCGCTGCTGTCAATCACAGCCAGTGAGGAGAGATGGGGCTGAGCCGCGCACTTTGTGTCATATGGACACACAGAGCCAGCTTGGGAGCGAGCATGGACTAGTGCCCCCATAGTAAGAAGCTTACTATAGGGGCACTCGGCAAGGGGAGGATCCAGGGGTGCTGGCAAGGCATCCAATAAGAGGAGGACTGGGCTGCTCTGTGCAAAACCATTACACAGAGCAGACAAGGATGACATGTTTGTTATTTTTTTTTAAATCTGTGCCTCCTGCATGAATGGAAGAGGGGGTGCACTTACTTTCAGCACAGGGAGAGGGCTAGCATTTCCCCAGGATGGATCCATGGCCACAGTTAAGATAGACACGACAAAAAGGGTGCCAGGCACTTTAGTCTTTTTTCCAGATTTGTATTCCTCCTGATCACAGGGAGAGAGGGGTACAGTAGAGGTCTCTTTTAGCAACAGGCCACCAGAGTGCAGAGTGCCAGGATACTGTAAGGACAGACAACGATCTCCCTCTGAAAAGATGTCCATCGGGCTCTACCATCTTGTAAGCTGTACCCTCCTCAACCAGGCAGGTCATCTTGAGGAATTCTGTGCCAGGCCCCAAACAGTTCTCAGGCCTATAAAATACAAACACTTGTACACACCTCCCCAGGCCACAGCTTGGGGAAAAAAGAGCTCACAAAGCCTTTATAGCCTCCCTAAGCATGCACTACTGAATTTCCTAGTGGTAGCCAGAAATTACTTAAGTGTTACTAAACCCAGGACCCTGCATTTACTATATCTGGTCTCCCACTATACACAGAACATAGAAATGCAATTATTTTTGTATATATAAGCTGCTAAATACATTTTCTCAGCAGCAGTATATAGCAGTCTTGTCACCTATATCAGTGTCTGGTTAAAGCTTGTAGGAGAAGTTTTATTCTCCTCTCAGTGTCCTCTGAGGCTGCCGGACCCCTGACCCTCTGTCTGGACAGTGCTGATTGGCCCTGTGCTGATCACATGCACATGCAAAAAAAAAACTCTCTAGTAATACACACCAAACTAAGCATGTGCAGAGTGACTACAAGGCTCTGTACTATCAGCAGATGAATCAGGGACTGTAAAAGAAGGGGAGGATCAGAGAAGACAGGATCAAACAGCCATTTTACACAATGCAGAAGATTAACCCCTTAGGTTCTACAGTGAGTATAACAAGCATGCTTTACTAAATATACAAACTGATTTTACTGTTGTGGGCTTAGTAACACATTAAATGCTCAATAGCACAAGACTGTCATCACCCCCATATCTATTGCCCTGAATGTCAGTGCAGCCAGTGGAAAGTGGAAAGCTCCTTTAAACGCAATTTTACTTAAAGGAAACATGTACTGAGAGAAATGAATGGACCCACATTGCTGACTTCTACCTAAAAATTCTTGTTGTCTAGCTGTCATCTTTGTCCAATGGCTTCAGTGAATGAATGAGTATGACAGCCAGGCAACTAGCCATGAGACAAGTAGAGGTTAGCAGCAGCAGCCCGGGCACTTCCCCAAGCAAAGGTTTTCTTGAACCTGATTGGCTCTTTTAAGTAAACAAGTGTTCACTAAATCAGAACAAAATCTGTATTTGTTAGTGAAAAAGAATCTGTGTAAATATTAGTAAATCACTGTAAAAAAAAAAAAAAAGAGTATGTAAATGTAATGAATTAATGTAAAGCATTTTCCAACCCTGGGCATTTTATTTCCTTGGGATATTAACATGTAATTGCTCATAGAACTGTTTGCTGTGGTTGGACCTGATACAATAAGTTTTGTAAATGCGATATGTCTCAGATTGCTCTTGATTGTGCATTACCGTCACTAGAATAATACACAGAGGGGCCAATCCATATGGGAATTTTCAGCATGGAAAGTGTCTGTACACGTTCCAATATGATGTCATTTACTCAAACAGACCTTTGAGTGTATTCCTGGCACAGGAAACTGGGTCTTTAAAAAAAAGAATGCAATAATCCATTTTGAGAGTGTTGGAGAATATTGATCCAACGTGACATAAAACGGCATTATTTATTTTCTTAGTGAAACAAAATTTACAGATAATTCAAACCATGGTGCACATAATCTAGAGGATAAAGTACATTGTAAAACAATACACTTGTAATGCACATTTTACGATGTAGCAAATGGTGCATAGAAAAACACATGTACTTCTTTATTATCAAGAATGTAACAATTTCAAACAAGTTATTGAATTTAGTTCTTCACAGTGAGTTTGTCTGATGAGTTCATTTATAACCATATGAATCATATTATAGGTGATATGTCAGTAAGAAGATCTATTTGGTCATTGATGGATTGCTGGAAAAAAATATAAAGTACATTTAATTACTTATAACATGCTGTCATTGCCATTTCCAGTTGCATCATTTTTTTAATGTTAAATAACATTTTTTAATTTTGAATTTGTTCACCTGCTGAATCCTTGCCTAGGTGGGTGTGATGTGTCCCAGCCACCCGGACATTTACATTTGACTCTGGAAAATTAAAGCTCCACACAAAAATGTACGAGTATGTATTATTACAAGCAACACAAAAGCCAACGCAGTTCAGGGACCAGACATCTCCTCCTTCATCAGGGCTTATAAAGATGTGGGGTCAGAATGTGAGGCCTCAGGCAGCGATTTGTATTTTGAAAATATATGCTTATAAATTTCAACACAAACACGTTTGTGTTGAAATTTATAAGCATATAATTTCAACACAAACACGTTCAGGAACTGGCTCAAAGTCTACATCCCATCCAAGGAGGCAGTATTTTATTATAAAGATTGCCCACACATGTCCACCAAGTTTAACATTAGACATTTTACTTTTGGGTAGCTAGAATAGAGAAGAGGGTTGATTGCTCTACCCATTCTTGCCTATGTTGCTGTGAATAGTCTGGCTGGCCATCAAGGACTTCGCTACATGGTGATAAGCCTTGAGACCATCCTTTTCCATTTTAGATTTACATATAGGTAACTGGAACTGATCATGCTTTTGTTGCACTCTTCCAGTTTTTGGTAAAAAATGGTACACCCTATGTTTCATAATAAAAGTTCTAGTCGCCATTTTTTGGGTGGCTAACCAGTAGATTTGTTTAGCAGGAGTATGCAGAGCTTTAATACTTTAATGTATGGGGGGATCTCTATAATAATGCCCGTGATGCAATTTAAACCCTGTTTGGTTATCTCAGGCTACTAGTGCTTAAATACAATGAGGATTGGCACAGGGGACTTTCTTTGTGACTCCTACTTGAAAAAGGATGTAAACCTGAAATGCAGGGCTGTTTTCTACACTGTTTACTGTTTACACACTTTACAAGCCATAGCTAAAAAGGGGGCAGTGGTGCTCTACTGCAATGAGGACTTTTCATTTAGAGGTAAATGCCTCTTTACAGTAATTGTGTTTGCTTTTTAAAGCAGAACTCCAGTCTTTCCTTTATTTCCAATTTCAGCAGGCTCCCCCTCTAGTGAAATTACTTATTTTGATTTCACTGCACACTGTGAGCTCCTCACAGTGCGAAATAGGGGTAGGGCTTTGAGTTTGTATTAAACATGAGTTTGACCTGAAACTAGGCTATTCACAGTCAAACAAACTAGCCATATTTGGCCAGTTGGATTGCGCAAATTCTTGGCTATTGTTTGTAAGCAAATTGTAGGCAAATTGGCCAGGGATTTAAAATTTTAGTGGTTTAACACTACCATTGCTAAATGACAGATCCCCAGCCAGCTTCTGTTTATACACAAACCAGCCAAGGATCTTGGGTGACGACATTGGCCCAAAATGATCATGACCATATTTGGTCAATTACGTGACTCAGCATCCACTGTTTGGTTTGTTTACGAACAAAAGCTGCGGTGGGCCAAGACTGTTGGTCCTCGGGTCGTTGTAGCAGCAGGACAGAATTTACAGACGATGGGTTTTTGTGACAGGTAAAAAACAATTAAAGAATGGCAATAAAAAAATTTAACACAGGAATCTTTATTTGTTTTTGAATTTTTGGGGGGAGCTTTCACTCAGGGTTCTGTGCTGAGACCAATCCTATTTATTTTGGTCATAAATGACCTGGAGGATGGGGTAAACAGTTCAATCCCTGTATTTGCAGACGATACTAAGCTAAGCAGGGCAATAACTTCTCCGCAGGATGTGGAAACCTTGCAAAAAGATCTGAACAAACTAATGGGGTGGGCAACTACATGGTAAATGAGGTTTAATGTAGAAAAATGTAAAATAATGCATTTGGGTGGCAAAAATATGAATGCAATCTATACACTGGGCGTAGAACCTCTGGGGGAATCTAGGATGGAAAAGGACCTGGGGGTCCTAGTAGATGATAGGCTCAGCAATGGCATGCAATGCCAAGCTGCTGCTAACAAAGGAAACAGAATATTGGCATGCATTAAAAAGGGGATTAACTCCAAGGATAAAGAGATATTTCTCCCACCCTACAAGACTCTTGTCCGGCCGCACCTATGCAAGTATTCTGTCCAGTTCCGGGCACCAGTCCTCAGGAAGGATGTACTGGAAATGGAGCGAGTACAAAGAAGGGCAACTAAGCTAATAAAGGTTCCGCAGGATATTAGTTATGAGGAAAGGTTGTGAGCACTGAACTTATTCTCTCTGGAGAAGAGACGCTCGAGAGGGGATATAATTTCAATTTACAAATACCGTACTGGTGACCCCACAATAGGTATAAAACTTTTTCGCGGAAGGGAGTTTAACAAGACACATGGCCACTCGTTAAAATTAGAAGAAAAGAGGTTTAACCATAAACTACATAGAGGGTTCTTTAATATAAGAGCGGCAAGGATGTGGAATTCCCTTCCACAGGCGGTGATCTCAGTGGGGAGCATCGATAGCTTCAAAAAACTATTAGATAAGCACCTGAATGATCGCAACATACAGGGATATACAATGTGATACTGACATATAATCACACACATAGGTTGGATTTGATGGACGTGTGTCTTTTTTCAACCTCACCTACTATGTAACTATGTAACTATGTAAAAAGATGGTTACCCTCCCAGTGTTGAAAAGCATGTGACCTGATAAGAGGGGGTGTATGCTCTCTGCCCTCCTTTTCATGGCCTTCCAAGATGCATAAAACCTCAATAGGGGGCACTACATATATACAGTACAGTATTAAATATAAGTATGAAAACATCTAAATCAAATTTTCAAAAAGCATCTGCATTTCTTAACTAAATAAACTTCTTAACTAAATAAACTTCAAATAAGTCCAAAACATTCATGTGATAGTCTTTTCATGTGATGTCAGATTGACGAAAACACGTTTTAGGCAGCACGTCTAGTGGCCAGGGTAAGTCACTTCTGCCGGCTTCATGCCGACTCCAGGTTTGAGCAGAGTGGCTGGGCTTAGTAAAACTACCCAAGCTTTTCATTATAGTGCCAATTCATGGGCACAATAAAATGTGAGCATATATTGTACTTGCATTTTTAAGCGGTACAGTTTTAATAAACATATTACACTATATTAGCGCTTTGTATCTCTTGGTCTGGAAAATGGTCTATATGAAATTTTAAGGGTAACCCCACACCATTTTCCCCCATGTTTCTTTTTAATGTATTTTTTAAAGGACTATTTACCAATTTGCCTTAAGTGATGTTCTGTAACTTCTTGTGCATCTTTAAGGCATCCCCAAGCATGTTATTTAAAGGATCTGTGATTTTTCAATGTTGCCTTTTAATTTGCACAAAAGACCATCTCCTATGCACTTGTTATTATCATTATACAGGATTTATATAGCGCCAACAGTTTACACAGTGCTTTACAATATAAAAGGAGACAATACAGTTACAATACAATAAAATACAAGAGGATTAAGAGGGCCCTGCTCAGAAGAGCTTACAATCTAATGTTGTGTCTCCAAGAGCATGGGCTTCTAGAATGAGTTATTAAGCTGTCCAACTAACTCTATTATTATTCCTCTATATTAGGAGTAGGTAACCTTGGCACTCCAGCTGAGCTAAAACTTCAAATCTCATAACGCCTCTTCCTCTGGAAATCATACCTGTGGAAGTCAGAAATGTGCAATGCCTCATGATGGGCCTTACAGTTCCAAACAGTTGGATTACCAAGGTTGCCTGCCCTGCTATATATGAAAGACACATTGCTACATCTATCCAGAAAACAAAATCTTGAATAGTCAGGAACCGTTAATGAATTTTTGTGTGGTTGCTGTGTGTTTCATTTATTTGTTTTCCCTCTTCAGTGTGTCAGAGTTGAGAAAGTCTGAACCAGTAGAAACTCAGCTTATTCCTATTATGTATAGCTGTTAATTGTAGGCCAAAGGTGTTTCACACATCATGTTAAAGGGTACCTATCACATAAGCACAAAAAATATTTCCTAGACCATGCAAAAAATGACTCCTTCAGTAAATCATCTCCAATGCTCTATTATACATAACATAGCGCTCATAAGGTTCCATGTACTGTATGCTGAATTTATTGTTCTCTGTGTACGTACATTTGTATGCATCTGAATGAATATGAATAAACCATCTCTGCACAAATATTATTTATTAGCATTCATTAGTATTCATGAGAACTTATTTATTGGCACAGAACATTCTTTAATTCACTGTGTTTCACATTTGCCAGCAAGCAGCACAAGCTTTTGATTGGCTTTGTTGTCACATACAACAAAGGACGATAGTTCATGCCATGATATTTATTACTAGAGATGGGCGAACAGTTTAGTCCGAGCATAAGTTTGGGCTGAACTTTCGTTGTTCGGATGTTCAGCGAACAGCCGAACAAACGGGTCGTTCAACCGTTTGTTCGGCCCCCCAAACCGACCACAATGCATTGCGTTGCTGAACAGTGCATTGCATGATTGGATAAAGTCATGCTGACAGTGTCCAATCATGACTCTGACAGTGCTCTGTGCCCTGATTGGCTGAAGCTTTCACTGCTTCAGCCAATCAGGGCACAGAGCACTGTCAGAGTCATGATTGGACACTGTCAGCATGACTTTATCCAATCATGGCTCATTCCTACCCCACAGTATAAAAGTATTCTTTCAATGGCAGCCATTTTCAGTGTGATTTCGTCTTGGAGAGAGATAGAACAGTTAGTTAGTGTGCTATACTGTGCTATTTTGCTTCAATTGTCAGTGCAGAATATTAGTTTAGTGTCAGTCTAGGGATAGTGTGAGTGTAGTGAGGAGGACCATCATTCAGCTTTGCATAGTGTGCAGCTAGAGTAGGGACAGCTCAGATAGTTTCACTGTAGTGTAGTGAGACCGTGTCAGTAATCTTATCATTAGTGTATAGCTAGAGTAGGGACAGTTCAGATAGCTTCAGTGTAGTGATGGTTGAACACCGTCTATTTGATTGCATTACTGCCAGTTTAACGCCATTTACTTCTGTGTGCGTTACTGCCAGTTTAATGCAATATAGTTTTGTGTGCGCTACTGCCAGTTTAACCTCCCTGGTGGTATTCCCGAGTGTGGCTCGGGGTGAATTTTCAGTACCAAAAGCGGTAACCCCGAGCCACACTCGGGATCGCATCACAAGTTCCAGGCAAAGTTACTTACCTAGTCCCCAGGATCCTGCGATGTCCTCCCGCTGTGTGTGCGAGCCGTGTCTCCGCTCACACAGCACTCATCACTGTGTCAGGCTCCATTCCCTGTGAGCGTTGGGACGCACTGGGACGGGGCACGGTGCCAAATTCAAAAAGTGAAAAACACATTGCACATACAGTACACTGTAATCTTACAGATTACGTTACTGTGACACATTATTTCACATCCCCTTTGTCCCTAGTGGTTTATCCAGTACCCTGCATGCAGTTTTATATTATAAATACTGTTGTTTCTGCCTGGAAACTGGAGATTGTCCATAGCAACCAAAAAAATGTCCCTTTACATCAAAAGTGGTTTTAGACCAGCTAGAAAACAGCAATAATAAATTAGAATCACTTGCAGAATTGAGCGATAGTGATTTGTGGGGAAATTTCGTCATTGAACACTGAAAGTAATGACAGCGACAATTCTGCAACTGAGCAAATTTCAGTGTTTTTGATTTGATTACATTATTGAATATGTTTTATTATTATTATATTATTATTTGTTATATTTATTTATAGTTATTTATTATGTTATAATTTATGATTTTGTGTTTCAAACTTTACCATACCCGGAATGTCTACTAGACTCTTGTTTGGACAGATTTAAGTGTGTTGTTCCTAAGAATTACAGGCCTACAATATAAAACGCCAAATTTCCATGCAAAATATTGTACCACTTTGAGCAGCAAAAATCTGACATAATCATACCACCAGGGAGGTTAACGCCATATAGTTCTGTGTGCGTTATTGCCAGTTTAATGCCATATAGTTTTGTGTGCATTACTGCGGGTTTAACACCAAATAGTTCTGTGTGCGTTATTGGCAGTTTAACGCCATATAGTTTTGTGCGTTACTGCAAGTTTAACTCCATTTATTTCTGTGTGTGTTACTGCAAGTTTAATGCCATATAGTTCTGTGCGTCACTGTACATTTGGCGCATTATATTGCAGTATATTATAGTGTATCCGTGAAGTGTGTCTGTGTAGTGTGAGTACTCAAATTAAAGTGCACCAAACACTACTTTGCATTGATTAAAGTGCATCTACATACAGATTTCCACTTCTTCTTTATATTTGCTTATAATCACCACCCCCTCCCTCCCAATAATGTCTGGGAGGACAACAAGGAGAGGCAGACGTTCCCTTGGCACTGTAAGGGGGCCAGCAACAAATGTGTCCACAGGCAAATGTGGAAGTGGTTGCCAGTCCTCAGGCAGGGCATCATTTCCTCTGTTTAGTGAGTTTGCCCGTGCTATCCAGCCACAGCGTGCAGAGGAGGTAGTGGACTGAACCTCTAAACCTTCCTCATCCTCCTCATCCTCTGTCACGCAAGCAGAGACAAGTGTGCAGTCCCCTGCAGTTGCCAGAGTGGATAAACCTGCCTCTTTGTCCACATCTATTCCTGCCATAGCCCCAACATCAGCCATGGAGGAGTCAGCTGAGTTATTTGACCACAGCATCAGCCACTTGCTTCTTGATGATGCCCAGCCATTACTGGATTCAGATGTTGGTTCTGAGGCTGAGGATGACAGGAACATGAGCCTGGAGAGAGGGGAGAACACTGGTAGACAAATTGGCATTCATGCTCCCCCAGCCGCAGCATATTGCCAAGTTGCCTCCAGTGGTAATGATGATGCAATTTTTTACAGCAAGGCCAATTCTTGCTTTCATCAAGAGTACCTCTATAGGGTTTACGGTGGGAAGGCGCCACCAACACCCAAAGACCAATTTTTCTGCACCTGTTTTACAGGTGCATATCATTGCATTTTTTTACAGCAAGGCCAATTCTTGCTTTCATAAAGATTACCTCTATAGGGTTATAGTGGGAAGGCGCCACCAACACCCAAAGACCAATTTTTAAGCACCCGTTACATCTATCCAAAGTCAGAGTGACAATAGAATGTATCCAAAAAATTTCTAATCTTGTTCCCAGTGCACTACATTGTGGCCTCATCATACACACTGGGTCCCCAGCTGTTGCTGAGCAAAATAAAGGCAGCTTGCAGGGAAAACGTCATTTGTTTGGGCTTTATAAATGCAATTATTGCTGCAGCAGATTCTAGACCTGGTATAGATCTGTCACTTTACAGGTAGACTAAGGGGACCCCCAAGCACTATATTGGAAGGATTTTTTCATTTTTATGCTTTCACTTTAAAAATAAAAAAATCACTGCTCATTTAAAAATGATGTTTTTCACAAATGATGTTTTTTTTATTGATACATGTCCCCCAGGGCAGGACCCGGACCCCTATAACCATTGTATTCCCAATTAATTGCATATAAGCATTCAAAATGGGCACTTTTGATTTTTGACGTTTGGGTCCCATTGACTTTAATGGGGTTCCTTATTCGGGTCCGAGTTCAGGTGCGAACCGAACAGGGGTCCGTTCAGCCCATCCCTATTTATTACATAGATGACATTTCTTATGAAAGGCATGTAAAGTAACTGTATACTGGAAACCTTTGATGCTGAGGATTTAGTAATTAGTTATATAGGGAACAGGTTCACAGTAATTGCATATCACACTGGTTTTCCACACCAGAGGAGTCTACAGCTGGTTATACAGAAGAGGATTTCAAATTTTTTAATTTAAAGAACATTTATTCAATTGTCTAATCATCATTGAAGTCAAATTGACGTTCGCAGTGCCGAGAACAATTTAAGGAGCAGGATGAAAATTTTTTCTTGAATCAATTAATTTCTAACAGTGTATGTAGTTTTCTTTTGGTAAAGTCCATTTATTCCAAAATCAAATGGTAAAAGCAAATGGAATTTTAAAATACTTTCAAACAACATCTGTCAAACCATTGAATGTACTGTGAATTTTACACATTTTTGTTTGAAATCCTATTAGCACATTGCCAACTTAAACCAGGTACTAGCCTCAGTATCTCCGCCCTACAAATACACTTGCATTTATAAAAGAAAACACCAAGTGGAATGGTGCTGTTGGACCATCCTTCACAGTAGATACTTTACCAAGGATGGAAGGACATCCCCGATTTACACAATTTGCTCTTCACTACTTTGAAATATTTTCCTAGGCAATAAAGGAAGGGGGCACAACTAGCAAAAAGGGGGCAATAAGATGGAGTAGTAATTGAACAACAGTAGAAAGAAACCACCCATACCTGGTTCATGGGTACTCACATATGTAGCGGCCACTTTAAGTAGCGTTATATTTTTAGTTTAATGAAGTTTTGCATGCATGGTTTAGGCCCCTTTCACACTGGGCCGGCAGTATAGCCGTGCTGCCCCATTGATTTCAATGGGAAGGAGCGGTGAAGATGCTGCTAGCAGGACTTTTTTTCCCATCCTGCTAGCACACCGCTCCAGTGTGAAAGCCCTTTCTTGTATTAAGAGGGGTACAGACTCTAGAGAGAGAGAGAGATCATTTTGCCCCTGTACAAATCATTAGTATAACCTCATCTGGAATATGTAGTTCAGTCACCAGTTCACAAAAAAGATATTGGGGAACTGGAGAAAGTGCAGAGAGGGGCAGCTAAACTGATAAGAGGCATGGAGGAGCTCAGCTATGAGGAAAGAATAGAGGAACTGGATATATTCTCTATACATACGTGGTCCATATAGTGAACTTGGTGTTCAGTTATTCGTTTTAAGATCATCACAGGGGACAAGGGTTAAAATAATTAAAATAAAGAAGAAACCCTTGCTTAGGATAAAAATTAGGTCAAAAAGTGAATGTTGCCGCCTCCCCTGATAAGGCACCCCTAGGAGAGCTCTAGAAAATGCATCAGGCTGAGGACGTCTATGACGAAACGCGTACGATGGAGCCACGCACACTACGTCACTTCCGGGAACTCGAGAGGTTGGAACGCAGTGGGCCGCTGCTGTTCCATATCTCGGGCTCACACTAGTGCTTCGTCTGCAGCTTGCTCACCAGTAGCCCCAGAGCTGGTCATAGACTTAAACGCTGCTTGAATTTTATGTATGCTGCTTTTATTTACTTTTTAATAAACGGACGAACATAATCTCTTACTACACTATGAGAGCCAATCTCTTTCTTCTATGTGGTATATACTTATGGTCACGCCCATCCTATTTGGAATCAAAGGGATGCTTCTGGGATCTACATAGCAGACACTCTGGTGAACTGGCGCTATAGAGTGCAACAATTATGCATATTACCCCTGCAGGGGTGATAGGATTCGGTGAGTGGGGACCCTTGAGGGGGAGCACATAAGTCACCTAGACATATTGCAAGCACTCAAGTCACCCATGATGATTTCTGCTATATCCATATGCAGCAACTTGATTAATATCTACATGTGGACAGCTATCAATTTTTACATATATATATAGATATATATATATATCTATATATATATATATCTATATATATATAGATATATATATATCTATATATATATATAGATATATATATATATATAATTGAATACACATCTTTATTGGTGGTGTTTTGATCTTTTGATTTAGATTTTTAGAATGTTGTCATTTTGTTATTTGTCTGATTGCGAAGATGCACACTATATGCACATTTGTATAGCATATCACTGCAATTGGTAGGATTTATATGCTATACATCTTTCTTATGTTGGTATCTCTCGTATCTGACGCACATATACTATTATGTCCCTCCAGGTTACCCCCTGTGCTACCTTCATTTAGGATTTATTCTATACAGTATTCTATTTATGTATTATTCCATATAGTATTTTATTCATATGGTTCTTCAGGATGTGTGTCCTTCACACACTTACACATATATATATATATACAAGAAGTATCCCCACACTAGGCACTGGGTTGAGGTCTTCAGGCTGCGATCTAGGAGCTGAGGCATGGTGTTGATCGTATACCTAGGGTATAGTACATCGTATACCCTTGGCACAGCCCCCCACCCCTTCTCATATATTCCGTGCCCTTAACTATTAGGTAGCGCCACTTAACCCCTACCATTTGTTGTTTTTTTTGACAGAAGACAAGGGGGCACTCTTTACGTCTAGAGGGAAAGAGATTTACCTCCAAATATGGAAAGTTTTTTTTTACAGTTAGACCCCTTTCACACTGGGGCTGTTTGCAGGCGGTATTGCGCTAAAAATACCGCCTGCAAACCGCCCCTAAACAGCCTCCGCTGTTTGTTCAGTGTGAAAGCCTGAGGGCTTTCACACTGAAGCGGTGCGCTGGCAGGACGGTGAAAAAAGTCCTGCAAACTGCTTCTTTGGAGCGGTGAAGGAGCGGTGTATTCACCGCTCCTAAACCGCTCCTGCCCATTGAAATCAATGGGACAGCGCGGCTATACCGCGGCAATACCGCGGCTATAGCCACGCTGTACGAGTGATTTTAACCCTTTTTCGGCCGCCAGCGGGGGTTAAAACTGCACCGCTAGCGGCTGAATACAGCTGCAAGGACGACGGTACAGCAGCGCTAAAAATAGCGACGTTGTACTGCCGACGCCCCCACCGCCCCAGTGTGAAAGGGGCCTAAGAGCGTGGAATAGACTCCCTCAAAAACTATTTCTGTCCAGCTTAGTAGATTGTTTAAAAAAGATTGTTTAAAAAAGGCCTGGATTTTTTCCTAAATGTACATAATATAACTATCTACTAACATTTATAAGTAAAGTTGATCGGGAAGTATTTTTTCCCCTGCTAATGGGATCATGTTTTGCTGTGTTTTCTTGCCTTTCTCGGGGTCAACTGTGGGTAAAGGATTGTGTATACAGGATTGTACAATTTTTTTCCCTTTTATTGGTTGAACTAGATGGACCTTTGTCTTCTTTTAACCAGACTTTATAACTATGTACCTTTGCCAGTCCTGAGATTAGGTGGCTGCACTCATTTTAAATTTTTGGGGGCTTTTTTTCTTTTAGTTTCACCTGTTATAGCGGAGCTTCAGGCTCTTTCAGAAAAAAAGAAAAGCCATCTCTCGGGTGCTGTCGCTGCCATCTTGGCTAAGGGAAGCTTGTGGCTTCACTGTGCATAAGCGAAGCAGGCTGTGCTTTGTGAATGGCCGGTCAGCAGGTAAAGGAGGAGGGGGGCTGTATTTCCCGCTGAGTGAAGGCAGCCAGAAGTAGGAGCAGGGTACCTGTCAAAACCATGTACCCGCTCCCACTCCTCCCTGAAAGGTGCCAAATGTGGCATCGGAGTGGGGGGGGGGGGCAAACACATCCTGTCTTAGAGGGACAACACTCACTGACTCTCTGACTCTGCTATATTTATGGGGGAGCGGGGAGCGAAGGTTGTCACCTCGAACATATCTTCCTCTCTTCATCTCCATAGGGGAATCATTCGTTTAAAGAAGGAAGATACTATTGATTGAGATTTCAATTCAGCTCACAGGAAGTTAAAAGAACACTGCATTTGTAGAAAGATCGACAGGTATTGTCTGTACTTGCTGAAAATGTTGTTACCCTAAAAATTTAAAAAGTAATTAAGTGAAAAGTAGTTCAACAACACACCTTAGTCACCACATATAATGACTGGTAATCTGCAATTTATTACATTTTTACTCTTGGTTTAGGGTATCCTTTAACATACCAACCCATTGCTAACCCTAATCAATATGGGTAATAAAACGCACACTCTCTTTTCACTTGGTCATAGTTGTGACAGTGGTTAACTTACAATGTACACCACACTGTAGGCAAAAGGCACCACTCAATTAACAGACCCCAATTGTTCTTAATAACATTTTTTTTCAAAAAAAGTTGACCTCTTACGCACATGATGCATTTTAGTGTGCTTGAAATTATACCCTTTTTGGAACTGGGTAGTGTTAAGAGCACAGATATTGTATTTAGCAAAAAATAGTATGTATATGTATACTGTGAACTTCTGTTATTCCACTGGAATGAGACATTCTGACTCCACAGTTCGTTACTGTAACATACTGCCTCATTTGAAAAGGTAGCTTGTAATTTGTAGGCAACAAAATGTTCTTTGGGATGAAAAAAAAAAAGTCTAAATGTACTTAAGGCTTCAATCAGCGGCGCTAAAGGGGGATTGGAGGAAACAGCTGGCTAAACAAATATTAGGTGTAGAGTGGATGCAATGGCATAAATTAATAATACAGCTCTTTATTTACTATATGAATGGTAGGTCTGTAAGGGGAAGTAAGGATAAATATGGGCACTGTGTGCCACCTAGTGGTTACTGCCATGAAACTATTAACTTGGCCTTCAAACAAACCACATCTGTGATGGATTTAAGTGAACTCCATCCTATTTTAGTATGAACAAGACATTTTTTATAAGGTAATGTTTAAAGAAAGGGCTGGTACATGTTAAAAAAAAAGTGTAAAACTCAGAAATACCAACGGTTAACATTCCTAAAGCTTTACTCATTTCTATAAAGCATGACTTATGTGAGTCACATAGACAAAAATATCCATGGTTTATAACAAATGGAATTGTTGCTAAAAGGTTGAATAAACAGGACTTTTTTAACTTGGTTGTATCTCGGGCAGAAAAGTATGTTTAGATAAAAAGAACAGGTTGTTTAATTCTTTAAATTTGTTAGAAAAAAAACTGCAACAGGCAAGTTCCACAGAACTATAACTCATGTCTTCGCAGTCTACACGACCCATTTATCCAGGTCATGGTATATCTTTTAGTAGCAGTAAAAGTAGTTAGTCCCATTCAACTGGACCTGTAATGTTGAGAACATGTCAAAGATTATCCTTAGCCATTGAAGAATGGTTTGGTTTTGCTATGAAATGCTTTTCATACTACAGAACAAGTCCAACAGAATGTGACTAGTACTAGCTATATCTCCCATGATACTTACCATTTTCAATAATGCCGAAGGTACAAGATGCTGGCATCAGTTATACAGAAGTAATGTACAGAAATTACCAGCCTTCCTGCCACCATGGACACAGTTCAGGTCCCATTCATCTCAGGGGCTTGGTAGTAAATTCCCTGTAGCTCATTCAATGGTGTCAGCTCATCCAGTTTTGCCCCAAACCAGCTAGTTTTAGGGCTGTCTCTTGTGGTAATCCCCGAACAGTAAAATGCAGACTAAAGCCAAGATCAGTATATTCTATTTACATTATGGGGCATTAAAGCAGGGACCGGACAAATTTTGATCAGTGTGAGCACCGCCGACAGAAGATGATCATTTGGCCAATTTCTGTTGAAGGTAAATGTTAGAAAACGTGTGTTGGTCAGTGGCTGCAGTCGCTTATTCGTGTATTCTGACAGCTGTGGGTGACATTGTCAGAATACAATGTTCCGGTGGGGGGATTCCTCCTTCCACCTTGTTTGTGTGGATGGAGGAATCTGTTGGTTTTATTCCTCCTTTTTCCCTTATCCACACCTGTTTTCCCCCTCTAATCCTTTGTTGTAGCATCTACTCTCCTTAGTCAGCTAACTAACTATCTCACCTTCTGCACAGTGCAAACACCCCATTTCTGTTCATGGACTGAAAAGTATTTGTTACAGGTATTTATATAGCACCAATAAATCACACAGAGCTTTACATATTGTACATTCACATCAGTCCCTGCCCTCAAATAGCCTACAATCAAAGGTCCCTATCTCACATTCATACATACAGATACATACTAGGGCCAATTTGGACAAGAGCCAATTAACCGCATGTCTGGAATGTGTGGGAGGAAACCTATGCAAGCACAGGGAGAAAATGCAAACTGCATGCATCCTGGCTGTGATTTGAACAGAGGCCCTCAGTGGTGCAAGGAAGAAGGGCTAAACACAAAGTCTCTGATATAGCACATACAGTATATGCTCTTCAGTAAATTCACCTGCTCCTGATGATCACAGCGATACTACATATGTGTTCGTTAGTTGTTGTTTGTACCTGTAGTACAGTCCAGAAACACAGTGAGCATTTTGCTTTTTTTTTTTTTTTCATTTTACCTAAAACACACTGACACTAACTGATACTGATACTAATTTAAAAAAAATCCTGCCGCCCAAAAAAATACTGACCCTGACCTTTGACTCTAACCTTAACCTTTGACCCTGACCTTGACCCAAACACTAACCCTGTCACTGACTTAGATCAAGCTAGGGGTTTTTTTTTTTTTTTTGTATTTTTTAAAATTATTTTTATATTTAATTTTTTTACCCAGTTTTTTTTTTTTTTTAAGGACAGAGAGAGATATGATGTATCTCTCTCCTCCATTCAGAGAGAGAAAACACTGAGGCAGGCTTCACAGTGACTGATCACTTTGACAGCCAATCAGGGACTATCACAGCGCTTAGGTAAAACGGAATCAGGAGTTCCGGGTCCTGATCGTTAGTATGGGGCCCAGGGTTCTCTGTGAGACCCCGGTCTCTGTGCTGGGAACGTGCCGCACGGCGCACTCCCAGCACAAATATCCATATGCAAATATGCGCCCCCCGCGGTAAAAAGCCCAGTTTATATTTAGCCCAGTGCATATTTATATATGTTTGACGCCAAAGGGTTACTTGCAACATTGTATCAAGTTACAATTTGAAAAGCTGCAGCAAAGGCTGATCTGTTTTAGACGTTTGTGAACTGCCCAGGCACCAGGATTTATATGATTGGGACATGAGGTGGTGAGCCACCACCTCAGTCCAGAAAATAGATGCAGATGATGTCTGAACATATTGGTGACATCTTTCTGAGAAAGAAACACTGATGAAGGGATTGTTAGGGGGGTACTGTTATCTCAGAGAGGTAATAAATATCTGTAAGTATTGCACATATACATTATTTAGCAGGCATACAGTATAATTAAATCAGAACTAAACCCTCCTACCATCTTAGCCTCTGTTTGATCTGCAACTGCCATGATGACACACATATGATCAGTTATGACATCAGCCATTTGATGGTTTGACAATTTGGTTGAGAGCACAAGCAAATGTGACAGTTAGAATTCCTGGTATGCCTGGAACAAGCAAAAAATGAAAAGTCAGCAGCTACACATACTGTAGCTGATAACTTTTAATATTGGGACACTTTTCTGTCCTCAAATCCAGCGATGTCAGTACCCCAGCTGATGTGTCCATTGGCTCACGGGTGCTGCCACCACCATTGCCTTTAAGGGAAACCAGCAGTGAAGCCCTGCGGCTTCATAGCCGGTTCCCTACTGCGCATGCGCAAAGCACGCTGCGCTTTCTGAATGGCCCGGCATCAGGTAAGAAGGAGGGGGGCCGAACTACCAAGTGATTTCTCAGTGGCAAAATCTCTCGGAAGTGGGGACAGATACCTGTCAAATACCCACTCAAAAGGTGCCAAATGTGGCATCTGAGGGGGGGAGATGGCAGATGAGGGGAGCTTCCACTTTTGGGTGGAACTCCACTTTAACTGTTTGAAACCGTTATATCAATGTGTTTCTTTCTGTTTTAACATGAAAAAAAATATATCTGATGATATTTTCATAGACATTCTATAGACAAGATGCCTCTCTGTAACACTTTGTTGGTAAGACAGCCATTCTATATGATGTGGTATATTATGCTATTACTGCATGATCTATCTGGATCATGACAATCACAAAATACTTTCACTGCCAACAGCAGAGATGCCAAGGTCTACAAACCATTGTCCAAGAACCACAGTGCCATAGATGGTGCAGAAATGTATGAAATTTCCCAGACATTGGGTTAGGAAAAAAAAAAACAGAATAATTGGTATAAGACTCGCTTATATTTTCTCTGGTTCATTTCTGCAGTCTGGCCACAATAAGTATGAAAATCAGATTTGGCTCTGACAAAGCCGCTGTTGGTTGTATGCAATGAGATAGTCCTTAATATGTTTTTCATTAAAGTATTTATGCCTAAACTTGCAAATCTAGCAAGCTTATCTAATAATATGAAAGCATAACTGATAAGGGGCATGTCATATGGTAACCCCTTCACTGCCTGAACCTTGAACACTGCTTCTCAGGATCGGTATTTATGTTGAACTGCTTGTATTAAAACAGCCTGGGAGCATTACAGTGAAAAATAGTTTAATGTTTTATCTACTTTCATATATTATTTTTTATGTTGATGCATTTTATAGGACTGATTTAGTAATGGCAAATAGGCTTTTAACTTTGTATGGGAATCTTCACTTAGCAAGGGCATTGTCTCTTAGCTTAGTGAATGTGGTGAAAAATTACTTTGCAAAAAAAAAAAAAAATAGCTTGCCCATGATTGGATGGTGGAAGTCAACAGAGCCTCATCTCATTCACTAAGCTAAGTGGAAATTCCCTAATGAGGTGAACAGTCAGATTGCTTTAAGTAAATCAACCCCATATGTTTAAATAGTGACTGCTTTACAGGAACACATTGGAGCTGATTTACCAAAGACTAATAGAACATCACGAAGCTGCTGTTATGGGAATACCATGTTTGCCTTAGATCAATTTTTGCATGAATATTAACAACTCTATCTGCTTTCCAGTAACTTGTTTAAGAGGGTAGGGGTGCCATCATACTGATGACTTCACGTCACAAGTATTCTTTATACCCAATCTCTACCAAGTACCCCATGAGGTAGATCATTTTATTTTCCCATACTCTAACAATGTACAGTGACTGCATGATATTACAAATCATGCATGCAATTTTCCAAACAATCAGTTGTTTATGCTTTTAAATATACTTTTAAATATCTAGATCTGTTTATAATTATACTCCAGGCAATTGGCTGAATGCACAGATGAAATACATATATGAGAGCTGTTTTACTTGCCAAAGGATTTGTATTGATGCCCATCCAGTCCTGAAATTTTCTCAGCTCTGCCACCCAACAGATTGATGAGTTCATCTCTTTGTTACTCTGCTCGCTCTCATCCAAACAGCATGTGCTTTGTTAGCAAATAGGCTCTAAAGCATAGCTAAATGGCTGCTTGTGCTGCTTCTCCCTCTCCCAGTCTAAGCTCTGTTATACAGCAAATTTCAATATGCTAATACCAAGTCAAATCACGGTACCTACACTGCTTATATTTAAGAATTAAAAATAGATGTGATCGCGGGCTCAAGTTCCCTAAGCAATAAATATCATTTGCAATATTCAGATCATGAGATTCATTTGATTCAAATATTGCATGTGATACACAGTCTGGTCCTAAAGGGTGTCTGGGTATGGAGGTCGCCACACCTACCAATTGATGAGCATTAATGAAATTGCATATTCTTATGTTTAAGTTAAAGAGAGACCTCTATATGGTTTGTGTAACTTCTTATTAATCTTTCTGTGACATATACATTGTATATCAGACTCATCAAGGTCTAATACTCTTTTATTCCATGAAACCTCTTTAACTTTGTTAAAACATCAATAAAAACTATTGAAGAACAAATATTGCATGTGATAATGACAATTTCACTATCAGTTTATGCTTGCACAGTGAATACCGCATAAACTGATTTAAAAGACAAGTCACTGAAAAATAAATAAATATATATATTTGTTAAACAAGTTGTGGTCTATCCACACGCTGTTTAACTATTGTATGAAAGTAATAGTTTGTTGTTAAGGAGCCTGCACCCTGCGACGTCCTAACAACCAGTAAATCATCCCTGCTGACAGACAGGGATTCCTATCTGACAGTAAAATGTAAACAAAGCAGCCCAGACATTAAAAAAAAAAAAAACTTGGGGGTTCCTCCACAAACCATATGAAGGTCCAATCTATACTGTCTCATGTGGGGGGTGCAGTAAAAATGTCTGGGAGCAAAGGATAGGGTCAGCAGTTTGTACCGGGGCTATTATTTAGAACAGTGTACAGTGGGTCAGCAGAGCAAAGGACAGAAGGTCAGCAGGGGAGTGCACAGGAATTGGTAAGGCAGTGTAATAGGGGTCAGTAGAGCAGAAGACAAGGGTCAGCAGGGCAGGGGACATGGGTTAGCAGGGCAGAAGACAGGGGTCAGCAGGACAGGGTTTAGCAGGACGTAGGGTAGGGGTCAGCAGGGCTGAGGATAGAGGTCAGCTGAGCCTAGGACAGGGTTAGCTGCTGGCAGGGCAGAAGGCAGGGGTCACTGCTGGCAGGAGAGAGGACAGAGGTCACCACTGGCAGGGCAAAGAACAGGGGGCACCAATGACAGGGCGGAGGACATGGGTTAGCAGGGCAGGAGACAGGGGTCAGCAGGACGGAGGAAAGGGTTGAGCAGGACGTAGGGTAGGGGTCAGAAGGGCTGAGGATAGGCGTCAGCTGAGCCGAGGACAAGGTTAGCTGCTGGCAGGGCAGAAGGCAGGGGTCACTGCTGGCAGGAGAGAGGACAGAGGTCACCACTGGCAGGGCAGAGAACAAGGGGAACCAATGACAGGGCAGGAGAACAGGAGTCACCGCTGGCAGGACAGAGGACAGGGGTTGCCACTGGCAGGAAAGAGGGCAGGGGTCACCGCTGGCAGGAGAGAGGATGGGGGTCACCACTGGCATGAGAGAGGACAGGGGTCATTGCTGGCAGGGCAGAGGACATGGGTCACCGCTGGCAGGACAGAGAACAGGGGTCCTTGCTGGCAGGAGAGACGACAGGGGTCACCGCTGGCAGGACAGAGAACAGGGGTCACCACTGTCTGTAGAGAGGACGGGGTGACCACTGGCAGCACAGAGCACAGGGGTCACTGCTGGCAGGACAAAGCACAGGGGTCACTGCTGGCAGGACAAAGGACAGGGGTCACTGCTGGCAGGAGAGAGGGAAGGGGTCACCGCTGGCAGGAGAGAGGACAAGGGTCACTGCTGGCAAGGCCCTCAGTGGAGCTCTTTCTGCTATCCCTGCCTGCACTGTACACAGCCTGAGCACAGGCAGCAATATCTCCTCCTTGGCTCCTCCCCACACAATACAGCTAAAATTGGATTCCATTACACACAGCTAAGATCTGCACAATGTGTAGCTGGTTACTTCTGCCATGTTGATGTTCCGACCAGGGAATTTCACAGGTCAGAACTACAACACAGTAGCCAGCCACACACTGCGCAGAGGGTAGCTGTGCATAATGTAATCCAATTTCAGCTATGTGCTGTGTGGGGAGGAGCCCAATAGAAGACCTTACTACCTGTGATCATGTAATGATAAAAAGCAGACTTGGGAGATGGTCGGGCACATCATCCGAGGTGAAGGGGGGTTGTGGGTTTTGGGCTTTGGGGGGTGCCACTGAAATCTAGGAGGCTGCAGCCCACCCCAACACCCCCCTAGATCCAACCATGAGCCATAGCCGGCCCTTCAGGTTTGGTATAGTTTTTTTAGGGGGACCCAATAGCAAAGTAAAATGGTGTGAGTCCCCCCAAAATTGATACCAGACCCCCTGGCTAAGCATCTTGTCCCCATGTCGATGAGGACAAGGGCCTCTTCCCCACTGGCCCAGTAGTTGTGGGGGCCTGCGGGTGGAGGGCTTATTGGAGTATTAAAAATAAGAAGGCCCCCAGATACCAGCCCAGACGCATTTAGCCCCTTTTTAACAGCGGTAAAGCGCCGCTAAAACTAGCAGCGCTTTACCGCTACTGCCCCAACCGCCTCAGTGTGAAAGTGCCCTTAATGTAGATTCTTTTACAAAAGAACCAGACATACAAATTAAGTTATTCGACATTGCCACAAACTGAATTTATTCCATGTAACCCACGTGATTCTTTGTAGTAAACTCATCTTCTGTCCCCATTGCATTTCACTTGTATCATTTCTGTTCTCTGAATTACATTTAATTACTGCAATGCAATGCGAAATTTTGAGCATAATCAATTACATTGAAAAATCATTTCAAAGGAATAATTGGATTGTAAGAGAACATCATTTCTTCTGACGACAGCCTTAGTTATGTTAAGATATTTTCTCTGGAGAGTTACAACATAGCTCTAATTGGCTTTTAGCTCAATGCACAAGAAAACTTTTCATTAATTACTGAAAATGCATCAAATGTTAAGAAGAGAAGGTCAGGTGACCTAGAAGGAATCTGATATTTATTGCTTTGCTTAATTATTTTTTTTTAGCAAATTATGTACTTCGTAGTCATAATCTGCATATACGCTTTCATTGTAGTAATGAAATGTTCATAGTTTTTTATAGATGAGAAAAATGATGGCAACAGTCCAAACTTTGGTTGAAACTAGTTAGGTTTTCCCTAAAGTATAGAGTACACAGTGCTTAAAGTGGAGTTCCACCCACTTTTACAACTCTTCAGCATTCCTCACTAAACTGTGCACTGTAAACGAATTGGATATTTTAAAAAAAAATTTCTCAGCACTTACAGTATATCTGCTGTATTCATTTTTCACTTCCTCCTCCCTGGCCGCGGCCCATCGCATCATTTCCTGTTTGCAATGCCTTCTGGGAAGGGGCGGCAACTTCCTCTGACACTGCTGTTGCTATGGAAACCTGACCTGAAACCTATTACACGGCTTGTGCTGCACTGAGCATGTGCGAGATCTGCAAGGATGAGATCCAGGAAGAAATACAGTCTGGCTTCAGATGCCCAGACTTAAGATGGCCACGGCCTTTTGTAAGTTTACAAAATAACAAACTACTGCTATAAACTAACAAAACAGATCTTAGTTTACAGACTAACTTTACTAGAATACATTAAGCTTGTGTATTATAGGGATATTTTTATTTAAAAAGTATAATTTCGGCCGGAACACCACTTTAACGTGGAACTCAACCTAAAAAGGGAAGTTACACTTATCCTCCTTCATTCTCTCCTTATTGTAAACGTTACTTTCTGTGGGGGATCGGGTACTTAGTTTTGACAGGTACCCTCTCCCACTTCCACTGGGAATGCCTAAGCAATCTGAGCTTGAATTCAGCTTTTTCTGAATGAATGCAAAGAGCTCTCTGATTGGACAAGATGGAGAGGCAGGAAGGTGATGTCATGCTCTCCACCTTACTCAATCAGAGAATGCTTTGCATTCAATCAGAAAATGAAAAACCTCCTCTGAATGGTGCCCATGCTGAGAGGTCAACCTTCTGTTTGAACAAGACATTAGACCAGCTGCTCAGCATGGGACCTGGAAGCAAGTGGAGATGACTGGAGTGGGGTGTCCACTTCAGTGATTTCCAGCGACATCAACCAGGTATGGTATCAACGGCGGCCGGTCCATAAAGGGCGCAGGGGCGCTGCCCCCCTAATGTTTATGTGTCGGCCTCTAATCTCCATGAGGGGCGCCGGACACATGGATTTCTATGGGTTTTTTTTTTCTTTTTTTGAAGCACATGATTAGAGCCTGAGGCTCTAATTGGCTTCAAAAAGGTTGGGCTCAGGCACAGAGCACAGCACCCTGAGCCCACTCACTTGTGCCTCTCCTCCCGGCCAATCAGGACAGGAAGCGGGTCCTAAGACCGGATTGGCCGGGAGGAGAAGCGTCCAGATTGGCCGGGAGAAGAAGCCGAGGAAGCTGCCCGTGACCTGGATGGGGTAAGTGCGGGTGGGCGGGTGAGTGAGCGGACGGGCGGGGGGGGTTGTTTTCCACCCCCCACAAAAAAAATGGAGCACCAGCCGCCACGGTATGGTATGTACATAGTTACAGTACATTAATTGAAGCTGGACAAATGTAACTATGTATAACATTCTGATGTCTTGAATTATTCTTTAATTCATTGTGTATTGCACAGAAGCCCAAACCTTCTTCATTCCCACACCTGCAGAATAAAGTGTCTATAAAGTCCTAGAATTGTATATGCAAATGAGAGGGAGTTTATTGGTTTCATGTTGGTTTTAAGTTGGCCATAGGAAGTTAGCTGTTTTTTTTTTTTACTTAGCCAGGGGGTTGAATGAACAAAAAAAAAAAACAAAAACAGATTCCTCTATCCACTCCATTCAGGCAAATGAGGTAGATGGAAGACATTGTATCTTAACTATATATATATATATTTTAAATCCCAAACATTAATTATCAGTGAAACATTGTGGGTGAAAAGTAATTTTGGCTTGCTGTATTAGACTGGTATATTGGACACAGGCCTCAGTATGGTGACATTGTGTCCGTTGCACAAACATCATGTGTTCTGACAAACATGTAGGAAGTAGAGAATGGTGAGAAAAACTGGCTAAAAGTTCTGACAGATAAAAATAAAAATGACAGTGGAGCAAGAAAACCCATTTTTGTAAGACTATACTGCATGGTGCTGTCCTGTAAGATTGTCACTTGAAAACTCTGCAAGTCTCATAATGAATTATGATTTAGCTTCACATTGCAGTTTTTATGTCAGTTTTATGGATTTTTTGTTCAATATTTCACACTTCATTTTTTCTCATTCTCTACTTTTCAACCTGATGAATATGTACAAGACTATAAATTATTCAGAGAGCAAAGTATGGCAAGGTCACTAACCACTCAATTGCTAGACTCTGATAGGACTCAAACGAAGCCAAAGAAATCAAGGCTCATATTTGGCAAATCCAAAAGTATATTTGTACAGTATATTTTTATTTATAGAACATATTATGGTGCATATAACTCTATGTTCTATGACAACCAGCACAAAATGAACACATGCAATAAGAGAAAAAAAAAAAAAAAAAATATATATATATATATATATATATATATATATATATATATATATATATATATATATATATACTGAGCAAAATGATAAAAAATGATCATTAGAAAATGATTCCTGATAGAAGATAGTGGTGAATTGATAAAACTCATCGACTTCAAGGAATTCAATGAGGAAAGTTTACTTGCAACAGCTGATGCTAATGCTTTATATACCAGCATTGATCAGGGAGATGCTGTACAGGCCATAAAATGGGCTTTACATCAGAAGACAAATCTCAAAAAGAAGCAAACTGATTTTATTGTGCAATTATTGGAGTTTGCCATGACTAACAAATACTTCTGGTATGGTAGACAATACTACCAACAGTGTAAGGGTGTTGCTATGGGAGCTAAATATGCTCCCAGTGTCATGAATTTAGTCATGGCAAAATGAGAAGAGGAGGAAATTTATCATGAATGGCCAGAGATGGCGCTATACAAGCACTACATAGACGATATTATGATTGTATGGGAGGGTTAATAAAATAATTCGGAAAGATTTTTACAAGGATTAAATGACAACAGATATAATGTGAGTTTTACAGGTGAATTTAGTGTTAATCTTATTAATTTTCTGGACCTCGCTCTTTTTAAGCTAAATGATAAGATTGGCACAAAAGAGTATTTTAAGGAAACGGATCGTAATACTTTTATTCCTACAAACAGCTGCCATCGCCGCAGGCAGATATACAATACCCCCAGCAGCCAGTTCACCAGAATCAAGAGAAAAATGTGTGTTAGACTTGGACTATCTTGATCAGACTGACAAACTGATTGAGGATACCTAGAGAAGGGTTACACACGTCCCTTTTTGGTTGGTGAAAGAGATCGCATTTTTTTAAAAGGAGAGACAGCAGTTATTGTTTAAGAGGAATAAAAAGAAGAAACAAACTGATGCAGGTTACAGTTTTATTACAGATTTTAATCTGAAATCTAGAGAGATAGAAAGCAACGTCAAGAAATACTGGACAATTCTGTTAAAGGATGAGATTTTAAATAAAATACTGCCAAAATACTATAAATTAATTTATAGAATTGTTAAAAATATACTGGACCCACCTCCCCAATGGGTAAAAATATTTCCAGACCTGAAAGGGTTTTTCAGATGTAATCAATGTGCAACATGTAGTTGGAGGAGAAGGAGAAGTGAGTTTGATTCTGTCACCAAAAAAAAAGATATGACATAAAATCCCTGATCACTTGTGACTCCACCCATGTGTATGTCCTGGAATGTCCTTGCTGGCTGCAATACGTGGGAAGGACCACAAGACAGTTGAAACCCCAATAGGGGAGCACATTAACAACATTAAAAAGGGCTTTGATAAGCACAGTGTCTTAAAAAAGGCCCAAAATACATCCCTGGGAATTACAGACCAGTTAGCCTAACATCAATAGTATGCAAGCTCATGGAGGGAATGATAAGGGACTATATACAAGATTTTAGTAATTAAAACTGTATCATTAACAGTAATCAGCATGGATTCATGAAGAATCGTTCTTGCCAAACCAATCTATTAAACTTCTATGAGGAGGTGAGTTGCCTATAGATAATGAAAGGCCTGTAGATGTGGTGTATCTGGATTTTGAAAAAGCATTTGACAGTTCCCCATAAACGTTTACTCTACAAAATAAGGTCCGTTGGCATGGACCATAGGGTGAGTACATAGATTTAAAACTGGCTACAAGGGCGAGTTCAGAGGGTGGTGATAAATGGGGAATACTCGGAATGGTCAGGGGTGTGTAGTGGGGTCCCACAGGGTTTTGTGCTGGGACCAATCCTATTTAATTTGTTCATAATTAGATGGGGTAAACAGTTCAATCTCTGTATTTGCAGACGATACTAAGCTAAGCAGGGCAATAACTTTTCCGCAGGATGAGGAAACCTTGCAAGAAGATCTGAACAAATTAATGAGTTGGGTAACTACATGGCAAATGAGGTTTATTGTAAAAAAAATGTAAAATAATGCATTTGGGTGGCAAAAATATGAATGCAATCTATACACTAGGGGGATAACCTCTGGGGGAATCTAAGATGGAAAAGGACCTGGGGGTCCTAGTAAATGATAGGCTCAGCAATGGCAAGCTGCTGCTAACAAAGCAAACAGAATATTGGCATGCATTAAAGAAGGATCAACTCCAGAGATAAAGAGATAATTCTCCCACTCTACAAAACTCTGGTCCGGCCGCACTTGGAGTATGCTGTCTAGTTCTGGGCATTAGTGCTCAGGAAGGATGTACTGGAAATGGAGCGAGTACAATGAAGGGCAACAAAACTATCAAAGGGTTTGGAGAACATTAGTTATGAAGAAAGGTTGTGAGCACTGAACTTATTCTCTCTGGAGAAGAGACGCTTCTCCAGAGAGGGGATATGATTTCAATTTACAAATACCATAGTGGTGACCCCACAATAGGGATAAAACTTTTTTGCGGAAGGGAGTTTAACAAGACACGTGGCCACTCATTAAAATTAGAAGAAAAGAGGTTTAACCTTAAATTACGTAGAGGGTTCTTTACTGTAAGAGCAGCAAGGATGCGGAATTCCCTTCCACAGGCGGTGGTCTAAGCGGGGGGCATCGATAGTTTCAAAAAACTATTAGATAAGCACCTGAATGACCGCAACATACAGGGATATACAATGTAATATTGACATATAATCACACACATAGGTTGGACTTGATGGACTTGTATCTTTTTTCAATCTCACCTACTATGTAACTATGTAAGATATCAACCTAAACTGCTTTTTGACTAATTTTTGATAGGTGTTGTGATGATTTAGAGGGTACCATAAGAGTTATATCACTATGCCGACAAGTTCCTTCTTTCTTTCTCCTTTCTTCGTAAATGGGATGCATCCCTTTCAAATATCTATATTATGCATAATATAACTCTTTCACTAGAGAATAGGTAAGAAGGGAGAGGCTAATAATATACATGGAATATAAGGGTAATCTAGCATTTTTATTAGATCCCAATGCAAAAGTTTTGTCATGCCCCTAAAAAGGTTAGCAATGTAGTAATTTCACCTCCAATGAGTGAGGAGAGGAAAATAATATATATATATTATGTTGATATGATTTTTTATAGGAGAGAAGAGAAATAGATAGGATATATATTAAAAACTTGTTTTTTGTTCTTGCAGCCTGCTCGCAAACAGTGTTTATATAGTTATTATGTATAATGTTTGTAACTTGTAAGATGAATATTCATTGTGGATGGGTTAATTCCTACTATAAAGATGGTGTGGTGATGTCATGCATCCTTCTGCTCCATGAGAACGTCAAATGACAAAACTAGTAGGGTGGGGCTAGGACGCTGACGTCATCGCGCTTGCCTGGATCACGCTCGCAGCTTTCGGATTGCAGCCGGAGGCGATAGGCACATATTAAAAACAAAGTGTTCCCTAGTGTCGGGTGTTCTTGATGATTTTAATAAACCACAGTGATTTTAAATGGTTTTACGCTATGGAGATTTTCCTCCCTGTTTTCTAAACCTTATATATTATTGGGTTTGACTTGAGAGAGTGGGCATCGTGGGGAGCCTTCCAGTTTGATGTTTGATGCAGTTTTGCTGGTTTATAATTTGACCAGCCATTACTTCTGGTGAGTCAATGTGGTGTGAATGGTGAAGGAGCACATCGGGTGTTTTTTTACACAAATAAGATTTACAATGAAGGATTTCTGATCACCTCTTTTGGATTTTCCTCTATGGTACTCTATATGAACTTTATCTTTTGGATTGCATATGAATTTTCTTGGATCACCAATGAACTTTTTTATTTAAATAGGAAACAGGCATTTTTCAGAGTGAAGGAAAAAAGTGGGGTACATGGTGCTACCCTATTGTACCAAGTGGTGTAAAAAGTGAGTAACCTCCCACCAGTGGAGGCAAAAATACCTATGCTGTTGGAGTTAGGTTTATGTAAATATATCCATATGTGGTGGATATAAAAGTGTAGTGTGGCAAAAACCATGGCAAGTGAAAAGAAAAAGGGTGCCTATGTGCACATATAAACAAATATGTATATTCCGTCAAACAAGGATGTGGAAAAATATGTAGTATATAGCCATAGCTAATTAACCAAAAATGTGAGCTAACATCATACATATACTGTATTTATTGGCGTATAACACTCACTTTTTCACCATGAAAATTGGGTGCAAATAGTGCATGCGTGTTATACGCCAATACTTCAGTTTTAGCTGCCTCGGAGGGGACAGGGAGGGGGGGCAGGACGAGCACCGTCAGATTACATAAAGTGAGAATCTCCTGTTTACTTGGCAGCCTCTGTAATAGGAACTCCCATCTCCTGGGCCTCCATTGGACCACTGTTCTGTCTATCATAGGAGATTCTCACTGTATGTAATCTGTCGGCGCTCGTCCCGCCCCCCTCCCTGTCCCCTCTGGGCTGCAGATGGGCATTGATCAGGCTGCACTGATGGCAATGGTGAGGCTGCTGCATTGATGGCAATGGTGAGGCTGCATTGATGTGGACTGATGAGGCTGCATTGATGGCACTTGTGAGGCTGCAGATGGGCACTGACCCATATTTTGCTTCAAAGTTCCTTATTTAAAATGTAAGTTTTTTTTCCTGAAACTTCCCTCTTAAAATGAATGTGCGTGTTATACGCCTGTGCGTGTTATATGCCGATAAATACGGTATATTGAAGGTACCAATATAAGTGAGACCTCCAAAATGACATAACAGAAAAATCAAAAAATATATATAAATATATGTATATTAAAGTAACCAAAAATTCAATATTGTTAAAAAGTCCCAGAGCAGGGGTATAGAAATATAAATAAAAATATATGAAGATATATAAACAAAGTCCCGTGCAGATTATGTGTGAAAAAACAAAAATAATATAAACCTAAAAATAACATACACAAAATATATAGAGTTAAAAATATGGATAAAAGTAAAAATAAATGAATATATAGTCCCAGGGGATAAGATGTATATCTCAGGAGTATATTCCAGGATAACCGGTTATGATCCTTTCAAGTGACTTCGGTGCTCAGCAGATAGGGTGACTTAAGGTGCTCCCCCCGTTGTGTCCCCACTCACCAAATGTTGTCACCCCTACAGGGGTAATAGGTGTAATGCCGCGTACACACGGTCGGACTTTCCGGCATACTTGGTCCGGCGGACCAGAGTGTGCCGGACAATCCGCCCGTGTGTGGGCGGCGGCCGACTTTTCCGGCGGACTTCTTCCCAAAAGCCCGCCGGACCTAGATTTGAAACAAGTTTTAAATCTTTCCGCCAGACTCAGTTTCGGGCGGAAAGTCCGCTCGTGTGTGTGCTGGTCCGACGGAAAGCCCGCTCGTGTGTATGCTGGTCCGACGGACCAGATACGACACGAGGGCAGGGTATTGCATCTCGCGCTCGCTGCAATAGGAAAAACAAATTTTCCTATTGCGGCGAGCGCGGGACATACCAGGCCCTTAGGTCTGGTATGGATTATAAAGGGAACCCCCCCTACGCTGAAAAAACGGCGTGGGGTCCCCCCTAAAATCCATACCAGACCCCGATCCGAGCACGCAGCCTGGCCGGTCAGGAAAGGGGGTGGGGACGAGCGAGCGCCCCCCCCCATCCTGAACCGTACCAGGCCGCATGCCCTCAACATGGGGGGTGGGTGCTTTGGGGTAGGGGGGCGCCCTGCGGGGCCCCCCCACCCCAAAGCACCTTGTCCCCATGTTGATGAGGACAAGGGCCTCTTCCCGACAACCCTGGCCGTTGGTTGTCGGGGTCTGCGGGCGGGGGCTTATCGGAATCTGGGAGCCCCCTTTAATAAGGGGGGCCCCCCAGATCCCGGCCCCCCACCCTATGTGAATGAGTATGGGGTACATGGTACCCCTACCCATTCACCTAGGGAAAAAGTGTAAGTAATAAAACACACTACACAGGTTTTTAAAATATTTTATTAAACAGCTCCGGGGGGGGGATCTTCCTCCGGCTTCGGGGGGTCTTCTTCCGGCTTCGGGGGTCCCTCCGCTTCATCTTCTCCCGGCGTCCGGTTGGTTCTTCTCCGCTCTCTTCTCCCGGTGTTCCTGTTCTTCGGCCGGCTCCTCTGCTGTCTTCAAGTAGCTCTCTTGCCAGCAGAGGTCCGGACTTCTGGGCTTCTGGGCTTCTGGGCTTCTGGGCTTCTCTTCCCCAGATGTTGACACGACGCTCTCTCCTGCTGGACTGCTCTCCGAGGGCTGCGTTGTGACTTATATAGGCGGAGACCCCGCCCCCTTTTGATGTCACAGTCCCTGGGCATGCTGGGACTGTGACGTTTTAGGGGGCGTGGTCAACATCACCCAGTGACCACGCCCCCTAAAACGTCACAGTCCCAGCATGCCCAGGGACTGTGACATCAAAAGGGGGCGGGGTCTCCGCCTATATAAGTCACAACGCAGCCCTCGGAGAGCAGTCCAGCAGGAGAGAGCGTCGTGTCAACATCTGGGGAAGAGAAGCCCAGAAGCCCAGAAGCCCAGAAGTCCGGACCTCTGCTGGCAAGAGAGCTACTTGAAGACAGCAGAGGAGCCGGCCGAAGAACAGGAACACCGGGAGAAGAGAGCGGAGAAGAACCAACCGGACGCCGGGAGAAGATGAAGCGGAGGGACCCCCGAAGCCGGAAGAAGACCCCCCGAAGCCGGAGGAAGATCCCCCCCCGGAGCTGTTTAATAAAATATTTTAAAAACCTGTGTAGTGTGTTTTATTACTTACACTTTTTCCCTAGGTGAATGGGTAGGGGTACCATGTACCCCATACTCATTCACATAGGGTGGGGGGCCGGGATCTGGGGGGCCCCCCTTATTAAAGGGGGCTCCCAGATTCCGATAAGCCCCCGCCCGCAGACCCCGACAACCAACGGCCAGGGTTGTCGGGAAGAGGCCCTTGTCCTCAACATGGGGACAAGGTGCTTTGGGGTGGGGGGGCCCCGCAGGGCGCCCCCCTCCCCCAAAGCACCCACCCCCCATGTTGAGGGCATGCGGCCTGGTACGGTTCAGGAGGGGGGGGGCGCTCGCTCGTCCCCACCCCCTTTCCTGACCGGCCAGGCTGCGTGCTCGGATCGGGGTCTGGTATGGATTTTAGGGGGGACCCCACGCCGTTTTTTCGGCATAGGGGGGTTCCCTTTATAATCCATACCAGACCTAAGGGCCTGGTATGCCCCGCGACGGGGCTCGCAAGGTGTCAATCTCGCCGATAAAAGCGGCAAGATTGACATCCTTTTCTAGTCCCGTCGCACCTGAGTCACGTTCAAAATGAACGGACTTGTCCGTGTGTGGGCAAGTCCGTTCATTCTGAAAGTCCGCCGGAACTCCGGCGAAAGTCCGTCGGAAAGACGGGCGGACTTAGCCCGCCGGAAAGTCCGGGTGTGTGTGGGCAAGTCCGTCCGTTTTAAAGTCCGGCGCACCTGGCGGACAAAGTCCGTCGGAAAGTGTGCCGGACCAAGTAGGATAGAAAGTCCGACCGTGTGTACGCGGCATAAGTGTGTGATCGTGGATTGGCTTCCTCCTAGGCTATGATGTTAGCTCACATTTTTGGTTTATTAGATATGGCTATATACTACATATTTTTCCACATCTTTGTTTGACGGAATATACATATTTGTTTATATGTGCACATAGCCACCCTTTTTCTTTTCACTTGGCACGGTTTTTGCCACACTACACTTTTATATCCACCACATATTGATAAATTTACATAAACCTAACTCCAACAGCATAGGTATTTTTGCCTCCACTATTGGGAGGTTACTCACTTTTTACACCACTTGGTACAATAGGGTAGCGCCACGTACCCCACTTTTTTCCTTTATTTTATGTAAGTTCCCTTGGGAACCTAACAGGGGGGCTGCAACCCTTAATTTTCCTGAGCGTGGGGTATATCATATATTTGATTTTTCAAAGTGAGTTTCCTTATGGTGACAACATTAGACCACACTTGTTTAATATGTGTTGAAATAACCAATTGCAGTAACCATCAGAAGCTCACGTGAAAGGGTGACACCTCTGCCTCCAATTAAAAATATATGGCACTCTGTGATCTGACTAAGCAAAACATGTAGGGTCATGTCGAAGCTGATATGGGTTGTCCAGTTTGTTTGTATCAGTGCAGTGAACCATCCCAGAGAGCAAGGATAACTTGCCACAAATTTGTGGTAGTGTTGAATTGTAAGTCTGTTAACTTACTGCACCTTTTCACTGGCAAGTTTTACATTTGCAGAGCACTTGAAGCACAAGTTCTAGTTGATACTTTTCCAATTTGTAGCAAATTTGCGTGGCAGGTCTCTAGCAAGAGCAACGTTGCAGTGGTGAGTCTACAGCAAGAGCTCTGCAAGTATACAGCATGAAAATTCAGCCACAGTGACCCCTGTTGTGAGATGACAATTGTACAACACAACTGAACCAGATTTTGCAGCAGACTTGCAGAATGTTTGCAAAGAAAGTTGATCTGGAGTGCTGCAATTGGGCAACAAACTTGTGAAGCCTCGGAAGTCTAGCAATAGCTGAGCAAGTAATTTTCAAACTTGCAGCACAATTGCTTGCTATCTGGGATGATATCCATGATACATTTTGAGCATATTCTTCTGAATGCATTAGAAATACTGTTGCTTGTATTGTGCTGCTACCATTTGTACATCCCCATTTCTCTATGCATTACCCTAATAAAAAAGGACAAAAGTCAGAGCTTGATATGATAATACCCGCATGTCACCTCTGCCTTCAGATTTACAGCTATGCATATAATACCATATTGTATATACATTACAAGTACTGTGTTCCTTTTTATGGTGCAGGAAAAACATTGACTGATGTGTAATGTATACCATAGAGAAGAAAAGATTGCAATAAAGCACTGGATATTTGCTTTACCAGAATGTATTAAAATATTAAAAATTACCATCATATTATATATTTTGATGTAATAACCTCATCAATAATGTGACACTGGAAATGTAATATGTTCAACTTCCAAGCATTTTTGCATTGTTGCTATACATCTAGACATCACACTTGAAACATTTTAAAATACTGTATATTTGTACAAGCCTTGACAAGCAATTTGACAGGTTTGGAGTGTAGCTCAATGGGCTGGCGTGCCTATGAATACAAATGTATTTCTCCAAAATAATTAACAAAATGGGTTGTTTAACTGTATAGTGTCAGTTTGCTCAAAAATGTAAATAGATGCTAACCACCAGATTTTTATTAAGAGAATTTCAGCTGTGAAATATCTGCTTCTGAGTTCCTTGCTCCATCCATTCTTTTGAATGTTAGGAGATTTCTTTGTTTTCTTCTGGAATTTTTAATCATCCCTGCAGCTGAAGTTGATTTTTTTTTAATAGTGTAGCAAAGCATAAGCACTTGGCATGTTTTTATTGCTCTCTGTCCCCATTGGTAAGATATGTCCTCTCTGTTTGTCCTGGTATCCCTTTGTTATGGGAAATTTTACAGTTGTGAGCAGAACACGAGGTAGGGAGGAATCCTCAAATGGGAACACTGGTTTCATTGAAAACTGTCTAACGGGGAATTCTATTTATGTGTAGTTTTCCTCCCACTTCCTGTTGCATTTCCAGGGCTGGAAGGGAAGTAGAATATGCCCAATGTGATACAGACAGCAAAAAATAAATTGACAGGGACAATTACTCTTCCCCACTCTATTCAACACTAACAAAAAGGGTTGGCTATACATATGCTTTAAAGTGGTTCTAAAGGCAGAAGTTTTTTTCTTATCTTAAAGTGATTGTAAAGTCTCGCAGCCCCAATCCTCCTCTTCTTGGGTCCCTCTTGGGTGCTCCTGACCCCTCCCTCCTGTTGAGTGCCCCCACAGCAAGCAGCTGGCTATGGGGGCACCCGAGCCAAGTCTGCAGCTTCCTGTGTCCTTTCAGACACAGAGCCATGGCCCAGCCCCTTCCTCTTTTTCTCCTCATTGGCCAGAACACTCTGGTCAGCACTCTCAGCCATTGACTGAGAGCGCTGATCGAGAGCCAATCTGCAGACCTTTTTTGGTCATGCCCCCTTCGGTCAGCCCCTGAACTTCAGTACAAACAGGCCAAATATCAGCTATTTCTAAAGCTTAAAGGCATCATTCAAGTATGGGATTTAAATGATTTGTGCATTTACAATGCAGCCTTTGAAGCTGGATGAAAAGACCTTCTGCCCATTGTATGACTTTTGTGTTACCCTTTTTGCATTGACACATTCCCCATGGCAGTTGCCAGCTTCCCATGCCTCTTTTTGACTAATAGCCCTAAAAATGGCCTAAATCTTAATAAAAGGTGGGGTTTACCAAATGTTTAATAAGATTTTCCATACCCTTGGCAATTCTTGCCCCATTAGTTTAGTCCATCGGTAGTTTTAATGTATTTAAAGCTTGACTATAAGCAAAAAACAAATGCATATATGACATACTGTACATACCTGTATATAGGTCTCATTTACCTACCAAAGAATTTGTCTTTTTCTCCATCCAGTTCTAAGATTACAAGTTCAATCACACAGTAAAAGCCCTGTCTGGCAGTGAAGGAGACCTTATTTTTCTCTATTGCAGTAAAAATTGCATTTACAGCTCTTGTTCCTCTCCCGGCCTGTGACTGAACAGTGGTTAGAGAAGCAGCAGACTTATGAGCTCATCTCTCCATCATTCTGCTCTCTACTGCTCTTTGTAACGACAAGAGCACTGCAGCACAACTGGCTCCTTGTGCTGCTTCTGCCTGCTCCACTCTGAGCTCTGCTGTAGGGGGACAGTAATGATTATTTATACCAATGGATTTTCCAGGGATACAATTTGACTGATCCAGATCTATCATCTGTATAATGATCTGGATGAGCTGATTTGCCTGGAACTTAGCTAATATTTCAGTGTTTGATTGATGCAGGAATGTCAGCCTTTATGATTTGGAAAGCTTTTTGCCCCTTCCTGGTTTAGTGCTGTAGGTTTAAAAAACAAAAATAAAATAAAAAGTAAAATTTAAAGATGTATAAATGGTAAATGCCTTCGGCAAAATTTTGATCTGTTATAGGACCAGCAATTGTAAAGACTGGTCATTGTACATGACTACTCTTACAGTTAGTAACATCCAGAGATTCATGAGGTTTAAAGTCTATGGTCACCTTTTACAAAATAATAAATGCACATTATTTTTCAGGTAAAAAAAAGTGCATGTATTATTTTTTTTACAATGCAGCCTGCAAAGCATTGCATTCGCTATTAATGGACCACAGATTCAATGCCAGACTCTTGCAGATGCTCAGTAAACTGTCTGCCCATATGGACAGACAACTACTGAAAAGCAAGAAGAGTCAATACACTATGAGAGTGCTCATCAGCGCACTAGTAGTTCATTGAGAACTACAAGTTATCTGTTGCTGTGGCATACGGAACCTGTAGTTCATTCATTCACAGATCTCTGAATGAATGACGTGGCATTTGGGTTTCTTTATTAGATATAGTTTGCTCATCCCTGGTAACTAGTGAGGAGAAAATTAGTTAGGCAAATGCAAATACTGTAGCATATCACTGGCAACAAGTTAGAAAAGTTTGATACCAACTAGTGGCCCCCAGTTACTGAGGACATGCAGAGGATCTGCGCACTAAAAGTGTTCATTTACTGGTCACAAGCCAGCAGTTTCATCCAGCAGTGAAAATTAAACAGAATCACTGCAAATCTGGGTTCAACCGAGTTGTTTACTCATCACACAGCCATGAATAATGCAGCACGGCTGATCATACATGGTTTAATTTATTTTGCAAATGCAATGAAAGTGACTGTAAACGTTAACTTTTTTTTTTTTAATAACAAACATGACATACTTACCTGCTCTGTGCAGTGGTTTTGCATAGAGCAGCCCAGATCGTTCTCTTCTAGGGTCCCTCGCCAGCACTCCTCTCCCCCCAATGAGTGCCCCCATAGCCCCAGAGCAATTGTGTGGGCTCGCTCCAGTGCCAGCTCTGTGTGTTCATACAGACACAAAAAGCATGGGTCGGCCCCATCCCCTGGCTCCCTCCTCACTGGCTGTGACCAACAGCAGTGGGAGGCAATGGCTCAATGGCTCCAGCTGCTGTGTCTGAGCCTCTGCTTTTGTACACATCGCTGAATCAAGATCAGGTAAGTATAAGGGGGACAAACAAAAATACAATAATGTTGCGCTACTCACAAAAATTAAAAGATGACGCATAAAGCAGCCAGCATCCACAATGTAGTAACAAAGCAAAACAGATGGGTGATATAAATGCAGCGCTTAATAAAGGTGAACGGTGCACATAAATGTGACTATCAGACATATAAAAAAGTGGTGTAAAATAGGTGAAAAAATATTATAAACAATTTTTTTCATGAAATAACTATTTAGTCCATAGCCATATAAGTGTCCAACTCAGTGAGTGTTATAAACGTATAAGTGTCCAACAAGGTGGGATGATATGTTTATGGGTGGACAAGAAGTTAATCTTAGATGTCATATAAATCACAGGGATGGTGTCTCAAAACTCTTGGATGCCATGTAAATCACAGGGATGGTGTTCCAATAGTCGATATCCACAAAAAAGTATAGAAGGAGCAAATGCCCTTACCGGAATGGGTGGACACGTTTGCCATACGGCTAGGTGTCATACAGGCTTGTGGATCAGCGATCCCAATTGAAGCTCGATGGGAGGACGTATAGAGCAGGTTCTCCTGGTTCTTCTGTGGCAATCGTTGGTGAGCTGAGGGAGATGGATGATCCGGAACTCGATGTAGGTGTCTCACCCACAAAGGTATGATGGAGGAATGCAGCCCGGCAAATCAGCATCACCTCCTCTTTGCTAAAGCATCCATCTCCCTCAGCTCACCAACGATTGCCACAGAGGAACCAGGAGAACCTGCTGTATACGTCCTCCCATCGAGCTTCCATTGGGATCGCTGATCCACAAGCCTGTATGACACCTAGTCGTATGGCAAACGTGTCCACCCATTCCGGTAAGGGTATTTGCTCCTATACTTTTTTGTGGATATCGACTATTGGAACACCATCCCTGTGATTTACATGGCATCCAAGAGTTTTGAGACACCATCCCTGTGATTTATATGACATCTAAGATTAACTTCTTGTCCACCCATAAACATATCACCCCACCTTGTTGGCTATGGACTAAATAGTTATTTCATGAAAAAAATTGTTTATAATATTTTTTCACCTATTTTACACCACTTTTTTACATGTCTGGTAGTCACATTTATGTGCACCGTTCACCTCTATTTAGCGCTGCATTTATATCACCCATCTGTTTTGCTAAGTATAAGGGGGAGCTAATTGAGGAGCAGCACACAGTAGGGTTTTTACCTTAAAGGTGAAGTAAACCCTGATGGGTTTTTCTTCCTTTCTTCTTCCCTGCAAAGAAAAGGCATAATGTGCCAGTATGCATCGCATACCAGCACATTACGTGACACTTACCAGCAAACTAAGCCCTTGTGGTCCCCGCTGGAGGCCACATCCATCTTTGCCCATCTTCCTTCTGGGGCCGTGGACTCTGGCTATGTGACTGGCCGGAGTCGCATGATGTCACTCCCATGCATGTGCACGGTAGCCGCCGGTCACTGCACACACTCCTGATGAAACGGCACAGGCGGCCATTCCTTCAGAGCGCATGTGCCGATTACATCATCGACGCAGTATACAGTAAATATCTCCTAAACGGTGCAAGTTTAGGAGATATTTACAGTACCTATAGGTAAGCCTTATAATTATTCTAGGCTTACCTATAGGTACAAATTTACACAGGAGGGTTTACAACCTCTTTAATAAGCAGAATGCAATAAGGTAAAACATCTTCAGCCTTTAGAAGCACTTTAACCACTTGCCGACCGCCGCACGACGATGTACGTCGGCAGAATGGCACGGGCAGGCAAAAGGACTTACAGGTACATCCTTGCCTTCCCGAGGGGGGGGGGTCCGATCGGACCCCCCCGATGCCTGTGGCGGTCGGATTCTCATCAGGAGCGATGTGAGGTGAGGGGGAGGCCACTCATTCGTGGCTCCCCCCTCACGATCGCTCCTGGCGAATGACAGGCTTCCTCTGCATAGTAAACAGAAGCGGAGGAAGTGATGTCATCTCTCCTCGGCTTGGTATTTTCCGTTCCGGCGCCGAGGAGAGAAGTCATCGCTATGTGTGCACAAACACTACACACACAGTAGAACATGCCAGGCATACATTACACCCCCCTTTACCCCCCGATCCCCCCCGATCACCCCCTAATCACCCCTCCCCCCCCCCCCGTCACACTGACACCAAGCAGTTTTTTTTTTTTTTCTGATTGCTGCATTGGTGTCAGTTTGTGACAGTTAGTGTGGTAGGGCAGTGTTAGTGTTAGCCCCCTTTATGTCTAGGGTACCCCCCCTAACCCCCCCTAATAAAGTTTTAACCCCTTGATCACCCCCGTCGCCAGTGTCACTAAGCGATCATTTTTCTGATCGCCGTATTAGTGTCAGTGGTGACGCTAGTTAGGGAGGTAAATATTTAGGTTCGCCGTCAGTGTTTTATAGCGGCAGGGACCCCCATATACTACCTAATAAAGGTTTTAACCCCTTGATTGCCCCCTAGTTAACCCTTTCACCAGTGATCAACGTATAACTGTTACGGGTGACGCTGGTTAGTTCGTTTATTTTTTATAGTGTCAGGGCATCCGCCGTTTATTACCGAATAAAGGTTTAGCCCCCTGATCGCCCGGCGGTGATATAACTTAGGTTTTAGGGTCAAATAAGGTCTGCGTCGCCCCAGGCAGTGTCAGGTTAGCGCCAGTACCGCTAACACCCACGCACGCAGCATACGCCTCCCTTAGTGGTATAGTATCTGAACGGATCAATATCTGATCCGATCAGATCTATACTAGTGTCCCCAGCAGTTTAGGGTTCCCAAAAACGCAGTATTAGCGGGATCAGCCCAGATACCTGCTAGCACCTGCGTTTTGCCCCTCCGCCCGGCCCAGCCCAGCCCACCCAAGAGTCAGGCCTGATCCCTGTGATCGCTAACAGTTTTTTTGGTAGCGTTTTGGTGAACTGGCAAGCACCAGCCCCAGGCAGCGTCAGGTTAGTGTCAGTACCGCTAACACCCACGCACGCACCGTACACCTCCCTTAGTGGTATAGTATCTGCACGGATCAATATCTGATCCGATCAGATCTATAATAGCATCCCCAGCAGTTTAGGGTTCCCAAAAACGCAGTGTTAGCGGGATCAGCCCAGATACCTGCTAGCACCTGCGTTTTGCCCCTCCACCCAGCCCAGTCCAGCCCAGCCCAGCCCACCCAAGTGCAGTATCAATCGATCACTGTCACTTACAAAACACTAAACGGATAACTGCAGCGTTCGCAGAGTCAGGCCTGATCCCTGCGATCGCTAACAGTTTTTTTGGCAGCGTTTTGGGGAACTGACAAAGACCAGCGGCCTAGTACACACCGGTCGTAGTCAAACCAGCACTGCAGTAATATTTGGTGACGTGGTGAGTCCCATAAGTACAGTTCAAGCTGGTGAGGTGGCAAGCACAAGTAGTGTCCCGCTGCCACCAAGAAGAAGACAAACACAGGCCTGTCTTGCCCATAATGCCCTTCCTGCTGCATTCACCAATCCTATTTGGGAACCCACCACTTCTGCAGCGCCCGTACTTCCCTCATTCACATCCCCAACCAAATGCAGTCGGCTGCATGAGAGGCATTTTCTTTATGTCCTCCCGAGTACCCCTACCCAATGAACCCCCCAAAAAAGATGTCGTGTCTGCAGCAAGCGCAGATATAGGCGTTACACCCGCTATTATCGTCCCTCCTGTCCTGACAATCCTGGTCTTTGCATTGGTGAATGTTTTGACTGCTACCATACACTAGTTGAGTATTACGTAGGGTACAGCATTGCACAGACTAGGCACACTTTTACAGGGTCTCCCAAGATGCCATTGCATTTTGAGAGACCCGAACCTGGAACCGGTTACAGTTACAAAAGTTACAGTTACAAAAAAACGTGTAAAAAAAAAAAAAAAAAAAAAAAAACACAAAAAAAACCACAAAAAATATAAAATAAAAACAAAAATAGTTGTCGTTTTATTGTTCTCTCTCTCTCTATTCTCTCTATATTGTTCTGCTATTTTTTACTGTATTCTATTCTGCAATGTTTTATTGTTATTATGTTTTATCATGTTTGCTTTTCAGGTATGCAATTTTTTATACTTTACCGTTTACTGTGTTTTATTGTTAACCATTTTTTTGTCTTCAGGTACGCCATTCAGCTGCAGCTCGGATTTATTTATCTTGACAGCAACAGCGTTTGCTCCCACGATATATAAAGCCGTGACTCCAGCGGAGGTGATATATGCCAAAGCATGGGGGCAGCAGGGGCGGAGGAGCGATTTGCTCCTACCTTTTGCGGGAGGATGCCCTCATGCTTCGGCATATATAAACGGTGCATGTATGCCCATCATTAGAAGTGGGTGGATGAAGGGAGGTATTCTAATGGTGGGCATACCCTCCGATCATTCTCTTTTTTTCGTTCAGCCCACAGGCTGCATGAAAAAAAAAAAGATTACAATATATGCCCAACAAGGACCAGCAACGTACTGGTATGTTGCTGGACTTTGAGTGGTTATACCAGAATGATGCCTGCAGGCTTAGGTATCATCTTGGTATCATTCTTTTCAGCCAGCGGTCGGCTTTCATGTAAAAGCAATCCTAGCAGCTAATTAGCCTCTAGACTGCTTTTACAAGCAGTGGGAGGGAATGCCCCCCCCCCCCCACAGCCTTCCATGTTTTTCTCTGGCTCTCCTGTCCCAACAGGGAACCTGAGAATGCAGCCGGTGATTCAGCCAGCTGACCATAGAGCTGATCAGAGACTAGAGTGGCTCCAAACATCTCTATGGCCTAAGAACCCGGAAGCTACGAGCATTTCATGACTTAGATTTCGCTGGATGTAAACAGCGCCATTGGGAAATTGGGAAAGCGTTTTATCACACCGATCTTGGTGTGGTCAGATGCTTTGAGGGCAGAGGAGAGATCTAGGGTCTAATAGACCCCAATTTTTTCAAAAAAGAGTACCTGTCACTACCTATTGCTATCATAGGGGATATTTACATTCCCTGAGATAACAATAAAAATGATTTTAAAAAAAAATGAAAGGAACAGTTTAAAAATAAGATAAAAAAGCAAAAAAATAATAAAGAAAGAAAAAAAAAAAGTATCCCTGTTCCCCCCTGCTCTCGCGCAAAGGCGAACGCAAGCGTCGGTCTGGTGTCAAATGTAAACAGCAGTTGCACTATGCATGTGAGGTATCACCACGAAGGTCAGATCAAGGGCAGTAATTTTAGCAGTAGACCTCCTCTGTAAATCTAAAGTGGTAACCTGTAAAGGCTTTTAAAAGCTTTTAAAAATGTATTTAGTTTGTCGCCACTGCACGTTTGTGCGCAATTTTAAAGCATGTCATGTTTGGTATCCATGTACTCGGCCTAAGATCATCTTTTTTATTTCATCAAACATTTGGGCAATATAGTGTGTTTTAGTGCATTCAAATTTTAAAAAGTGTGTTTTTTCCCCCAAAAATGCGTTTAAAAAAATCGCTGCACAAATACTGTGTGAAAAAAAAAGAAACACCCACCATTTTATTCTGTAGGGCATTTGCTTTAAAAAAAATATATAATGTTTGGGGGTTCACAGTAATTTTCTTGCAAAAAAAAAATTTTTTTTTCATGTAAACAAAAAGAAAGGGCTTTGTCTTCAAGTGGTTAGAAGAGTGGGTAATGTGTGACATAAGCTTCTAAATGTTGTGCATAAAATGCCAGGACAGTTCAACCCCCCCCCCCCCCAAATGACCCCATTTTGGAAAGTAGACAATCCAACTTGTGACACAAGTTGCGGGCAAGAGACAAATTTTTTTTTTTTTTTTGCACAAAGTTGTCACTAAATGATATATTGCTCAAACATGCCATGGGAATATGTGACATTACACCCCAAAATACATTCTGTTGCTTCTCCTGAGTATGGGGATACCACATGTGTGAGACTTTTTGGGAGCCTAGCTGCATACGGGACCCCGAAAACCAAGCACCGCCTTCAGGCTTTCTAAGGGCGTAAATTTTTGATTTCATTCTTCACTGCCTATTACAGTTTTTCGTACGCGGCTAGGCTCCCAAAAAGTCCCACACAAAAGTCCCACACATGTGGTATCCCCGTACTCAGGAGAAGCAGCTAAATGTATTTTGGGGTGCAATTCCACATATGCCCATGGCCTGTGTGAGTAATATATCATTTACTGACAACTTTGTGCAAAAAAAAAAAAAAATTGTCACTTTCCCGCAACTTGTGTCAAAATATAAAATATTCCATGGACTCAACATGCCTCTTAGCAAATAGCTTGGGGTGTCTACTATCCAAAATGGGGGTGTTGTGCCATCTGGGCATTTTATGGCCTTCAAAACTGTGATAGGTAGTGAGGAGTGACATTTTTTTTACCAAAGACATGTGGCCGAATACATTTTTGCCTAAATGTATGACTAAAATTGAGTTTATTTGATTTTTTTTATAACAAAAAGTAGAAAATATCATTTTTTTTTCAAAATTTTCGGCCTTTTTCCGTTTATAGCGCAAAAAATAAAAATGGCAGAGGTGATCAAATACCATCAAAAGAAAGCTCTATTTGTGGGAAGAAAAGGACGTTTCGTTAGGGTAGAGCATTGCATGACCGCGCAATTAGCAGTTAAAGCGACGCAGTGCCAGATTGTAAAAAGTGCTCTGGTCAGGAAGAGGGTAAATCCTTCCGGGGCTGAAGTGGTTAAGCTTTGCTTATGACAATTTGACTATGTAAGGGTTAACTACACAGGGATAACAAGTACTTCAGCGTGCTGCAAGTAGTTGCTACCATAGTCACAGAGTTTCCAGTCCATTGCAAAAATGTCTGTGATTGCTCAGTAATTGTTCCTTTTCTCCGTGGTTTCAGACATCATTAAAAACACACACAATGCCCATGCTTACTTCAACTAAAACTCAAAATAGCAATCTTTCAAATCACAAAGTGCCATACAAAGAAAGAATGATGTAATTTAACTTTTTATAAACCTTGTCATGTACAGTAACTGAAATTTTAAAGATTTGATCCAGCTGTTGTGCTCTAGTCATATCTAGAAAATAATGTAGTAAGGTATGATTAGCTGTAATTTTGCAAGACATAACATCGACATTTTATGCAGCATTGTAAACATAATGAAAACCACACAGTCATTACATGTAGGTAACAATCAAAACAAAAGGCTGGAAATAGTTAGAGAGTGCCACACAATAATAACAGTTTTGGCAGCTATATATATATGCCAATTTGACAGCATACGCAGAAGTGGACTGGGGCTCTGGGGCCCACCAGAGGAAGTTAAATGGGATCCACCTGGCCAATATCTCAAATTTTTCAACATGACACAAATACAGTCTTCATCCAACAACACTGCCTGTTTTTTGATGCCACAACCTAACACAAAAGAATTGTACTTTATGTTGTATTTAAAACACTGTCATGCAGATATATCCTGACATAGCATTCCATCTCATTTCTATCATTGTACGCAGTGAGCAAAATCTATGATATATAGAACAGTGAAGAAACCTATGACTTACATTATATGCTTGGCCAATTACTGTATATGATTAATTATACAGTAATTGGCCAAGCGAGTTTTACTAAGTTTGATTAGGATTAGCAGAAAAAAATATACGGTACTTTGCATTGTATTTATGACACAATTGTGTAAATATATTTTGTAATTATCCATCTTGTTTCTACATTTATGTGCTCAGTTAATAGGATCCTAGATGTATATGACAGTTAGGAAACAGATGTCTGGAAAATGACAGTACATGTCCAGTAACTGGGTAAGCAAGTAAGAATGGTGAGGATGACCAATAATTGTCCAAACAAGTGCCACTAATTATAATGAGGATGATGACCAATGGTACACATCTAAAACTGTTTCACTGCTCAGTCTTCCCAACATTGACATTAGTTATTTAGAGAATAGCAATGGTTAGAGCAGGTGCCTTTGTCCCTGGGAATCATGCAATGTCTCATGGGATTTGTAGTTTCATCATAACCGTAAATCCATGTTTCCAAACCCATGATTTAGAGAGTTAGTGTACTCTTTATTGTAACTACAACACTTTCAGCTAAAATGTCAACCTTAAACCCCTTTGCAATATATTTCATATGCAGATTTTTACTGGCTTTGTTACCTTTTAATTGACAGATTGATGCTATCTTATAGGACTATACTATACCTCTAAGGGAAGCTTAGGAAGCAGTAGGATAGGATTGGGATAATTGTCTGTGTCAGAACCTTGACTTGAACCTGGGACCTCTGTTGTGTCTATCAATGAATCTCCCAGCTGAGCTTCCTAAGATGCTGGAGGGCACCCTGTCTGATCCATTGGACAACCTTGTCTTGTGCCTTGACTTCTGCTGAACCCTGAAATCTTTGCTTCTCCCATGAACTTCCTGATTTAAGCCATGTCTCTGCACTTCCTGTTTGCCAGATTTTATGTGCTCTCTTCAGCCAGTATCTCGCTCATGTCTTTCCTGCTGCCATCCATATTTTGCTGCCACTCATTATCGACCCTTGACTTGTTCCTCGATTATGCTTCTGCCTGATTCCAACCTGCAACTACTCATTACTGCCTGTTGCCTTGTTTACTGACTACGGTTCTGTTTGATCTTTACCTGCTTATCCGCTACTGGACCCTGGCTTGCACACCTGGTGGTGGGGTGTTACTGAAGACTGCGACCTGGTACTAACACGCAGCAAAATCCATCTCTACCATCAGGTGCTCTGGTGAACACCGGTTAGTAATTAGACTCTGCACCTCAGGTGAGCCTGCGTCATCTGCTACGGTGACTGCCTGTGTACTTATCCTGCTGGTCAGTGGTAGTCCCACAACTGCTACAGCAACTAGTCTTCGAGCCTGACCACTGATCGTGACAGTCTGATTTATGCATTCATCTTTAAAGACATTTTTTTTTCGTAGAACAGAAGTATTATTCAATTTATCAGGGATGCCATCACAAACTAAGCTTTTGCTAACATCTCTCACTGTGTTTGGTAAAATAAGGGGTTCTAGTAGATCCTGCCTAATCACAGACCTTAATCTGCTTTTTACAATATTTAACTTTGAAAAAGATCATTCACAAGATATTTGAGTCCATGTAAGAGTAAGACATGCTTATATAGTATATACTACAAACAGATTTGTAGATACAGGAGACTGCAAGTTATGATTATACAAAATCCATTAGCAACAAGTAAGATAATTTTCACATGCTATACATTTCACACCAATAAGGTCTTCAGTCTCAAATGAATGATCTTTGCAATTTGGAGGACATTGATTCTTGAGAAATAGATAACTTTCTTTGAAACTAAGAATTTGAACCTTAGGTTGGACAATATCAACTTTAACCAACTGTGTTACAGTTTGCAAAGCTCATCAATGGTGGGTGCTGTAGCGATTACCAACTGGATCCTGGAAACATCAGGACAGTGCATATATTCACCAGAACACCATGGATCTACAATCACTATTCAAAGGTTTTTATTGCAATGAGATCACATCATAAAGACAAGTGCAACATTTCAGAGTCGGTCAGGACCCATTCGTCAGGCATGTGATAAAGTGTAATAGTGGCAAAACGGAATATATGTACATCAACCACCAATCAGAACATGAGAAAAATAGTGCCACCCCCATCCTCTGATGTCTGGCTGATGTGCCCGATTAGCAGAAGCTTTAATAATAGGATTCCACTGACTACATCCCCCCTTATAATGTAATCTATTGTTGATGCTTAGCTCTGTCACCATTAGCTTTTTGAATATATTTTGGTGGGATTTGACATCATCTGACAACAGAGGATGGGTGTGCCACTATCTTTCTCATGTTCTGATTTGAAAGGACATGGAGGTGGAGGCGTGGAGGAAACTGCTGTCACTTGCCTAGCCACGCATACATCCCATGGATTGAAAATTGGGACTATCTCGGCATTTGTTAATGACATAAGAGTAAAGAAAGGAATATGTAAAAAATATATAAACTTTAATAATTACGAACATTGCAAACCATTTTTACAAAATAGTGCATATATGAGACATGCTAAAATCAGTTACATACACCACACTTGACATAGACATTGACTGAAAAAACCATAACGTTTCTTGTACAGAGGGGTATATAAAATTGTTTCCTCAACCGGTTTCGCGTTAGAACTGCTTCTTCAGGAGGGATAGGTCTAAAATTAATAAACTTTAGTTTAGACAAGGTTAAAGAAAACACAGCAAAGAAGGGAAGGAAGGAGGGGGAAAGAGGGGAGAGGAGAGAATAGAGAAGGGAAAGGGGGGGGGGGGAGGGGAGAAGGGGGGGGTAAAAAGAGAGCAATTGGAAAGGGAGAATAGGAAAGAAAGAGAAAGAATGTACCAAATTTACCCAAAACATCCTGTGGTGAAAATATAATAATATAAAAACAAATCAAAGATGTAAGCACTCACCAAATAGTTAGCCAATCGGTAATTTGCATGGGCTGTCTGTATCAGGATGTCATATATAATTGATAGACAATTGAGGGTGCCACAAAGACCAGAACCACTGAGGGAAAAAGAGCAAGTTTTCTGAACAGCAATAATGTACAGAATAATGAAATAAACATAACACAACAATTACATAGTATTTGGTATATACATTTCTGGGAGTCATAACATCAGAGCTGTCACCTGTCCTCAGTTACAAAAGGATCATAAATAAAGAAGAAACACCATATGGATGATACATGGACATGATACAAAACCAGAATGGAAAGGAGAAGAGAACAGGAGGGGAGGGGGGTTTTTTGGGGAAGGAAGGATGGGGGGGGGGACCAAGAGGAAGGGAAAAAGGGAAAGGGAAGGGGGAGGGGAAGGAAAGGAGGGGGGGAGGGGGAGAATGGGAGGGGGTGGACTGCGACGTCACAAAAAAGGTTTGTAGGATATCGTTTCATTGAGGCCGGGGGGATGCGTGGCATTAATCCGTTCTATCCATAAGGCTTCCCTCTGAAGGACCGTACGGTCCCAGTCACCTCCCCTGGGATTGGGCTGCACCACCTCAAGGACTACAAATTGAACAACAGAATTATCAAATCTATGGTATAAACCAATATGTCTACCAATTGTTGTCAATTTCCCGTTCTCTGAGTAGTAGAGATGGTCACCAATTCTCTGTCTTAATTCACGAATGGTCTTCCCAACGTAAAAGGCTTTACAGATGCATAGCATCAAATAAACCACACCTCTAGTGCTGCAATCTGCAAAGGTTCATGGGATAAAGAGCTCTCCATTGGGTAGGAGGAACTGTTTAACCTCACGAACCCAGGGACAGCGGGGGCAATCACCACATCTAAATGTACATCTAAATGTACCTTTAGGTCCTCTGCTTGAAGATTTTTCTGAAGTATAATGACTGGAAGTCAATTGGTCCCTCAGGGAACATGCCCTACGGAACACCACCTCCGGGGCAGACCGTATGTGTTTACCCAGGATATGATGTTCAGCCAAAAGATGCCAGTTGTTAGATAGAATATTGCAGAGTACATTGTGATGTGCTGAATATGTAGTGATGAACCTCACAGGGTCATTAGAAGAGGGAGGTTTTCTACAATTGAAAAGTAGGGCATCCCTCACTCCTCACTGTGTTTGGTAAAATAAGGGGTTCTAGTAGATCTAGTAGATCCTGTCTAATCACAGACCTTAATCTGCTTTTTACAATATTTAACTTTGAAAAAGATCATTCACAAGATATTTGAGTCCATGTAAGAGTAAGACATGTTTATATAGTATATACTACAAACAGATTTGTAGATACAGGAGACTGCAAGTTATGATTATACAAAATCCATTAGCAACAAGTAAGATAATTTTCACATGCTATACATTTCACACCAATAATCAAGTATTGTTACAGCTCTGTTACAGCTCTTTAGGGGGTTATTGTTCTGATATTACCAACAAAAATATCATATGTTTTAATCTGATGAAAGGGATGTTGTTCTACCCTTCACATATTTTATATGTAAGAACTATAAAATAAAGTTATCTGTTTTTAACGTGTTGTTTCAAACTGCAAAACCAACCACTTTAAGAGTCCTGGAATTTTGGTTTTGTAGATTTTCCCATCAAATAGGTCTTAATGATACTTAGGATGTGGGGGCTTATTGGAAGGTTCTGTCCCAATAAGCTGTTGTAATGAATGAACTGTATCTTTAAGTACTGAAAGCCATGCATAATGAGCAAAATAGTTATTTTGTTTTTACAGAAAAAAGTCATTTTCGTAAAATTGTGCAGGTACCAAGCACAGGGCAAAAGTAAACTGTATGCCCTTGGAAAGGTAACACATTAGTAGCATCTGATAATGCTTGGGTATGATGTGCTTTCATAAAGTATAGTTTAGCAGTAATATTGGCAAATGATTTGGTACCACAAATGCCTCAAAAGGCTGAGAGTAGAAGGCATACCACAATGTGCAAATGTTGAAAACGTATCTGAAGGCACAGTAACATGTTTGGAACTTACAGAAGGCAGAGGCATATCTGACCATGAAATTACAGATTCTACATAAGTGGAAGACACATCTTGGCTTGGAATTATAGAATCTGCAGGTGTGGAAGGCATAGCAGAGCAGGACATAGCAGATTTTGCAGAAGCAGTGCTTCAAGAAGCCATGTCTGCACTTAAGCTAACAGTTGCCAGTTATTGGAGGCATATCTGAATATGGCCACACTCTAATGTGCCTCAGTGTAAAAACCTATACTTTGGTCTAAACATGCCTGTTCGGTCACCTAGTCATAGGACTAGTAATTTTTCTCACTTGTGGATGACCTTCATTTAGAAGACAGATGAGTGCAACCTACTAGTAACACATAACATGTTAATAATAAGCATGGATATGCAATATTTATACTGTATGTACAAATGCAATAACAAATGTTTAGAAATATTGGTACTTACATAGTAATATAGTTACCTCTAGATCTCAGCAGTATTAGATAGCAAAGGACTTTTTCTTTGTCGTGTTTGGCTTATTGCCTGTTGACCTGCCAATATCATTTGGATTCAAGGGAATCAGTCTTTTAGGAAAAAAGAAAATACAATTATTAAAGGGTATCTCCACCTTCTCACCTAAAATAAATAAATGAAATCCCTCCTAACAGCCTTCCAGCTGCTGCTGTACCTTGTGCACGTATCTGTCTTAAACATCTGTACACAGCCCTGGCTGTGTAGGATCATTATCTTTGCAATGGCTGCTGGCCATTGGTTAGCCTGGTCTTGTGACAGTGTTGACCAATGAGAGACTCCTCTTACTTCCAAGACAAAAGAAGAAACTCTCATTGGCCAGCACCGACACATGACTGTGCTAACTAATTGCTGGGATTCACTGCAAAGATTATGCTACTACACAGCAGTTAGGGCTTTTGTTTTAAATATTTGGGGATGCACACCGGCAACCATGGGCGGAGAATAATGCTACACAAAGACAGATAAGTGCACAGGGGACAGCAGCAGAAAAGGCTGTAAGGGAAAATGTACTTATTTTGTTTAGATGTGAAGGGGGAGATACCCTTTAACATAACTAGGTTTTAAGGCTCAATTTAGGAAAAGTGGTATGCTTATACATTTTGCATTGTAAATAATGTTTATCTTTGGTCACAATTGAATTTTTCATGTGAACACGCAACATTGTGCCTTGTCACATGCTGTACAGGATTCCCTTTGTGCCTATGATTATAAATTACATATTCAGCCAGTAGGTGGTGCTCTCAGCTCAGTATCGCAGTCCTTTCTAAAACTTTATATAGGGTACAACTACGTGACCCCCAAATTACTGATCCAATTATCAAACATTCCAAAAAAAAAATTTTTTTCCAGTAAATTTGTTAAATGAGGCTTAGTTATTAACTTAAATTTCCTGGTCACCCAATCCCACTCTTCCCACAAATCCACTTGCTAGGATTGAGTGAACCAAAATGTAATTATATGATATTATATGAGGCTTATCTGGTTTTCTTACTCGAGAAGATAGCCACCCACTGACACACAATGCATGTCTTTTTTCCTGGATGCCTTGTTTAAGCAGCCAGCTCAGCAGTGTAATCTTTTGCAGTTCCAAGAGAATGCCTAAATGGGCTGCTTTTTGTTCAGGTTGCAAAGAATGCTGATGAGAGGAGGAGGCCAGGTAGTGAGAGAATAGGACGTTGGTCTAAATTGAATTATGTCACTGCATAGCAATGCAGTGGCAAAAGAAACCGGAGAGTGGGTCACAACGAGATAGCAGCCATCAATTTGGGTACAAGTAATAGTTGCTGAAGTTTGCTTTTCAGTATACAGTCTGCACACCCCCAAATGATGTGGGGGTGGGACACTCAGTGCGGAAAGCAGGTGTAGCACCCTCTAGTGTGCTACTAGTGTCAGAGTAGGTAAAACATATTCTGACTCATGTAACAGAAAAATTGGAGACGTATACTGCAGAGCATGGCACTGCATCCAATGATATATATATAAGCGAAAAATAGGAAAAAGAAAAAAAGATGGACTTTTAAGGTTGCCAATAGGGATGGGCCGAACACCCCCGGTTCGGTTTGCACCAGAACATAACGAACAGGCAAAGAATTTGGCAGAACACACAAACACGGTTAAAGTCTATGGGACACGAACATGAATAATCCAAAGTGCTCATTTTAAAAGCTTATATGCAAGTTATTGTCATAACAAGTGTTTGGGGACCTGGGTCCTGCCCCAGGGGACATGTATCAATGCAAAAAAAAGTTTTAAAAATGGCCTTTTTTTCAGGAGCAGTGGTTTTAATAATGCTTAAAGTGAAACAATAAAAGTGAAATATTCCTTTAAATTTCGTACCTGGGGGGTGTCTATAGTATGCCTGTAAAGTGGCGCACAAAATGACATTTCTAAAGGAAAAAAAGTCATTTGAAAAGTCATTTGAAAGTACTCGCGGCTATAATGAATTGTCTATGGGAGAAATCAAAAATGCTAATTTTAAAGGCTTATATGCATGCTATTGTCACAAAAACCCAAAGCACCCTCCCCATGTTGAGGGCATGTGGCCTGGTACGGTTCAGGAGGGGGGGCGCTCTCATCCCCCCCTCTTTTCCTGCGGCCTGCCTGGTTACGTGCTCGGATAAGGGTCTGGTATGGATTTTTGGGGGACCCCCACGCCATTTTTTTTTAAATTTTGGCGCGGGGTTCCCCTTAAAATCCATACCAGACCTGAAAGGTCCCAGCAATACAGATAAAAGTCATTGAAAAAAATGGCATTGGATCCCCCCCAGTTCATTACCAGGCCCTTTGGGTCTGGTATGAATATTAAGGGGAACCCCGAACCAAAATTTTTAAAAAATTGCGTGGGGATGAAGGGTCTGGTATGGACCCCTGAAGGGTCTGGTATAGATTTTGAGGGGGACCCCTACGCCATTTAAAAAAAAAAATTGGCGCAGGGTTCCCCTTAATATTCGACAATTCATTATAGCCGCTAGTAGTTTTAAATTACTTTTTTTTCCTTTAGAAATGTCATTTTGTGCAGGGACTGTTCTAAACACAGGATGCGCCACTTTACAGGCATACTATAGACACCCCCCAGGTACGAAATTTAAAGGAATATTTCACTTTAATTGTTTCACTTTAAGCATTATTAAAATCACTGCTCCTGAAAAAATGGCCGTTTTTAAAACTTTTTTTGCATTGATACATGTCCCCTGGGGTAGGACCCAGGTCCCCAAACACATTTTATGACAATAACTTGCATATAAGCCTTTAAAATAAACACTTTTGATTTTTCATGTTAACGTCCCATAAACTTTAACGGTGTTCCGGCGGCTTTCCGAACATGTTCGCAGAACATCCGAAAAACCAAAGTTTGGCCAAATGTATGCTTGGGCCGAACCTTTCGCCCATCCCTAGTTGCCACTATAAACCCCTAATTGGGGTTTATAGTGGCAACCTTAAAAGTCCATCTTTTTTTATTTTTTCTGTTTTTCGCTTATATATTCTGATATAATTCATATATATTCATGTTAAAAAACCTGTAAGTCTTAATTTGAGTCAGGGTTATTAGGGTTCAAGGCTGGGTGACTCATGCAGTCTCCCAGGGTCTAGATTTTAACAGAACCTGCTAGAGGCTAGTGGGCAGAGGCCATGAGGATTGATCTACGGAGCTTAACCAATCCCAGGGGGGTGTGCCTTGACATAAGTCATGCTGGCAGGGGAGTCGGGTGGATGATGGAGATGCAGTGCTGAGGGGACTGTCGGTGATCCTCCAGGGCCCCCTGCTGGGGAGAGTGCTGGCCTGGAAGGATCCTACCACAGGAGAAGTTGAGGCTTTCCTGAGAGGCAGCGGGAGCAAGGAGAGGACAGTGTGAGTACTACAGCACAGCGCATGGACTTACAAGGGGAGAGACTGCCACATGTAGCAGGTCTTTCCGGAAGATAGTGGTGTGCTTAAATATTTCCTACCTTGCCTTGAGAGATCTCCAGAGAGTCATTCGGGTAGACTGGTGAAGGGAGTCAGTCGGGTAGACTGGTGAAGTAAGTCAGTCGGATAGACTGGTGAAGAGAAGCAACCAGGTGGACTAGCATTTCCTGCAGTGGTAGAGCTAGGACCAGTGTCTACAAGTGAGTTGGAGTTACTCCAGAATGCAGTTCACAACACATTGTGCTACTTTCTGAGGGACTGAGAGTTCCTAGCCTGTAACCCAGATAGCAAGGATAACTTGCCACAAATTTGTGGCAGTGTTGAATTTTAAGTCTGTTAACTTTTTTCACATTTTCACTGGCAAATTGTACACTTGCAGAGCACTTGAAGCACAAGTTCTAGTTGACATTTTTCCAATTTGTAGCAAATTTGCGTGGCAAGTCTCTAGCAAGGGCAAAGTTGCATTTGTCATTCTACAGCAAGAGCTCTGCAAGCCTACAGCATGAAAATTCAGCCACAGTGACTCCTGTGGTGGGATGACTATTGCACAACATAACTGAACCAGAACTTGCAGCTGACATGCAGAAAGTTTATCTGGTGTCATGCAATGCCGACTTGCTGCAATTGTGCAACTAACTTGTGAAGCCTGGCAAGTCTGGCAATAGCTTAGCAAGTCATTTTCAAACATGCAGTACAATTTCTTGCTATCTGGGAAAGGGCTGTTTTTGATCTAACAGAGACTGTTAGCTACTAAAGAGGGATCAATCAGAGCTGCACAGACCAAGGAGGAGGAATCAATTGGAGTTGTAAAGGAGAAGAATCCATCGGAGCTATAAATAGGGAGGAAGTTGTCCCTAATTTTGGTTCTGTCAAGTTGGTCATCCCATAATTCCTATACCCATCCAAGTTATTACCCCCTAATAAAAACACAAAACAAAGCTCAAGGACTGTTCACTGTGTTCAGATGAAAGCTGAAGTTGTGTGTCTGGCTGTGCAGCAGTGAGGAACCCTGTTTTCTGCAACCCCAGGGGGGTAGTGCTACACAGGCATGACATTGCCAAATAGACATTAAGACTCCAGTGCTACAGAAACCAGTCTGAGCCTGAGCATGTGTCACTCAAAAATTAGACCACAAATGTTAAAGCAAGAACTTTTTTGTCCTAAACCCCATAGTTTTCTTGATAATGAAGAGATAAACAGTTTGCAAGTCTCAGGATATCATAAGTACAAAATGTACTGTAATTGCACAGTGGATGCTGAAAATGAGATCTCTAAAAGATCTGACTGCTTGCAAATGAAAGGGCCCAACAGCATACCATTTGGACATATGTAAGAGTCTTAAGCATCATTTAAAGAGTTTACGAAATAAACTCTTCCTAACTAAATTAAAAATGTAATTGTTATGTCTGGTTATAGTAACATGATAAGGTTGAAAAAAGGACAAAAATCCTTCACTTGCAATATACATGCTGTACTAATTATTTTGCTAGGTTTCAATTCATGCATTATGTAATATGCAAAAAAAAGAAGAAATAAAACACAAGAGAGAGTGTTAGAAAATGTATTGAGGCTGTTGCAAATAAGATAAATTTAGATAGCTATCAAAGGGTTGACTGAACATGAAATGGTCAAAACTTGTGTAATTTATCTTACACAAGATAACTAGATAACTTGGATTCCCAGATACTCTCTGCTTTGATATACCATTTTAGGTGGAGTCAATATTTAGCAACTTTCTTTGAATTTGGTGATTGTATAATAGGGGTGCCAACCTACTGAAGAAACATAAAAATAAAGGTACCCACATTTAGAGCCCTTTCACATGGGCCTTCTGATCAGGTACCGCTGTCTGTTTTTCAGGTGGACCGGATCAGAAGCTATATGTGAGTCTATGGGCAGACAGGCTGATGTAAACAGACTCCGCCCCTGTCCATTGTCAAAATGTGGACATATCCTGAACAGGCATGTATGTTAAAAAACTGAAATCTGTCCCATTTGGCTCTGATTTAGCAGAGGATCTGCTCGCATATCTCCTGCTGAATGGAGCAGAGTGGCTCTATGCAAAAGGGCCGTTAAAATATACCTTGTAAGCTGAATACATGCATTAAAGTATTTCCCTCTATTGTTCAGTCTAGAAATAATGTGTAGGGGTCATCTCTAAACATAAAACGAAGAACAAAGAACAGTCAATTTTTTTTCTAAAGCTGACTCTCTGATGGTAGATACTGTAATTATTTATACCCTTAAATTAGAACTGTAGGCATTTTATTTTCATTTTGTATAGAGTAGCAGAGGGTTGCCGATACCGAGCATTTGCAGAAGTACTTGTACTCGTGCAAATGCTCCCTATGCCTAGTCCGATACCTGGACACTTGGGGATGATCGGTGTGGCGGCAGGGGAAGTTATAATCGAAAGCCACACAGGGAGATAGGTGATTATAACTTCCTCCACGGTCGCACCAATCATGCAGTGTCCCCTGTATCCTCCTCCGGCTCCCCTCTGTGTCCTCCTCTGTGGGCTCCTCTATTCGTCCTGTCCTCCTCTGATCCCCCTCCGTGTGGTCCTCTGGTCCCCTCTGTCCTCCTCCCATCCCCCTCTGTGTGCTCCTCCATCCCCCCCGGTCCTCCTCCACCCCCGTCCCAGATCTTTCAGGCTGGAGAGTGGTGGAGGGAGCCGGTAAATATGTCATTTACTGGCTCTTTCCTTTTCTGAATGCACAGAGTCAGTGATCACTGACTCTTTCCATTTATAACTGAGCATCGTACTTACGATGCTTCAGTTTATGAATGGAGAGGGGAGCCAATGTTTCCTGTCCATTCATCTCCATTGCAGCTGAGGCTGCTGAGAAATGGATTGGGGAATCTCTATCCTCAGTCCCTTTCCATGTTTCAAAGGGAAGATTTCAGGGATCTGTTTAGACTCCTGACATCCCACCAAAGCCCCCCAGCCCCCAACAGGGTTGAATAAAAAAAAGGAAACATTGTAATAAAGTTGGCACCTTTGTGCCTTTTTACTCACTTTTGACCCTTTATACTTTATTTCTGCCATTAAAAGTCCAAGGGGGCGTCTCCCAAGGCACCTTGGTGCATGCTCTCTCTATGATGCTATTTAGGCAGTTGGCAGCACTAACACACCATTCAATTCCCTAAATTTTTACTTTCATATTCAATGATAATGGTAAACAGGACAGATAGAGAGAGTAAATCTCCTTAATGTGGGTACAGACAGCAATAAAAGCTGACAAATGTGTTCTAATCCATCTCCACTCTATCTAAAACAAACAAAAAGTTTTGCCTTTAGTTATATTTTAATACTGTCCATGCAGCAGGAAAGATTTTAAGATACCTGATACTGAACAATTCCTGAAGAAATCTGTAGAGGTTGTGCAAGGTTCAAGGCAGTACTTCAACAGTGAGTGTTTATACATGGGCCATAATAATACCAGAAGTGAATAGGCAGCAAACTAGTTGGCTTTTCTGCACAATGGTATAAAGTATTTTGTTGAAGTGCACTGAAATAAATAAATCAGAATATTCACTTGCATTTGACCATAGACATTAGTGTCTAAGTGCTTGCTTAAAAAAGTATCACTGACTGTGACAAGGCCTTGCGTTCATTAATTGATAGTTGTATGAGCATTGAAAAAAAAATGGGCCCTAGTTAGTGAAACACACATCTTTGGTCACAGGGGTAACATGACAACTCAGATTAAGGCCCAATCTATTGAAAACCTCGAACAAAGTCAAAGACTTTTAATAGAGTCCACTTTAAACAGATAAGTGAATTATTTTCATGGTTTAAACTATTCTTAAAAAATAAGTTGGTTTGATAGCAAGACAATTCCTTGTAGCCATAAAAACAGTTTGTCTGTGAAAAGTCTTAGATAAAACATTTTATGTAAACATACTTTTATTCTTTCTTTGAAAGTCAGGCACTGATCTCATGGAGAGACACCGTATTTAATAAATATGTAATAGTTGCACTATTTTTAAAGTTTTACCATTATAAGCATGGGATGCAAACAAAAACATACCTTGTATGAAGGAATTTAAATCTATGCATATGCCTATAAACATATTCATCTTAGATGAGCATCACCAAGTAAATAGTAGTGGTTTATAGAGATATATCAAAGTGCACATTTTCCTCTACCAGTGTAAACAACAAAATAAACTAAAAGTAGATGACTGATCCAAAATACGTGCAGTGTCAAATAACATTTCTGCAAATATAAACTTTACAATCTTGACTCAGAATATGTTTTTGATTTTTATAGTGGCAGATACTGTAAACATGCAAAATCCATAACATCAAATTTGTATATATATGTATAAATAGTATATATAATTCCACCTTTCACTAGGAATTAGAAGGAGTTGTGTGACCAAGTAAAAGAACAAAGAACAAAGCTAGAGGTTGAATGGTCTTATCTGTGTCCTATAGAACTCTGAGATAACTTTCTCTATCCTTATATACAGGTGGTCCCTGGGTTACAAACAAGATAGGGTCTGTAGGTTTGTTCTTAAGTTGAATCTGTTTGTAAGTCGGAACAGTTAAATTTTTTAAGTGTAACTCCAGCCAAAAAAAAATTTTTAAGCTTTTTGGAAAACATAGGGAAAGGTACACACCCTGTAACATTTGTTTTGGTGTCTGTGTCCCTGTTCAGAAGATTTCTGTCCCAATGGCAATTGGATTTTGAAAATTTTGGGTTGCTGTGGAAACAAGGATTGGTGATAAAGTATCAGTGGAGAATTATTTTCCCATATTAACTCTTACACTAGAGAATTTCCCTTCCTAGGGGTAGATTTCCTCTCACCTACTGTTGTCTCCTTCCGTTTGTAAGTCGGAGTCATTTGTAAGTTGGATGTTTGTAACTAGGGGACCGCCTGTAGTTTTTTTTTTTTATTATTTGTGATAAATACAATGCAAGGTTTGTTATTGAATCATGGGTCCCCCCTCCCCAAGTCAAAATGATACATGATCATCATCATCATCATCATCATCATCTTCTGTTACTTGTGGTGGGTCTTTAGGACTCTTTTTAAATAAGACCTGGCTGAAAGGTATTGGTATTTTTAATAATTGACAGATGGGATGTCTATCTTTCGGCTCCTTCGGCTCCTTCTGGCCGTTATCCAGGGACTGGGGCCAAAACGATTTGCCATCCATGCTTCCATGTAACTTAAAGGGTAAGTTCACCTTTGTACACTTTTTTTATTCTTCTTATTTCCAGCTCCCCTATGCACTAATATAGCATTCATATACTTTTTTTGCAAAAATATCAACGCTTTCCATTAAATCTACAGTCATTTACTTTTCTTATTCTAATCCGTGTTTCCAGATGTTTCCATTTGTAATGTCTTTCTTCCTAAATAGACTTTAGGTCATGACACAGGAAGGAGTTGACCAGCTGACCTCATTAGCACATACCCTGCATCATCCACCCATCCATTACTAGGGGCACATTTTTTTAAATGAAATGCGCTGCACCAAAAATTGCATCACACATACATTTTGCATAGTGTAGAATAAACAAATAATTGGAGAGCTAAGGTGTGAGACAGTGATGCCTTTGTTATGGCATTGTGATGCACACACACAGAACTGCCTGCCATAGACGGTTCAAATCGATTCAAACCATGTATGGGCAATCTGATTGTGTATTTAGTGTGAAGGGTGATCACTGATTGATTGCATTTCATTTAAAAAATGTGCACCTGGGAACGGGTGGGTGGATGATGCAGGTTATGTGCTAAGGAGGTCAGCTGGTCAGCTCCTTTCTGTGTCATGACCTAAAGTCTGATCAAGAAGAAAGACATTACTAATGGAAACATCCGGAAACGTGGATTAGGACAAGAAAAGTAAGTGACTGTAGATTTAATGGAAAGCGTTGATATTTTTGCAAAAAAAAGCACATGAATGGTATATTGGTGCATTGGATAGCTGGAATTTAGAAAAAAAAGTGTGCAAAGGTGAACTTACCCTTTAAAATCGATTTATGACTTGGATGTATATATTACATAGTTAGTTATGACTTCTAGCCAAGGTTTTTCACTGTGCATGATCCATCATGGTGGAGTGTGATCTTCCGTCTTCATTTGCTTAGAGGTCTAATACCTCATGTACGGTATTACGGTATTACAGTTAGTGAAAATATTTACTGTTCTACATTTTCCTTTGTAACTTTGTGTACCGATTACAAAAATACAATAAAATATCTTTTAAAAAAAAAATACATGATAGCTTTAAAAAAACTCTTCTGTGGAAAGAGTTAGAAAATATACTTACTTTCTGCAGTTCCTAGGCAAAGTTGACATCACAGATCTTCCAGAAAAATCTTGGGAATTCTGAGTATCTTAAATCTCTCAAGAAGGTGCTCCAGAGCAGTGCTCCCAGGCTATAAGCGTAAGGACTTTGAGCTCACCCTCTCTGGTCCAGAGGCCAGGTAGAAGATAAATATATTTTATATTATTTTCTTTAGGTGCTTTTTTAACAACTGTCATGTGGAATTGTTTACATGAGATATAGGCCTGTAACAAGTGGTACGTTTAGTGCAAGGTCGAACTTAATACCGCCTTTTTCCTTTTTCAGAGGAGGGTGTAACAATCTGAATGTAATTTAAACTTTGCACACACACACACACACAAACTGTTATATTCATGGTTGGAGGGCCAAGTGCAAAGACTTTCCCTTCTGCTTAAACCATCATGGACACCCTTTAGCTCCGTATAGATAGGCTAGAAATCAGTTTTGAGATGAAAAATGTCTCTCTGGTATTTGCCCCTTAAATACCTTTAACTTTTGTCTGTCATTGACACTTTGTCTGTAGAGGGGATGAATAAGTTGAATCATAGGGATGAGCTCGATGTTTGGGTTGAACATAAGTTCGACTTGAACATCGGGTGTTCGCCTGTTCGCCGAACAGCAAACATTATGAGGCGTTCATGGAGAATTTGAGCACCACGGAACACCCCATAATGCACTGCAAGATCGCAGTGCATTGCTGTGTGATGATTGGCCAAAGCATGCACCTGACCTGCATGCTTTGACCAATCACAGTGTGCTCTGCTAAGAGAGCCATAATTGGCCAAAGGCAGGGTGCCTTTGGCCAATCATGGCTCAGGGGGACTTAGTCCATGCCCCAAACTATATAAGGCTGCTTACACTGCGGCCGTGTGTAGTGTTGTTGGTGTGGACAGAGAGATAGCTTGATTTAGATTAAGCAGGCAGGATATATATATATTTATATATACAGTCAGTCTAATATATATATATATATATATATTCTGCATTTAGCATAGACTATATATTCAGCGTTTACCCGATATTCAGTCAGTGCAGGCAGTGTATTAATATATCTCGTATATATATATATATATATATATATATATATATATATATATATATATATATATATATATATATATACTCTGCATCCAGTGTAGCCTACATCTACAGTGCATTCTGTGGTGTAATGTTTCTAATAAACTTCAGGCGGTATATTAATATATATATATATATATATATATATATTATATATATATATATATATATATATATATATATATATACACACACACACAGTCTCATGTGTATATATATATATATATATATATATATATATACTCTGCATCCAGAGTAGCCTATATCTACAGTGCATTCTGTGGTACACTTCAGGCGGTGTACACTGTATACAATACAGTGCAGCCATTATACAGTTGCTATTACAGTGCAGGCAATGTACACAGTACCTAATACAGTGTGTACAGTTTCTACTAGACTTCTGGTGGTGTACACAGTATACAATACAGTGCAGCCATTGTACAGTTGCTAAAACAGTGCAGGCGGTGTACACAGTATCTAATACAGTGTGTACAGTTTCTACTACACTTCTGGTGGTGTACACAGTATACAATACAGTGCAGCCATTGTACAGTTGCTAATACAGTGCAGGTGGTGTACACAGTGTCTAATACAGTGTGTACAGTTTCTACTACACTTCTGGTGGTGTACACAGTACACGATACTGTGCAGCCGTAGTACAGTTTATACTACTTTTCTGCTGTTGTACACAGTATCTAATACAGTGTGTACAGTTTCTACTACACTTCTGGTGGTGTACACAGTATACAAACAGTGCAGCCATTGTACAGTTGCTAATACAGTGCAGGCGGTGTACACAGTGTTTAATACAGTGTGTACAGTTTCTACTACACTTCTGGTGGTGTACACAGTACACAATACTGTGCAGCTGTAGTACAGTTTATATTACTTTTCTGGTGGTGTACACAGTATCTAATACAGTGTGTACAGTTTCTACTACACTTCTGGTGGTGTACATAGTACACAATACAGTGCAGCCATAGTACAGTTTCTTCTACTTTTCTGGTGGTGTACAATACAGTGCAGGAGGTGTACACAGTATCTAAGACAGTGTGTACAGTTTCTACTACACTTCTAGTGCTGTACACAGTACACAATACAGTGCAGCCATAGTAGTTTCTAATATAGTGCAGGCGGTGTACACAGTATCTAATACAGTGTGTACAGTTTCTAATACACTTCAGGCGTTGTACACAGTATCTAATACAGTGTAGTGTGGTGTTGCAAAACAAAAAATACATAATGTCCAGAAGTCCACCAAGGAGAGGCAAACGCTTACAGGCCACTAAAAGAGGGCAAGCAGCCTCTGTGTCTACAGTATACAGTGGTGGTCGTGGACATGGTGCATCCTCTGCCGGTGGCCGTGGGGCATGCTTGTCCTTTTCTCTGCTGCTGGCCATGTTATTGAGCCAGAACATGCAGAAGAGTTGGTGTCATGGATAACAAATCTGTCCTCATCTTCCTCATCCTCTGTCACCCAGGCTCAGAGTAGTTTGCCTTCCAACGTAACTGCCAAGGTGGCTTATTACACCGCCTCCTTGTCCACAGTCACTCCTTCTGTAGCCCCACCATCATGCATGGAGGAGTCCCCAGAATTATTCAACCACAGTGTCGGGTACATGCTGCTGGAGGATGCACAGCGATTTGAAGTCTCCGATGTTGGTTCCTAGGTTGAGGAAGGGAGTAATGTGAGCCTAGAGAGAATTGGGTGCCCAAGAAGGATAAGAAACTGGCAGTCATTTTCCCCCAGCTGCAGCATACTGCCAAGTTTTCTCCGGTGACGAGGAGGGAGGGGATGATGAGGTCACTGACTCTACTTGGGTGCCTGAGAGAAGAGAGGAGGAGGAGGCACAACTCCACGAGGCAGGATGTTCTCTGGGGGGCAGCTTAAGGGCAGCCACCCTATTGCATCACACTGCAGAGCTCCACAGGTGCAGGGCGCTGCTGACTCCCCGCTGACTTTTAAAAGTTCCTTGGTGTGGGCCTTTTTCAACACGTGTGCAGCAGATCGCACTGTTGCTGTTTGCAACCTATGTCTGAAGCGAATCAAGCATGGCCAGAACAGCAGCCACTTGGGCACCACATGCTTGACCAGACATATGACGACCTGCCATGCAGTCCATTGGCAACAGCACTTGAAAGACCCACATCAAAGAAAAAGGAGGACTTCTCCTTGCTCCACATCTGGGATCTCCAACCCTACTATACCACCAGTCCTCTTAAAAACCTGTACTGAGAGCAATGAAGGTGTAGCAATAGGTGTCCCAGGTACTTGCAGCCAATCTGCTAGCAGTACACCACCATTTGATTTTAGCAGCAAATTTCCCTACCCCAGTTGCTACTATTACTTCTGACTCATATTACTGCTGACTCATGGTCCAGCAGGCATGGGCAGGGATGTTACCTTTGCTTCACGGCACACTGGGTAACGCTGCTGGCAGCTGGGAAGGATGTAGGACAGGGTTCAGTGTTGTTGGAGCTTGTTCCACCACCACACCTCCAAAATGCTAGTGGTGATTCTGCCACAGCTCTCTCCTCCACCCGCTCCTCTTCTTCTTCCTCTATGGCCTCTTCTGCAGATTTGTTCTCTGAACCATCAGTGCTCTGTAAGCATTCAAGGGGCTATGCAAGCAGTCAGGCTAAAAGATGCCATGCGGTGCTTGAGTTGGTCTGCCCAGGGGACAGGAGCCACACGGGGCAGAGATTCTATCAGCTCTGTAGGGGCAGGCTCAGAGGTTGCTGCCATGCCAGCTTCAGCCAGGAATGGTTGTATGTGACAATGGCACCAACCTTCTCTCCGCCCTTCGAAAGGGACACTTGACTCATGTTCCATGTTTGACACACCTCCTGAATTTGGTGGTGCAGCGGTTCTTGAGCAGGTACTCAGGCTTACAGGATCTCCTAAGGCAGGCCAGAAAAGTCTGTGGTAATTTCCGCCGGTCATACAATGCCAGTTCTCGACTGGTCAGAGAAAGGGCGGTGGAGAAGGTGGCCGGCTGACAGATGCCTTTAAACAATTTTTCAGCCCTCAGCGCCAATGTCTGATTGGTTCATGCAACCATCGCCAGCGTCTGCATTACATGGTGCAGGGATATCTAGGGGCAAGAGCAGACTTGGAGTCCTTTCCAACAGAGCATCCACTGGGTTACTGGGTCTTGAGGATGGACCACTGGCCAGAATTTGCTCAATATGCAATTGAGCTACTGGCCTGTCCTGCATCCAGCGTGCTTTCTGAATGCACATTCAGTGCTGCTGGTGGGTTTGTAATGGATCAAAGAGTGTGCCTGTCCACAATTTGTTCTGGTACCACCAACACCTAAGGCCCAATTTTCTGTAGGGTATATAGGGCAGGCCGTATAGTATATATACGGCTGTTCAGAGTATATAGTGCCGGCGGGGCCTGGGGGACCCAGACGCCATTTTAAAAAAAATTTGGGTGCAGGGTTCCTCTTAATATCCATACCAGACCTGAAGGGCCTGATATGGATTTTAGGGGTGACATCCACGCCATTTTTTGGGGGGTATTTTTATCTATATTGCCGGGATACGACAATATATTACAGCCGTGAACAGTTTTAAATGACATTTTTTCCTTTAGAAATGTCATTTTGCTGTTGCACTGTTATAAACATGGGAAGATGCTCTACTTTACAGGTATACTAAGGACACCCCCCAGGCACAATATTTAAAGGAATATTGCATTTTTATTGTTTCACTTTAACCTTTATTACAATCACTGCCCCGAAAAAACGGCTGTTTTTAAAACTTTTTTTTTGCATTGATACATGTCCCCTGGGGCAGGACCCAGGTCCCCAAACAGTTTTTATGGCAATAACTTGCATATAGGCCTTTAAAATTAGCACTTTTGATTTTTCACGTTCGTGTCCCATAAACTTTAACGGTGATCGCATGTTTGAACAAATATTTTGCCTGTTCACATGTTCTGCTGCGAACTGAACTGGGGGGGGGGGTTCAGCTCATCGCTATTGAATCATCAAGGGTGAAAAAAAATACAATAACAATTAATAGACAGATTTATAACAAATAAATGCCTTTAGCATCTAAAAATGTGAAAATAGTTCACACCTACAAAACATTTATAAATGTGAGCTGAACAGTTGTAGGTAAATGTAAACAAAAATTTTCTAGTAAATTAAAGTACAGTAAATCTAAATCCAAAAACTAAAATCTCAAAAGCTTTAGTCCCAACACCTGACATTTTTTTTTTACATTTTTCTAGCATTAATATTATATTTAACTGCTGACAGATGAGTAATAGTTCTTATGTACTTTAATGGGTGTCTGAAATCCCCAATTAGCGGCTACCAAAATGTACACTCTGAGCTACATTTCTGGCTCCCAGCCACATTGGAACAGTATCTATAACAGAAGACAGCTCAGTATTGTACTTCCAATCCCTTCCTCTGCTGAGCTATTCAAAAGGCACAGTCAAAGCACATGTGAAAATATAAGTGGCCCTTCTGACACATTGCACAGTTCAACCATTATCACTATGATTAAGCAGGTCTAGAGTAATGATGTGCAGCCAACACTAGAGCAAGTAAATGTAGACAGGAGAGCACTAAAATAATAATAATATGGGAGAAAAGTGATCCAAGTTTTCTGTGGACAACTGGTATTTAACATTGTTTGACTAGATAGACAAATGGATGCAATCCTCATCATTTTCATCAACCATTCATGGCCTGAGTTCCAAAAATTAAAATCTTTTAAACTGTTGTGTTATAGATTATTGCTACAAGTTCCTAATAATAAAGGGACACAAATCACTCAATGTTCAATAAAATAAGTCAAGGTTGTTCAGTGGAAGTCTTGCAAGTTTCTACTGATATTAAAGTTAAAATATTTTGACTGCATACTGGAGAAGATCCTGAAATTTGGCAGGATACAAAATAAATAAATAAAAGGACAATGAGCAACAAAGGCTAAGATAGATCAGCAGCATTATTAAAAGCAATAAATATAAACCTGCAAGAGCTTGGAATAACATTTACTGACAGATGGTAAATACTGATGGAAGGTAATGACAGGTCCCGGTCCTCAGAAAACCCCAGTCTATAAGTTTGGGTTTGCAAGAATTTATTGATTTTGTCTGTCTAAGTGTATCCACTCCAAGGATAATAATTTTATGTTTCCAAGAGGCACAAATCTTACAATAAAACATATTCCTTGGGCAAAAAATGGTTATATCACAAATGAAAATGGACCAAAAAAGCAGTTAAAAGCAATTCAACAAAAAGTGAGCAGGTAAAGATCATTTAAAAACGTAAAAATATGAAATTGCCAGAGTTTGCCCTAAGTGATAATAAAATTCAAACAGTAATGTTCGAAAAATATATGGGAATATAAAACAGAGAGCAGAGAAATCAGTTAGCATACAAAGAGCATGACATCCATAAGGAAATGAATTGCTATAAAGAAAAGAAGGTTAATCACTGCCTGGTTGTAAAGACATATTAGCTAATGTTTCAACAAGTTGTGTAAATAAATCTGAAAGTCTTGCTCTTTTGCTTAAAAAGTAAATTAACAAATTACGCTGCGTACAATGTATTTAAAACTTTGGTTTAAAGCTCAATTGAAGTTTTACACCTTTTATCTCTTTATAGTCCCATACTCCTGTATGGTATTATTTGTCATTTTTTGTTGCTAGGAAATGCTTCAAAATACTTTTCGCTTACACTACAGTGCTCTGTACTGGGAGAGATGAGTAACAGCCACACCCCTTCTGTGAAAGTTTTCTTACACATAATTTCATTGCAGAAAAATGGAGAGGACATGCCAGGTTTGTTATCTTACTGGGTCTGAATCTGGTGTCTTTAATACTGTACATATTTGTCATATTTAGACACCCTTCACATCTGCTGTGACAGGAAGGTGGAGATAGTGCCAGGAAAATGAAGGTTGCTAGGGGGGCACTCAGCAGGAGGGAGGGGCCAGACGCATTGGCAGAGGATCCGAGAAGAGGAGGATTGGGGCTGCTCTGAGCAAAACGACTACACAAAGCAGGTAAGTATATATTTTTTTCTAATCTGGCTTTAATATCACTTTACATTTTCTAATTATGCAAAGGGAAAGGGGATCAATTTTCTTTTCTTTTATGTGACGTATTTAAGATCTGACAAAGAGTTTCCAGAGTGGTCCGAGTCTGGTGAAAAAGGAGAATAGAAATGATTAGTATGTAAGATGTTATATGTCTATGATTCATATTTTTTACAAATGTATTTTTAATTACTGCCATAATAAACAAATAACATTTACAGTATACCACATTATAATACATTTAACCTCCCTGGCGGTTTTTCCCGATTGTGGCTCACGGTTAAATTCCTGTATTTTTAGCGGTAACCCCGAGCCACATTCGGGATTTCATTGCAGGATCCTGGTGCAGGTTACTTACCTTGACTCCAGGATTAGGGATAAGCCGAACACTCCCCTGTTCGGTTTGCACCAGAACATGCGAACAGGCAAAAAATTTGTTCAAACACGCGAACACCGTTAAAGTCTATGGGACACGAACATGAATAATCAAAAGTGCTAATTTTAAAGGCTTATATGCAAGTTATTGTCATAAAAAGTGTTTGGGGACCTGGGTCCTGCCCCAGGGGACATGGATCAATGCAAAAAAAAGTTTTAAAAACGTCCGTTTTTTCAGGAGCAGTGATTTTAATAATGCTTAAAGTGAAACAATAAAAGTGTAATATTCCTTTAAATTTTGTACCTGGGGGGTGTCTATAGTATTCCTGTAAAGTCTGATAGCAAAATGACATTTCAAAGGAAAAAAGTCATTTAAAACTACTCGCAGCTATTAATGAATTGCCGGTCCGACAATACACATAAAAGTTCATTGATAAAAACAGCATGGGAATTCCCCACAGGGGAACCCCGAACCAAAATTAGAAAAAAAAAATGGTGTGGAGGTCCCCCTAAATTCCATACCAGGCCCTTCAGGTCTGATATGAATATTAAGGGGAACCCCGGCCAAAATTTTTTTTAAAAATGGCGTGGGGTCCCCCTCAAAATCTATACCAGACCCTACAGGTCTGGTATGGATTTTAAGGGGAACCCCGCGCCAAAATAAAAAAAATGGCATAGGGTCCCCCCAAAAATCCATACCAGACCCTTATCCGAGCAAGCAACCTGGCAGGCCGCAGGAAAAGAGGGGGGATGAGAGAGCGCCCCCCTGAACCGTACCAGGCCACATGCCCTCAACATTGGGAGGGTGCTTTGGGGTAGCCCCCCAAAACACCTTGTCCCCATGTTGATGGTGACAAGGGCCTCTTCCACACAACCCTTGCCTGGTGGTTGTGGGGGTCTGCAGGCGGGGGGCTTTTTGGAATCTGGAAGCCCCCTTTAACAAGGGGACCCCCAGATCCCGGCCCTCCCCCCTCTGTGAAATGATAAGGGGGTACAAAAGTACCCCTACCATTTCACAAAAAAAGTGTCAAAAATGTTAAAAATGACAAGAGACAGTTTTTGACAATTAGTTTATTTAAATGCTTCTTCTATCTTCTATCTTCTTTCTTCTATCTCCTATCTTCTATCTTCCTTCGGTTTCTTCCTCCATCTTCTTCTTCTTCTGGTTCTTCTGGTTCTTCCTCCGGTGTTCTCCTCCGGCATCTTCCTCCGTGGCATCTTCTTCCCTTCGTCCTCTGGGCTGCTCCGCATCCAGCATGATGGGAGGCTCCCGCTCATAGAAGAAAGAAGATAGAAGATAGCAGAAGCATTTAAATAAAGGAATTGTCAAAAACGGTCTCTTGTCATTTTTAACATTTTTGACACTTTTTTTGTGAAATGGTAGGGGTACAAACCCCCTTACCATTTCACACAGGGGGGAGGGCTGGGATCTGGGGGCCCCCTTGTTAAAGGGGGCTTCCAGATTCCGATGAACCCCCTGCCTGCAGACCCCCATAACCACCGGGCAAGGGTTGTGGGGATGAGGCCCTTGTCCCCATCAACATGGGGACAAGGTGTTTTGGGGGGGCTACCCCAAAGCACCCTCCTAATGTTGAGGGCATTTGGCCTAGTAGGGTTCGGGGGGGTGCTCTCTCGTTCCCCCCCATTTTTCCTGCGGCCTGCCAGGTTGTGTGCTTGGATAAGGGTCTGGTATGGATTTTTGGGGGGACCCCACGCCATTTTTTTTTAATTTTGGCGCGGGGTTCCCCTTAAAATTCATACCAGACCTGAAGGGTCTGGTATAGATTTTGAGGGGGACCCCACGCCATTTTTTTTTCATTTTGGCCGGGGTTCCCCTTGATATCCATACCAGACCTGAGGGGCCTGGTATGGAATTTAGGGGGACCCCCACGTCATTTTTTTTTTTAATTTTGGTTCGGGGTTCCCCTGTGGGGAATTCCCATGCCGTTTTTAATAATGAACTTTTATGTGTATTGTCAGACTGGCAATTCATTATTAGCCGCGAGTAGTTTTAAATGACTTTTTTTCCTTTGAAATGTCATTTTGCTGTCAGACTGTTCTAAACACGGGAAACATGCGCCCCTTTACAGGCATACTATAGACACCCCCCAGGTACGAAATTTAAAGGAATATTACACTTTTATTGTTTCACTTTAAGCATTATTAAAATCACTGCTCCTGAAGAAACGGCCATTTTTAAAACTTTTTTTTTGCATTGATCCATGTCCCCTGGGGCAGGACCCAGGTCCCCAAACACTTTTTATGACAATACCATGCATATAAGCCTTTAAAATTAGCACTTTTGATTTCTCCCATAGACTTTTAAAGGGTGTTCCGCAGCTTTCGAATTTGCCGCGAACACCCCAAATTGTTTGCTGTTCGGAGAACTGGCGAACACCCGATGTTCGAGTCGAACTCAAAGCTCATCCCTATCCAGGATCCTGCGATGTCCCCCCTCTGTGTCTGCGGGATGTGTCCTCTGCCCAAAGCCTCTGGGTGCCGGGCTCCATTCCCTGCCAGTGTAGCGACGCACTGGCGTCACCGCGCGCTATGTCCCATTGTTTTCTAAACAGGGGCGTGTGAATTGTAGCCGGCTGGACGCATATATTTTTATTCTTTGCTGTTTTTTTGCCTTTTTGGCGTTTGTATTTTTAACATTTATTAAAAACCAAGCGGGTTTTACCTATGGCTATTCATTGATTTTTTTTTCTGAGCCACGTTTGCATCATCATGCATTGAGTTGCACACAAGCTTCCAGCGGAGGATTGTCCTGTTAAAATCCAGACCATAAGATCCCCCCACAGATGCGGTGACTGGACCGATATCGTAACACCATTGAGGAAAAGGCTGTGGTTGGGTGTTAGCCACAGGCATCACTTGTCTGTGAAGCTGGTAAGCGCACTTTTCTTTTGGTGGTGGGTCTGCAAGCAAAGTCACATTGATTTCTTGGAATTGATCACAAGCCGATATTTTCACTATCTGTTAGAGATTGGTCGATTGGAAGTCTGACTGACTGTCATTGGAATCTCTACTTAACGTCACTGAACACTTATAGAGTTACACAAATTTTTTGTGGGACTTGTTTAAGTTATATTTAAGTTATCATCAACTGATCACTTATTACCACGTTTATAAGGTTAAAGGTATAGAGTGCAACCATATTTGTTTTTTAGTTCTAATCAAACATTTACATCATTATGTACATTTAATTTTCCCAAAGGATTAGTGTGCATAAATTAAAGATTAATTATACTTCTGATATTTTACCTGATAAATTCATAATATCAGAACTAATTAATAAAATAATACATTTGATAATTCACATGTAAAAGGGCTTGAATTCAGGTGAACCTAGACCTTATTACTAAAGTATAAGGTAATACAAGATATTTTCAATTATTAGATACACAATGGGAACAAAAGTAGGAAATATTTGCAGTCTTAACAAAATTCTAACCTTTCCTCGCTGTACTTTTAAACGTGTTTTTATTTTTGCATGTGTCCATCTATTGAGGTTTCTCTTCTGCAAAGAGGCTGGAAGTGTGGGAATTCCTCCCCAGAGGGGACACTGGCAGCAATACAGTTTGACAGTGATTCTGTAAATATCTCAGAATGACCTGGCTATTACCTCAGCACATCAAAAAGTGTACCTGCACTATATTTGGCAACAGAATGCACCACAATGCAAAGAGTATTAACATCTTTGCAATGTGGCATGCAATAGAACAAAGTCATGCATTTTTTACGGTATGTATATTGGAGTGCCATTCAGAATGAATAGATAATTTAATTAAAACATCATATATATATATATATATATATATATATATATATATATATATATATATACTGTATTACTGTATATACATACATATATATTCTAAATATCTTTTCTTTTTCTATCAGCATAAGAGGCTTGGAGAGGTGGGGTGGACAAACAGCAGTACACTGATCTTCCAAGTGATTGGCTGTGTAGAGGGGTATGTCAGCATAAGTCTGATCATTGGAGGACAGGCAGTTGTTCTCCCAGCACAGCCAGAAAACTTACCACGCTGGGATGGATGTGCTGTCATGCCTGGCCTGGTCATTTTGAAATAGGAAAGCAGGAAGACTGGCAGGATCACCAGGTATTTCAAAAAAGGAAGCAATACAAAGAGATTAGGATACTTTTTAACACAAAGACACGCTACAACACATACACATTGTATCAGAAATATGCAATGTTTGGGTAGCATATTCTTTAACAATGCACATACATCCATGATTTAATATGTGTTGTTGTAATGCTTGGAAAAAATATTAGTGTGAATGGGCATTAACAGTGATGCAGAACATAGGAAGAGAACATTAGTGGTGAACATATATTTATTGAGGCATGCACTGAATTCATATTGGGGGCCTCTTTAATTTCCCATTTTTTTGGTGACAATTGGACAGTGGGCTCAATATCATAAGTAGCCTTGGAATTCTTGTCTGTTTCAGTCTTGCCAAGGCAGTAGCTACTGTAGGTGGTTCCTGAAGACCCTGACATGTCCATAATGGGTAATCACTGGTCTGGAGTCACAACTTTACATTAAGTATTAGGTATAATCCCACCCTTCATGACATATCGTCTGTGAGTTCTCTCTCCCTCTCATTTTCTTCATCTGTGATAGAGTGGCTGGATACAATTCTAGATCTACAGCCAATGTTAACATTGTCCTAATAAGGTGAACATTGTTCGTGAAACACATTGTGGGAAAAAGTCTGGGTCCTCGGAACATTTGTAAAAAATTATTATGTGAGGTATAGATTATACATTATGTATTATCAAGCTAAACTCAGAAAACCGAAGAGTGGTTATGAAGTTTAAGTTATTGTGAACAAATATGAATATGAATGGAACTACCAGCTAAGATTTGTGGTTTTAACAAGTATAACTGTTTTATACGATGTAAATAAAGTTATGAAATTTAAGATGCTTACTGCACTTTACATTGATTATAACTTTAATGTACCTCAGAAAGTCTCATCTAGTGTTATGCTTTCAATAGTGTGAATAGGACCTTAGATCAAGATCTAATAGAAGATTCACAGCAAATATGAGTAGTCTTATTAGAACATGCTGATAGCAACAAGTGAGTTAGAAGTCCAAGAAGACAGTTCATACATTTTTTTACCACAGTTCCTAAATAAACTTTGAAGTTTTGTGCACTTTTAGTTACATCTCCCTGAATACAGTCAGTTTTATTAAAAAACTCATGTACATGGGAAGTTATTTAAAATACATTAACAGCTTCGCTAACCATAAAATATGTTTTAGAATTAGAATGCCTATTTTCTATTACTTTCACTCTCATTTTGAATCTGAAAGTTATTATTAACTTGACCCTTTGTGTAAAGCTGGCCAGGCTTTGATTACATTCCAATTATCCTTTAAGATAAATGCATTTCTGTCTGACAACAGTATTCATGCATTGTAAGACTGAACTAGTTTTCAATTTTCATTTGTTTTCTGAATGACACATGTAATGCTCCAGTCCGTGAACATTTCATTTTTATAGTACTCAAAGCTTTTCCAGAGAGACTTTCGGTTCTGTTGAACATTTCTCCTTTGTGACATATGAGTGCAAAGGTGACTCAAATTTTGATGGAACAAACAGTTCTAGAATTTTAACATGCCCTCTCATAGCCAGCTATTTCACTAGTCTTTTCTCAAGCAGGGGAACATTATTTTTCTTTCTATTTTTCATTATTTAATGTAAATATTTCAAAGGCTCATTTTATCAAAATATATACTTTTAGTAATAGAAAAATGTAAAAATCAAAAGAACAACAAAGTACATATGAAGTAAAGTGTATATCAATCTAGTCTGCAAAAATAGCAAGATAAATTATTATTCAAAGAATATGTCCACTGAAACCTATCTTTTAAGCTTTTGAAAGAGCACTATTTGGCAGCTCTTGACTGTTAAGAGTGCCAAGATCTCCTCAAAAAAGTGCGGGGGAATGGGGGGGCTGGGGAGCCTTCCCAGCCGGTAGACTACAATGATTACTGCTAGCGGCTATAGCCACTGGCAGCAGTCGCATGTAAACACCTGACAGGCTGGCTGTACCCAAGTTGATTGATGGATTGACTTGGGTACAATCAGCCTGACAATACATGGATCTAACTTAAGCTGGTCCCTACTGAATTTCAATCCATGTATGGCAAGCTTTAGTAAATCAACCACATTGTATGTATAAGCTACTGTGGCAACAAAAGGATATTAGGCTGTAGAAGTGTTTGTTATTGCAATTAGTGATGTTCTGAGATGCTTATCCACTTTTTTTTTTTTTTACAAAAATCTAGATGATCAAAGAACATTTTGAGTGGAAGGTTCTGCACTCGCTATAAAAAGTGTGTTTGTTTGTGTGTGCGTGTGTGTGTGAAGGGGGGGAGTGGTGTCTGTGTCCAAGTTGGAGAGATTTCCTATCCTAGAAGAGAAAATTGAGTACTGTCCGTGATACTTTTTTTATTTGCACTAATATACAATTTTTCAGGACAAGCTTTCGGGGTATGTCCCCTTCTTCAAAGTCCAAGCAGTACTGATTCACAAATTTTTAAGCAGAATGTTAAAGAAGAAAAAAAAAAAAGAGAAAAACAAACACATACAAATCAATGGTAATAAAGATAGCAGCAGAGTTAGTGAGATAAGACAGAGGGAGATCTATAGAATGCAGGGGGGGACACTAGTCACAGAGAGGCCATAAAACTTTAGCATAATGTGTAAGGAAACCAATATCTAAATTCAGGCCATTATTTTTCGTGTCAAAAAGAAGTATCATTCTTAGTTCAAACGTTTTCCTTTCCTGGATAGTTCTGAAATTCCCTTTAAGAACTAAAACATTGAGGTCTTCTATAGTGTGGTCCGGTTGTGAGAAATAATGTCCCACAGGTGTGCATAAATTGTCTTCTTTATGTTCTTTGATGGTATGTCTGTGCAAATTCATCCTCGCTTGCAACTTCTGTCCTGTTTCACCAACATAAGATCCTTCGCTGCACCTTTTGCATTGGATGTGGTACACAACATTACTGGAGGTACAGTTGTAAGATCCCATGATATTGAAGGTCCCATTTGTGTGTGTAACACTTTTGGATAGATTCATCTGGTTAATCCTAGCAGAAAGTGAAAGGAAGTACTGTACTTCCAAAAGACACACAGGTGACGATGAAATCCTCTTTCTTATGCCGCGTACACACGAGCGGACTTTCTATCCTACTTGGTCCGGCACACTTTCCGACGGACTTTGTCCGCCAGGTGCGCCGGACTTTAAAACGAACGGACTTGCCCACACACGCCGGGATTTTCCGGCGGGCTAAGTCCGCCCGTCTTTCTGACGGACTTTCGCCGGAGTTCCGGCGGACTTTCAGAATGAACGGACTTGCCCACACACGGACAAGTCCGTTCATTTTGAACGTGACTCAGGTGCGACGGGACTAGAGAAGGATGTCAATCTTGCCGCTTTTATCGGCGAGATTGACACCTTGCTAGCCCCGTCGCGGGGCATACCAGGCCCTTAGGTCTGGTATGGATTATAAAGGGGAACCCCGCTACGCCGAAAAAACGGCGTGGGGTCCCCCTAAAATCCATACCAGACCCCGATCCGAGCACGCAGCCTGGCCGGTCAGGAAAGGGGGTGGGGACGAGCGAGCGCCCCCCCCCCTCCTGAACCGTACCAGGCCGCATGCCCTCAACATGGGGGGTGGGTGCTTTGGGGGAGGGGGGCGCCCTGCGCCCCCCCCCCCAAAGCACCTTGTCCCCATGTTGATGAGGACAAGGGCCTCTTCCCGACAACCCTGGCCGTTGGTTGTCGGGGTCTGCGGGCGGGGGCTTATCGGAATCTGGGAGCCCCCTTTAATAAGGGGGCCCCCAGATCCCGGCCCCCCACCCTATGTAAATGAGTATGGGGTACATGGTACCCCTACCCATTTACCTAGGAAAAAAGTGTAAGTAATAAAACACACTACACAGGTTTTTAAAATATTTTATTAAACAGCTCCGGGGGGGGATCTTCCTCCGGCTTCGGGGGTCTTCTTCCGGCTTCGGGGGTCCCTCCGCTTCATCTTCTCCCGGCGTCCGGTTGGTTCTTCTCCGCTCTCCGGCCTCTTCTCCCGGTGTTGCAGGTCTTCGGCCGGCCCCTCCGCTCTCTTCATGTAGCTCTATTGCGAGCGGAGGTCCGGACTTCTGGGCTTCTTGGCTTCTTGGCTTCTCTTCTCTTCTCTTCCCCCAGATGTTGACACGACGCTCTCTCCGGCTGGACTGGTCTCTGGGGGCTGCGTTGTGACTTATATAGGCGGAGACCCCGCCCCCATATGATGTCACAGTCCCTGGGCATGCTGGGACTGTGACGTTTTAGGGGGCGTTGTCGACCACGCCCCCTAAAACGTCACAGTCCCAGCATGCCCAAGGACTGTGACATCATATGGGGGCGGGGTCTCCGCCTATATAAGTCACAACGCAGCCCTCAGAGACCAGTCCAGCCGGAGAGAGCGTCGTGTCAACATCTGGGGGAAGAGAAGAGAAGAGAAGCCAAGAAGCCAAGAAGCCAAGAAGCCCAGAAGTCCGGACCTCCGCTCGCAATAGAGCTACATGAAGAGAGCGGAGGGGCCGGCCGAAGACCTGCGACACCGGGAGAAGAGGCCGGAGAGCGGAGAAGAACCAACCGGACGCCGGGAGAAGATGAAGCGGAGGGACCCCCGAAGCCGGAAGAAGACCCCCGAAGCCGGAGGAAGACCCCCGAAGCCGGAGGAAGATCCCCCCCCGGAGCTGTTTAATAAAATATTTTAAAAACCTGTGTAGTGTGTTTTATTACTTACACTTTTTTACTAGGTAAATGGGTAGGGGTACCATGTACCCCATACTCATTTACATAGGGTGGGGGGCCGGGATCTGGGGGCCCCCTTATTAAAGGGGGCTCCCAGATTCCGATAAGCCCCCGCCCGCAGACCCCGACAACCAACGGCCAGGGTTGTCGGGAAGAGGCCCTTGTCCTCATCAACATGGGGACAAGGTGCTTTGGGGGGGGGGGCGCAGGGCGCCCCCCTCCCCCAAAGCACCCACCCCCCATGTTGAGGGCATGCGGCCTGGTACGGTTCAGGAGGGGGGGGGGCGCTCGCTCGTCCCCACCCCCTTTCCTGACCGGCCAGGCTGCGTGCTCGGATCGGGGTCTGGTATGGATTTTAGGGGGACCCCACGCCGTTTTTTCGGCGTAGCGGGGTTCCCCTTTATAATCCATACCAGACCTAAGGGCCTGGTATGCCCCGCGCTCGCCGCAATAGGAAGATTTGTTTTTCCTATTGCAGCGAGCGCGAGATGCAATACCATCCCCTCGTGTCGTATTTGGTCCGTCGGACCAGCCTACACACGAGCGGGCTTTCCGTCGGACCAGCACACACACGAGCGGACTTTCCGCCCGAAACTGAGTCCGACGGAAAGATTTCAAACATGTTTAAAATCTAGGTCCGGCGGGCTTTTGGGAAGAAGTCCGCCGGAAAAGTCCGCCGCCGCCCACACACGGGCGGATTGTCCGGCACACTCTGGTCCGCCGGACCAAGTATGCCGGAAAGTCCGACCGTGTGTACGCGGCATTACTCGTACTGGCTCTGTTCAAAATAAGTTAAAAAGTTTTGACTGGGGTTAGGCTTTAAGGTCTATTAACCTTACAATGCTGTGTGACTAAATCTTTACCAATTACCCTAGCAGTCCTGACATAGGCATGCGCACAGGGAGTGCCAGGTGTGCCTGGACACACCCTAATCACCCTATGTGGCCCCTGATTCCCCCTGTTTAGACCACTTATATTTCACCAAAGCAGAAAAAAGTAAAACAAAATAGTAAAACTGATACTATCCACTGCTCTATTGACACGTAAGTACAGTGGGGACGGAAAGTATTCGGACCCCCTTAAATTTTTCACTCTTTGTTATATTGCAATCATTTGCTAAAATAATTTAAGTTAATTTTTTTTCCTCATTAATGTACACACAGCACCACATATTGACAGAAAAACACAGAATTGTTGACATTTTTGCAGATTTATTAAAAAAGAAAAACTGAAATATCACATGGTCCTAAGTATTCAGACCCTTTGCTGTGACACTCATATATTTAACTTAGGTGCTGTCCATTTCTTCTGATCATCCTTGAGATGGTTCTACACCTTCATTTGAGTCCAGCTGTGTTTGATTATACTGATTGGACTTGATTAGGAAAGCCACACACCTGTCTATATAAGACCTTACAGCTCACAGTGCATGTCAGAGCAAATGAGAATCATGAGGTCAAAGGAACTGCCTGAAGAGCTCAGAGACAGAATTGTGGCAAGGCACAGATCTGGCCAAGGTTACAAAAAATTTCTACTGCACTTAAGAGCACAGTGGCCTCCATAATCCTAAGAGCACAGTGGCCTCCATAATCCTTAAATGGAAGATGTTTAGGACGGCCAGAACCCTTCCTAGAGCTGGCTGTCCAGCCAAACTGAGCTATCAGGGGAGAAGAGCCTTGGTGAGAGAGGTAAAGACGAACCCAAAGATCACTGTGGCTGAGCTCCAGAGATTCAGTCGGGAGATGGGAGAAAGTTGTAGAAACTCAACCATCACTGCACCAGTCGGGGCTTTATGGCAGAGTGGCCCGACAGAAGCCTCTCCTCAGTGCAAGACACATGAAACACATGGAGTTTGTGCAAGACACATGGAGTTTGCTAAAAAACACCTGAAGGACTCCAAGATGGTGAGAAATAAGATTCTTTGGTCTGCTGAGAGCAAGATAGAACTTTTTGGCCTTAATTCTAAGCGGTATGTGTGGAGAAAACCAGACACTGCTCATCACCTGTCGAATACAGTCCCAACAGTAAAGCATGGTGGCAGCATCATGCTGTGGGGGTGTTTTTCAGCTGCAGGGACAGGACGACTGGTTGCAATCAAGGGAAAAATGGCAATCAAGGACGAAAACCTTCTCCAGAGTGCTCAGGACCGTGGACTGGGCCAAAGGTTTACCTTCCAATAAGACAATGACCCTAAGCACACAGCTAAAATAATGAAGGAGTGGCTTCACAACAACTCTGTGACTGTTCTTTAATGGCCCAACCAAAGCCCTGACTTAAACCCAATTGAGCATCTCTGGGGAGACCTAAAAATGGCTGTCCACCAACGTTTACCATCCAACCTGACAGAACTGGAGAGGATCTGCAAGGAGGAATGGCAGAGAATCCCCAAATGCAGGTGTGAAAAACTTGTTGCATTTTTCCCAAAAAGACTCATGGCTGTATTAGATCAAAAGGGTGCTTCTACTAAATACTGAGCAAAGGGTCTGAATACTTAGGAGTTAGGACCATGTGATATTTCAGTTTTTTTTTTTTTAACCACTTGACGACCGCCTCACGCCGATTTACATCGGCAAGGTGGCACGGACAGGCAAAATCACGTACATGTACGTGATTTGCCTTCCGCGGATGGGGGGTCCGATCGGACCCCCCCCCGGTGCCCGAGGCGGTCGTCTTTTCTCCCACGGCGATCGGAGATGAGGGGGAGGCCATCCGTTCGTGGCCCCCCCTTGCGATCGCCGCCGGCCAATGAGAACATTCCTTTGCTGCTGTATGCTAAACAGCAGCAAAGGAAATGATGTCATCTCTCCTCGGCTCGGTAATTTCCGTTCCGGCCCGAGGAGAGAAGACAAGTGAGTGAGTGCACAACACACACACACACAGTAGAACATGCCAGGCACACTAAACACCCCGATCCCCCCCCCGATCGCCCCCCCCGATCCCCCCCCAATCACCCCCCCCCTGTCACAAACTGACACCAGCAGTTTTTGTTTTTTTTTTTCTGATTACTGTATCGGTGTCAGTTTGTGACAGTTACAGTGTTGGGACAGTTACTGTTACCCCCCTTTAGGTCTAGGATACCCCCCTAACCCCCCCTAATAAAGTTTTAACCCCTTGATCACCCCCTGTCACCAGTGTCACTAAGCGATCATTTTTCTGATCGCTGTATTAGTGTCGCTGGTGACGCTAGTTAGTGAGGTAAATATTTAGGTTCGCCGTCAGCGTTTTATAGCGACAGGGACCCCCATATACTATCTAATAAATGTTTTAACCCCTTGATTGCCCCCTAGTTAACCCTTTCACCACTGATCACCGTATAACTGTTACGGGTGACGCTGGTTAGTTTGTTTATTTTTTATAGTGTCAGGGCACCCGCCGTTTATTACCGAATAAAGGTTTAGCCCCGGCGGTGATATGCGTCGCCCCAGGCAGCGTCAGATTAGCGCCAGTACCGCTAACACCCACGCACGCAGCATACGCCTCCCTTAGTGGTATAGTATCTGAACGGATCAATATCTGATCTGATCAGATCTATACTAGCGTCCCCAGCAGTTTAGGGTTCCCAAAAACGCAGTGTTAGTGGGATCAGCCCAGATACCTGCTAGCACCTGCGTTTTGTCCCTCCGCCCGGCCCACCCAAGTGCAGTATCGATCGATCACTGTCACTTACAAAACACTAAACGCATAACTGCAGCGTTCGCAGAGTCAGGCCTGATCCCTGCGATCGCTAACAGTTTTTTTGGTAGCATTTTGGTGAGCTGGCAAGCACCAGCCCCAGGCTGCGCCAGATTAGCGCCAGTACCACTGACACCCACGCACGTACCATACACCTCCCTTAGTGGTATAGTATCTGAACGGATCAATATCTGGTCCGATCAGATCTATACTAGCGTCCCCAGCAGTTTAGGGTTCCCAAAAACGCAGTGTTAGCGGGATCAGCCCAGATACCTGCTAGCACCTGCGTTGTGCCCCTCCGCCCGGCCCAGCCCAGCCCAGTCCACCCAAGTGCAGTATCGATCGATCACTGTCACTTACAAGGCACTAAACGCATAACTGCAGCATTTGCAGAGTCAGGCCTGATCCCTGCGATCGCTAACAGTTTTTTTGGAAGCTTTTTATTGAACTGGCAAGCACCAGCGGCCTAGTACACCCTGGTCGTAGTCAAACCAGCACTGCAGTAACACTTGGTGACGTGGCGAGTCCCATAAGTGCAGTTCAAGCTGGTGAGGTGGCAAACACAAGTAGTGTCCCGCTGCCACCAAAAAGACAAACACAGGCCCGTCATGCCCATAGTGCCCTTCCTGCTGCATTCGCCAATCCTAATTGGGAACCCACCACTTCTGCAGCGCCTGTACTTCCCCCATTCACATCCCCAACCAAATGCAGTCGGCTGCATGAGAGGCATTTTTATGTCCTCCCGAGTACCCCTACCCAACGAACCCCCCCAAAAAGATGTCGTGTCTGCAGCAAGCGCGGATATAGGCGTGACACCCGCTATTATTGTCCCTCCTGTCCTGACAATCCTGGTCTTTGCATTGGTGAATGTTTTGAACGCTACCATGCACTAGTTATTAGCGTAGGGTACAGCATTGCACAGACTAGGCACACTTTCACAGGGTCTCCCAAGATGCCATCGCATTTTGAGAGACCCGAACCTGGAACCGGTTACAGTTATAAAAGTTAGTTACAAAAAAAGTGTAAAAAAAAAAATATATATATATAAAATAAAAAAAAATAGTTGTCGTTTTATTGTTCTCTCTCTCTATTCTCTCTCTCTATTGTTCTGCTCTTTTTTTACTGTATTCTATTCTGCAATGTTTTATTGTTATTGTTATTGTTATTATGTTTTATCATGTTTGTTTTTCAGGTATGTAATTATTTATACTTTACTGTTTACTGTGCTTTATTGTTAACCATTGTTAACCATTTTTTTGTCTTCAGGTACGCCATTCACGACTTTGAATGGTTATACCAGAATGATGCCTGCAGGTTTAGGTATCATCTTGGTATCATTCTTTTCAGCCAGCGGTCGGCTTTCATGTAAAAGCAATCCTAGTGGCTAATTAGCCTCTAGACTGCTTTTACAAGCCGTGGGAGGGAATGCCCCCCCCCCACACCGTCTTCCGTGTTTTTCTCTGGCTCTCCTGTCTCAACAGGGAACCTGAGAATGCAGCCGGTGATTCAGCCAGCTGACCATAGAGCTGATCGGAGACCAGAGTGGCTCCAAACATCTCTATGGCCTAAGAAACCGGAAGCTACGATCATTTTATGACTTAGATTTCGCCGGATGTAAATAGTGCCATTGGGAAATTGGGGAAGCATTTTATCACACCGATCTTGGTGTCATCAGATGCTTTGAGGGCAGAGGAGAGATCTAGGGTCTAATAGACCCCAATTTTTTCAAAAAAGAGTACCTGTCACTACCTATTGCTATCATAGGGGATATTTGCATTCCCCGAGATAACAATAAAAATGATTAAAAAAAAAAAAAATGAAAGGAACAGTTTAAAAATAAGATAAAAAAGCAAAAAAATAATAAAGAAAAAAAAAAAAAAAAAAAAAAGCACCCCTGTCGCCCCCTGCTCTCGCGCTAAGGCGAACGCAAACGGCGGTCTGTCGTCAAACGTAAACAGCAATTGCACCATGCATGTGAGGTATCGCCGCGAAGGTCAGATCGAGGGCAGTAATTTTTGCAGTAGACCTCCTCTGTAAATCTAAAGTGGTAACCTGTAAAGGCTTTTAAAGGCTTTTAAAAATGCATTTATTTTGTTGCCACTGCACGTTTGTGCGCAATTTTAAAGCATGTCATGTTTGGTATCCATGTACTCGGCCTAAGATCATCTTTTTTATTTCATCAAACATTTGGGCAATATAGTGTGTTTTAGTGCATTAAAATTTAAAAAAGTGTGTTTTTTCCCCAAAAAATGCGTTTGAAAAATCGCTGCGCAAATACTGTGTGAAAAAAAAAAATGAAACACCCACCATTTTAATCTGTAGGGCATTTGCTTTAAAAAAATATATAATGTTTGGGGGTTCAAAGTAATTTTCTTTCAAAAAAAAATAACTTTTTCATGTAAACAATGAGTGTCAGAAAGGGCTTTGTCTTCAAGTGGTTAGAAGAGTTGGTGATGTGTGACATAAGCTTCTAAATGTTGTGCATAAAATGCCAGGACAGTTCAAAACCCCCCAAATGACCCCATTTTGGAAAGTAAACACCCCAAGCTATTTGCTGAGAGGCATGTCGAGTCCATGGAATATTTTATATTGCGACACAAGTTGCGGGAAAGAGACAAATTTTTTTTTTTTTTGCACAAAGTTGTCACTAAATGATATATTGCTCAAACATGCCATGGGAATATGTGAAATTACACCCCAAAATACATTCTGCTGCTTCTCCTGAGTACGGGGATACCACATGTGTGAGACTTTTTGGGAGCCTAGCCGTGTACGGGACCCCGAAAACCAAGCACCGCCTTCAGGCTTTCTAAGGGCGTGAATTTTTGATTTCACTCTTCACTGCCTATCACAGTTTCGGAGGCCATGGAAAGCCCAGGTGGCACAAAACCCCCCCAAATGACCCCATTTTGGAAAGTAGACACCCAAAGCTATTTGCTGAGAGGTATAGTGAGTATTTTGCAGACCTCACTTTTTGTCACAAAGTTTTGAAAATTGAAAAAAGAAAAAAAAAAAAGTTTTTTCTTGTCTTTCTTCATTTTCAAAAACAAATGAGAACTGCAAAATACTCACCATGCCTCTCAGCAAATAGCTTGAGGTGTCTACTTTCCAAAATGGGGTAATTTGGGGGGGGGTTTGTGCCACCTGGGCATTCCATGGCCTCCGAAACTGTGATAGGCAGTGAAGAGTGAAATCAAAAATTTTCACCCTTGGAAATCCTGAAGGCGGTGCTTGGTTTTCGGGGCCCCGTACGCGGCTGGGCTCCCAAAAAGTCCCACACATGTGGTATCCCCATACTCAGGAGAAGCAGCTAAATGTATTTTGGGGTGCAATTCCACATATGCCCATGCCCTGTGTGAGCAATATATCATTTAGTGACAACTTTGTGCAAAAAAAAAATAAAAAAAGTGTCACTTTCCCGCAACTTGTGTCAAAATATAAAATATTCCATGGACTCAATATGCCTCTCAGCAAATAGCTTGGGGTGTCTACTTTCCAAAATGGGGTCATTTGGGGGGGTTTTGTGCCACCTGGGCATTCCATGGCCTCTGAAACTGTGATAGGCAGTGAAGAGTGAAATCAAAAATTTACACCCTTAGAAATCCTGAAGGCGGTGCTTGGTTTTCGGGGCCCCGTACGCGGCTAAGCTCCCAAAAAGTCCCACACATGTGGTATCCCCATACTCAGGAGAAGCAGCTGAATGTATTTTGGGGTGCAATTCCACATAGGCCCATGGCCTGTGTGAGCAATATATCATTTAGTGACAACTTTTTGTAAATATTTTTTTTTTTTTTTGTCATTATTCAATCACTTGGGACAAAAAAAATAAATATTCAATGGGTTCAACATGCCTCTCAGCAATTTCCTTGGGGTGTCTACTTTCCAAAATGGGGTCATTTGGGGGGGGTTTGTACTGCCCTGCCATTTTAGCACCTCAAGAAATGACATAGGCAGTCATAAACTAAAAGCTGTGTAAATTACAGAAAATGTACCCTAGTTTGTAGACGCTATAACTTTTGCGCAAACCAATAAATATATGCTTATTGACATTTTTTTTACCAAAGACATGTGGCCGAATACATTTTGGCCTAAATGTATGACTAAAATTTAGTTTATTGGATTTTTTTTATAACAAAAAGTAGAAAATATCATTTTTTTTCAAAATTTTCGGTCTTTTTCCGTTTATAGCGCAAAAAATAAAAACTGCAGAGGTGATCAAATACCATCAAAAGAAAGCTCTATTTGTGGGAAGAAAAGGACGCAAATTTCGTTTAGGTACAGCATTGCATGACCGCGCAATTAGCAGTTAAAGCGACGCAGTGCCAATTTGGAAAAAGACCTCTGGTCCTTAGGCAGCATAATGGTCCGGGGCTCAAGTGGTTAATAAATCTGCAAAAATGTCAACAATTCTGTGTTTTTCTGTCAATATAGGGTGCTGTATGTACATTAATGAGGAAAAAAATGAACTTAAATGATTTTAGCAAATGGCTGCAATATAACAAAGAGTGAAAAATTTAGGGGGTCTGAATACTTTCCGTCCCCACTGTATATATACAAATACACACGCACATGCATGTGTGTTTTGAGCTTTGGGGTGCACACCCTAATCCAATAGGCTGTGCACAACTATGAGTCCTGAAAGTTTAGGCTAAAAACAGATATAATAAGCTATCAGTAAAACTGAACTCTAGGAAGATATAAAAAAATAAAACATATCAATGCAGCTTTGCAATCATTAATATATCATTAAATGTATTCCTGAATTTTACATTGTATTGGCCTTTTTCTTTCCCAATATAGTAGAGCTAAGGGTGTGAGAGAAAGAAGCAGTACAAGTGGTCAATCAGTTCACAACTGACAAGCAGCATGCTGATAGGAGAATAAATCAGAGAGACAGAGCTGCCCATTTACAGGCTAGGGCAAGTCCGGGAGCATAGGCTCAGTGGAAGTGGGTTGAATGATGTTGACCATTAGACTGGGGACATCGAGTGGCAGAAAGAGAACAGTACAGCAGAGAACTTTTTTGGATTGAAGCTAAATATTAAAGCAAAAGAGGACTGGTTATTTTACATTTTATCCCCTTCCCGCCCATTCCTTGTGTTCTTTAACCTCCCTGGCGGTATGATTATTTCTGATTTTTGATGCTCAAAGTGGTACAATGTTTTGCATGAAAATTTGGCGTTCTATATTGTAGGCCTGTAATTCTTAGGAATAACACACTTAAATCTGTCCAAACAAGAGTCTAGTAGACAATTCCGGGTATGATAAAGTTTGAAACATGAAATCATAAATTATAATATAATAAATAACTATAAATAATTATAACAAATAATAATATAATAATAAAAATGATTCAATAATGTAATCAAATCAAAAACACTGAAATTTGCTCTGTTGCAGAATTGTCCCTGTTGTTACTTTCAGTGTTTGATGATGGATTTCCCCACGAATCACTATCGCTTAATTCTGCAAGTGATTCTAATTTATTATAGCTGTTTTCTAGCTGGTCTAAAACCACTTTTGATGTAAGGGGATGGTTTTGGTTGCTATGGACAATCTCCAGTTTCCAGGCAGAAAGAACTGTATTTATAATATAAAACTGCATGCAGGGCACTGGACAAACCACTAGGGACAAAGGGAATGTGTAATTATTTGATACAGTAGTGTAATCTGTAAGGTTACAGTGTACTGTATGTATTGCGTGTGTTTCATTTTTTGAATTTGGCGCCGTGCTCCGTCCCCGTGCGCTGCAACGCTCGCAGGGACTGGAGCCCGGCACTGTGATAGATCCGGCGGAGGACACAGCTCGCACACACAGCGGGAGGACATCACAGGATCCTGGGGACAAGGTAAGTAACTTTGCCTGGATCCTGCAAGGAGATCCTGAGTGTGTTTTAGGGTTACCGCTTTTGGTACGGAAAATCCACCCTGAGCCACAATCGGGAATACCACCAGGGAGGTTTAGTGGGTCTTTAAGTGGGGGCAGACTAACTTCCTAATCATGTGACCTCTGGGTTTGGCTGTCAAAATGATCACATGATCAGAAGCTCATCTTGCTAGCTCCTGATAATAATGAGAAACTGAGAGCTGTGTATGAGAATTCCGTCAATCTGCTGGTAGCGCGTGAACACAGTCAGCGCACTCTCAGCACAGAAACCTTACCCATCCGTGGACACACAAGTGCGGTGTGTGGGTGGCAAAAGATTAATATGTTATTCATTTTTATCTTGTTTTTTTTTTTTGGTTGGACTTCTATTTTAAAGGATACGTACTCTTTTCTCAAGCTAGCAGACAGCAACGTAAACTCTAAAGAAATTTAAAGCATAAAGCAGATTTTGGCAGTGGAATGTGAAGTTTACAGTAGGCCATAGCTGTGTGATCAGATAAGAATACATCTCTGGTGAGAATTGCTCATATATGCCCAAATTTATGTGACAAAGCCCTTATCCTCTACATGTCTCAAAACATCTTTAATAGTGACAGCAAACCTTTCCACAACCCATTATTCTTAAATTGCCATTGTACAAAACATGCTGCCTGGATTTACATCCCCATGCGCTGAATATAGAGGTCACAAATTGTGCATGTCAGCCCCTTCATTTGACTGCTGTAATTTTAAAACAATTCAGAGAGCCAAACTCCAAGAATTAATGTGCTGACATGCAAGGTTACCGGTTAGAGGTGTGTAGGCACTAATTATGCTTAATGTTAGAAGAGCCAAGGCTGTAATTATAATGTAATGTTGACAGAACGATTGCACCTCTGATATAGAATTGGTCTATAATGCTAAGCTTTGAAAAGATTAGATTAAGAAAAAAAAAGTCCTTTCAATAAAATTAATTTTACTTGGCAACATTTCATTTCCATTCTTCTATTTAGAACGTTCTGCCATTAGCATGACAAGAATGACATAAATTATTATTTGTATCAACTAAAACAATAACAGTAGTAGTAGTATTGATAATAACAGTAATAATAAATTGCATAACGTTAAACTATTTCAGTAAATGTTAGCAACCAACTGATTGCATTCGATGCTACATTTTTTTGAAAGTCACAAAAACTTTAGTGATCTGCATATAGAGAAATTATATTCTGCCTGATGATGCCTGCATAGAGTTTTTTTGTATTTTTTCTCATCACAGCATGCACAATCATGATCACATATATGTGAATTTAAAAATAACATAAAACTAATTACCCAAAAAGTAAATGTTTTTGTACGTGATTTTTTTTCTTATTCTTTTGCTTGTTTTTGGTGTATTTTGTTCGGAATTGATGTATTTTTTCTGTTTGACAACAGCAAAGAACCAGGGCCAAAAAAACGACTTTCACATTTTTAACCATTTGTCTACTGGGCACTTTCACTCCCTTCCTGCCCAAGTCAATTTTCAGCTTTCAGCGCTGTCACACTTTGAATGACAATAACGCGGTCATGCAACACTGTACGCATATGACATTTTTAAATATTTTTTTGCACACAAATAGAGCTTTCTTTTGGTGGTATTTAAATCACTGCTGGGTTTTTTATTTTTTTCTAAAAAAAATTAGGAAAAAAAGTTTTTCTTAGATTCTGTCTGTAAATTTTGTAAATAAGTAATTTTTCTCATTCACTGATGTGCGCTGATGAGGCAAAAGTGATGGGCATTGATAGGCTGCACTGATGGGCACTGATGAAGCAGCACTTATGGGCACTGATGAGGCAGCACTGAAGGGCACTGATTAGGTGGCACTGATGAGGAGGCACTAATATGCCGCACTCAGTGCCATCTTTAACCACTTGTCACCTGCCATATAGCAAAATGACGGCGGCAAAGTGGTTTCAATATCCTGACTGGGCGTCATATGACGTCCTCAGGATATTAAGCCGCTGCACACCCCCGGGGGCGCGCATCACGCCGGTCACATCTGGCACACCACAACTATGATCTCGGTAAAGAGTCTCTTTACCATATGATCAGCCGTGTCCAATCACGGCTGATCACGATGTAAACAGGAAGAGCTGGTGATCGGCTTTTTCTTACTCGCGTCTGTCATACGCGAGTAGAGGAGAGCTGATCGGCTGCTCCTCTGACAGGGGGGGTCTGTGCTGATCGATTATCGGTGCAGTCCCCCCGAGGATGCCCATACTGGACCACCAGGATTGCCACTAGGACCACCAGGGATGTCACCACAAGGTATGCCACCCTAGACCACCAGGATGCCAATCAGTGCCCACAATGGATGCCAATCAGTGCCTACAATGAGCATCACTGATTGTCAGGCATTATTGTTTGGCACTGATTGGCATCCATCAGTATCATACATAACAGTACATCAGTGCCACCTATCCGTGCCCATCCATGCCACCTATCTGTGCCCGTCCGTGCCCATCCATGCCGCATATCAATGCCACCTATGAGTGCCCATCAGTGCCGCCCATCAGTGCCCCATCAGTGCCGCATATTAGTGCCCATCATCAGAACTCATCAATGCCACCTCATCAGTGCCACCTCATTGGTGCCACCTCATTGGGGCCCATCAGTGCCACCTTATCAGTGCCCGTCAATGCAGCCCCATCAGTGCCCATCAGTGAAGGAGAAAACTTACTTATTTACAAAGTTTTGTAACTGAAACAAAAAGCATTTCTTTTTCAAAATTTTCGGTCTTTTTTTATTTGCTTAGCATAAAATAAAAATCCCAGAGGTTGATCAAATACCACCAAAAGAAAGCTCTATTTGTGGGAACAAAATTATAAAAATTTAGTTTGGGTACAGTGTTGTATGACCGCGCAATTGTCATTCAAAGTGCGACAGCTGAAAATTGGTCTGGGCAGGAAGGTGTATAAGTGCCTGTATTGAAGTGGTTAATATTGATTGGACCCTGGAGAAACATTTTCTTGCCCCCCCCCCACCCACTCTGGGACATGCAAGAAATAGCAGCTGGACTTAAAATCAGTTAACTGCAGCAGATCAGGCAGCGATTGCTATTGGTTGCCAGAGGTTGCGGCAGATCATTACCCCTCATTGACTGGTTGCTAGAGGTTACAGCACATATTATGGCTCACTGATTAGTTGCTAGAGTTTACAGCACATCGTTTCTGCTTGCTGATTGGTTACTATGAGCTATGGTAACCTTCTATGAGGAGGTGGTTTGCCGTCTAGATAAAGGAAGGCCTGTAGACCCAGTGTATCTGGATTTTGCAAAATCATTTGACACAGTTCTCCATAAAATTTTACTGTACAAAATAAGGTTCGTTGGCATGGACCATAGGGTGAGTACATGGATTGAAAACTGGCTACGAGAGTGAGTTCAGAGGGTGATGATAAATGGGGAGTACTCAAAATGGTCAGGGGTGGGTAGTGGGGTCCCACAGGGTTCTGTGCTGGGACCAATCCTATTTAAGTTGTTCATAAACGACCTGGAGGATGGGGTAAATAGTTTAATCTCTGTATTTTGTGAATGATACTAAGCTAAGCAGGGCAGTAACTTCTCCACAGGATGTGGAAACCTTGCAATAAGATCTGAACAAATTAATGGGGTTGGCAACTACATGACAAATGAGGTCTCATGTAGAAAAATGTAAAATAATGCATTTGGGTGGCAAAAATATGAATGCAATCTATACACTAGGGGGAGAACCTCTGGGGAAATCTAGGATGGAAAAGGACCTGGGGGTCCTAGTAGATGACAGGCTCAGCAATGGCATGCAATGCCAAGCTGCTGCTAACAAAGCAAACAGAATATTGGCATGCATTAATAAAGGGATTAACTCCAGAGATAAAGCAATAATTCTCCCACTCTACAAGACTCTGGTCCAGCCGCACCTAGAGTATGCTGTCCAGTTCTGGGCACCAGTCCTCAGGAAGGATGTACTGGAAATAGAGTACAAAGAAGGGGAACAAAGCTAATAAAGGGTCTGGAAGACATTAGTTATCAAGAAAGGTTGTGAGCACTTAACTTATTCTCTCTCGAGAAGAGATGCTTGAGAGGGGATGTGATTTAAATTTACAAATACCATACTGGTGACCCCACAATAGGGATAAAACTTTTTCGCAGAAGGGAATTTAACAAGACACGCGGCCACTCGGCCACTCAAGACACGCGGCAAGGATGTGGAATTCCCTTTTTACAGGCGGTGGTTTCAGCGGGGGATAGTTTAAAAAAACTATTGGATAAGTACCTGAAAGACCACAACATACAGGGATATACAATGTATTACTGACTAATAATCACACACATAGGTTGGACTTGATGGACTTGTGTCTTTTTTCAACCTCACCTTCTATGTAACTATGTAACTAGCGGTTACTGCACATCATTACCGCTCACTGATTGGTTGCGAGTCCCGCCTTCCTCCCTCAGGATCATTGAGGCTGAGCATCCTCAAATGCAGCTGATGGCTGCCACTGTCTGTAAGCCACTGAGTTAAACTCAAGGGGCAGCTGCTTTGGGCCCCACAACAATGACTGGTCCCAGGGCAGCTGACCCATTTGCCCTGTGTTAAAGATGGCCCTGACCACACTGATGGGCACTGATAGGTGGCACTGATGAGCACTGATAGGCGGCACTTGTGGGCAATGATAGGCGCCACTGATGTACGGCATTGATTGGTACTGATGGTCACTCATGGGCAGCACTGATGGGCACTCAAAGGCAGCACTGACTGGCATCACTAATGGACACTGATTGGTGTCACTGATGGGCACTGCTGGGGCTGTACTGTAATCAGGGCACGGATGATCGGAGAAGATGAAGCTGATCGTCTCTCATGGCCACATACTCTGTCAGTATGAGCCGAGGAGAGCCAAGGACGCAGCCAATTACATGGGTAAAGAGCAGATGACGCAAGATCGGGGGGGCGTGCAAGAGCAGCAGTTCTGGGGTGCCATCATATGATGGCATCCCAGAACGAGAGTGCCACCCTGCCACCGTCATTTTACTATACGGTGGGCAGCAAGTGGTTAAAGTGGTATTAAACACAAAGGAAAACATTTATAATATTGCAGTTTACCAATTCTTAGATCTCTTGCCTGCATTGTTTTTTTTTTAATTTTTCACCTGGTGATCTGGTTAGTAAGTCTGTTCTTTTTCAACAGGACAAGCTCTTCTGCACATGTAACAAATATGCCGCGTACACACGATCAGAAATTCGGGCCAGCAAAAGACCAATGAGAGCTTTTGGTCGGAAAATGCGACCGTGTGTATGCTCCATCAGACTTTTGCTGGCGGAATTCCAGCCAGCAAAAGATTGAGAGCATGTTCTCAATTTTTTGGTCGGAAAAAGTTCCGATCAGAAATTCCTATCGTCTGTAGCAATTCCGACGTGCAAAATTCCTACGCATGCTCAGAAACAATTCGATGCATGCTCTGAAGCATTGAACTTCATTTTCTTGGCTCGTCGTAGTGTTGTACGTCACCGCGTTCTTGACAGTCGAAAGTTCAGGGAACTTTTGTGTGACCGTGTGTATGCAAGCCAAGCTTGAATGGAATTCCGTCAGAAAAACCATCCAAGATTTTCCTGACGGAAATTCCACTCATGTGTACACGGCATAAGAGTTTTGAGACAAACAATGTATCACTGACAGGGGTGCGTACAATGATAAGCTTTTATTTTTTCATGCAAAATCTTTACCCCAAAAGAAAAACAAATTGTTGCTGTATCTGTTTGTGTATTTGCAGTGTGAGTTGGATTTTGGCTTCAGTTTGTCAGTGTATCTAAATTTGCTAGTACATCTAATACTCCCCTCCCCCGAGACTGACAGTGCTACTGGCTACTGTGCCCCTTTTGCTCCTTCATCCAGAGTGGAGGCACTCTAATACAGGAGGTGTGTTACTGGCAGATCACCAGTTGAAAACAGAGAGGGAAAAAAAAAACCAAATGCAGCTACCACATCTAAGGATTGGTAAGTTGCAATATATTACATTTTTGGTTTTGGATTTATTATCAATTTAACATCAAGCACAAGCCTGTGTTACTGCCTCTGTTGCTTTTTGGACCTATTTTTTTGTGTGTGTTGTTCAAAGACCTCAAACAATAAAAAAAATACACCACAAAGCACAGAAAAAGATTCCTTTTTTTAAGTAGTTACTTCTTTAACATACTGAATTATTTTGTTTTGTCAGTGAATCCATTAAGTGATTCTATCTAGTGTAAAATGAGATTTATTCATCCCGGACATAAGTTTTGTCAATGGCAAACTTCAGAACTTGAGAACTTCACATTGCCATTGTAACAAAACGATGGAACATGCCTGGACTTACCTAAATGGTAACTGCAAATGTCATGCTCATTCCTGTCACTACTACCACTGACCACCAATACTTCAATACTTAGAAGGGCTATCAGCACTCATCACTTGCCACCAATGTTTTAGAAGGTACTCACCACTGGGCACCATTATTTCGGAAGATGTTCACCACTAATCATCAGCATAATGGGGCACTCATCACTGACCACTATCATAAGAAAGCACTTACTGCACTCTGTATGCTGTGCTGTACATTACACATTCATCTCTGCTTTACTTTGCAAGCTGTGCCATACATTGCATAGTTCTGTTGTTGCACATCACATAATCCTGACTGCTGCAATCTGTAAGATATGCCTTTAATTACAAGGTTCTGACCACGGCACTCTATATACTATGTTAAACTGTACTTACATAGTCCTTACCATTGCACTGCACTACATACACATTGGGAGTTATTTACTAAAGCTAGAGAGTGCAAAATGTGGTGCAACCCTGCATAGAAACCAGCTTTCAGGTTTTATTGTCAAAACTTAAGTGAACAAACTGAGGTTAGAAGCTGATTGGTTACAATGCACAGCTGCACCAGATTCTCAGTGCACCAGTTTTAGTAAATCTCCCCCATTGCAGCCTTGTTAACCATTACCCTTTAAGCCACTCCCTCTGTAAGGGATTACCTGTCCACACCCACTGTAACATACACTACAGTAGACTGGTTCCTTAATAAACGTTCCTTTACATTGGTGGTCAATGTACATTTCCCCACTAGATCTAAATATAAACGCTCCAATTAGATTGGTGGTCAGAGATGAAGTGCCCCCTTCCTGTGCTAGTCAGTGAAAAAGTGTCCCTTTACTTTGCTGGCCAGCAGTTACTTGCCTGACTTGACCCAACTTGAATCTGCCAAGGGACCATCAGGCAGCAGATCAATGAACCTACATGCTGCTGCAGACATTCATAGTTAACCATTTTCCATCACAAGCACCATCTCCTATGGTGTTATCAAGGATGCAATACAAAGTATAGATTTAGCCTTTGATGGCTGAATAACACAAAAAAAAAACTAAGAACCAGTTTGTTCATCAAGATCCACCATGGGTAGTGTAGCTTCATTTTCTCCTCCTTGTTTCTCCTGGTAATATTCACTGCTGTGCTGGGGCTTGGCTCCTGCCTGAACCTGTATCTTCCAGGAATGTAGCAGGAAAGTAGCTATGTAGTTCTGAAAGAATAACCATAAAATATGCAGTGTTACCAGGGTATTCCCATCAGAAGTCAGCTACATTTGGAGGTAACTATGGGCAACTGGAATGATAATACTTGTGCTCTTCTACTTTCCAATGCATTTCAATAGTATGAATAACTTCATCATCAGAAGGGAGCACAAGCATACTACTTCTTTTTTAGATCTCTCTTGTTCCTGACCACTAGTAATACAAACCCTTACACCCCCAGACACTAAAAAGTGTGTAAACACTCAAACTCATGTAATATTCACACCAGTAAAAATCATAAAATCCAAACATTCTATGATTGAGGGGGTCTTAACATATTACACTAGACACATATTTACATATTAGATTTAAAAATAGGATATTTTTAAATCTATACATAAAAATTATATTCAAAATACACTGCAGCAGAGCTTATAAACAGCAATTAAAGTTCAACATTTAAAATAAAAGCTCATTGTTTTCTATATCTATTCACTTTCTTTTTGATCCAATAAGTTAATGATACCACCTTTAATTGGTTTTAACCCATTGAAGAGCCAAAAAGGTGAGATTAGTGGGATCATTTTCTAAAATGTTCTAAAACACTATGTTTTTTGCCTTTCACAATGTTATGTTCTTCAATGTGTTTAGCCGCTGTTTGGTTTATCTGCATTTTGAGATAAGGATTTCCTTGTTCCTATTGAGAAAGAAGAGTTACATTCTTGGGATTTCCTTCATCTAGATTGTAAGATATTTGGGGTTATTTACTAAATCTGCATGGTGCAAAATCTGGTGAAGCTCTGCATAAAAATGCTTCTAGGTTTTATTGTCAAAGCTTATTTGAACAAGCTGAAGTTAGAAGCTGATTGGCTACCATGAACCAGATTCTGAAGGTACAAGTTTTATATAGTAAATCTTCCCCATGTTGCATACTTATTAACATTTTTAAACTGATACATATTGTAATGTACTTGATGGTGGAGCCTGAAGCGTTGAGGCAGGTCTCTCTTACAGCCCTGTTCCGGATTCCCTGGTAAGGTAACTGGGAATGCCAGAGCACAGGGTGGCACAAGTGCCTGGTAAGTCTTTTGCTGGCTGGTGCTGGTGTGCAACTGAAAAACATGCTGGCAGCAGAGCTGGAACCGGGGAAGAGCACGGACAGCAGGTGCTGTGTGGATCTGAAACAAGGCAGGGTCAGACATTCCGGGTCAGCAACAAGTGAGCAGGTCAGGTTCAGGCGACAGGCAGGAGAGTAGTCAGGGATCAGGCCAAGATCAGTAACGTTAAGACAAATGAGCAGAGGGATGAGACAGAAGCAAAGTCTAGAGGCATGCCAGGGGTCACTGTCGGTAGAGTTCAAGCAGAGTGTCAGGAGCAGGATCAGGTCAGCAACAGATAAGCAATAGAGTAAGAGATACTCAGATACTTCAGGAACTCAATAGACCAAACGGCACTGACACAGGTCCTAGTGCAGTTTAAATAGCCTGCCTGGCGTTTGTGCATGCTCCCGCATCCTTTCGTGCGCCTGTCCTGTTGCTTTTTGCTCTCTTCTTGTGCTTTGGCTATTGACTCATGTAGAAGTTTATTGTTCTGTTGAAAAAAGTTCAGAGTATCTTGGACAGCTGGCACAGATGACTCGGATGACTCGTTGGTTAGAAATGATGGGTGGTAACCATAGTTTGCAAAAAATGGGGACTGTTTAGTTGCAAAACGAGTTATTATAAGCAAACTCAGCCAGAGGTAATAAGGATACCCAGTCATCTTGGGAAAAGGACATGAAGCAGCGGAAAGGATGAAACATTTGCTTCATCCTTTCAGTCTGCCCATTTGCTCCTGCACATCCGTTTGTGTACGTGTGCATCGCCGCGTATGCACACCTGTGATCTGGCCACAAACCATTCTTCTGCGCATAGGAATGCCCCTTTCCTGACACATCCTATGAAGATTTAGCTGGTTCTTGCTATATTTTCTAATTGCTGTGATAGCATAAGATTGGGGAGATTTGTGTAGGGGATTTCTCTCAGTTTGCACTGCTGTCCATGGCATTAAGCAGTTCATTATCTGGGAAACAAGGAGGTGAGAGTGAGGCTGCATTATTCACTAAAGCTAACCATGCATGGATTAAAATTCAGCTGGTTCAGCGGGAATCGGACGAATTTCGATCCGTGTGTAGCTCTGTCTATTCAGCAGAAGCTGGTCTTTAGTCGTCTTCTGTCAAATGGTCCTGCTGGAAAAAACAGCTTTTAATCAGTGCATGCAGCCTATCAGCTGCAGTGCTGATCAGTGTATTCAGCCAGCAGGGGAATCCAACTGTCAGAATACAAAAACACAGTGAGGAGTATTTTCCCATCCACCTCAAATGTTTGGCTGGCCAAATGAAAATAGGTGAACCATGTATGGCCAGCTTAAGACCATACTATCGACTCTAGCTGTGTTCTGAGATAAGGATCTCCCTGCTTTAACTACATACAAAGATAAGGTATATTCATGGGCTTCCCTGCATTTGGACTGCATTTAGACTGTGAGACATTCTACTTGTTACAATCTCTAAATTGGATACATAAGAAGATCAGCCAGGTCTTTTGTTCTACTTTGAAAATATTGTGTCAGCGAAGATTGTGATGTAGGTGAGCTACTGCAATGTGCTTTCTCTAGTGTGCATTGCAATCAGCTAAATCCTTGGTAGTATTTCATTCACATATGCTTGCTTATGGGAATGTGTTTACCCGAAGTCAAATACAGTGTGCAGTGGCACTTGTATGCTATATTGCACCTTTGGAGCAGTTACAATTCACAATGTTTCACATATTTTGCTGCAATAGTCTCTGACCAACCACTGAGCCACTAAAGCCGCGTACAAATGTTCGGATTTTCCAACGGGAAATGTGTGATGACAGGCTGTTGGCGGAAAATCTGACCATTTGTACGCTCCATCGGGCAATTGTTGTCAGATTTTCCATGGGCAAATGTCTGTTGTTGGATTTTCCAAGCGTGTGTACACAAGTCCGTCGGACAGAAGTCCAAAGTACAAACACGCATGCTCGGAAGCAAGAATGAGCTGGAAGCAGTCAGTCTTGTAAACTAACGTTCCTAATGGAGAATTAACAATCGTGACATGGCAAATTATGAAATCTTGAAATGCAGCGCACATTCTCTTTCACTTTATTTAATGGGATAATAGTGAAGCTACTTTGCTGGTGATACTGATGGCGTTTTGGTAAACGTATTTTAAAAGGCTTTTATTTTCTAGTGATATCAAGAATATTATTATGCTTTTTTTTTTTTTTTGGGCAAGTTACCACAACACCATTATCCCGTAATTTTTCAAAGATACAACTATGTTGGTGTTCCTTGTCAATTTTATATTGTATTTTTTATAAATGTAACTGCCTACTCCCAAACTGTCATTTGAAGTAAAACACATAGCCAAGTATTATTCTACATAATTTTTTTATTGTGCATCAAAAAAAGAAAACAAATAAAATTAGACATGCTATCTGCCAATAGAAATTAAACAAACAGTGCATTCTATGCATCCAAAAATATAGAAAATATACCAAATCAAATCATTATTCAACCAAAAAATAAAATAAAAGCCTCATGCATGTATCCTGCTTCCTAATATAGGGGGTCAACAATGCCAAGAGTTGGTGAAAGCAGGGGTCCGTCATCCGGAAAATCATCCAGATTATTCTCCTGGAGCTCCCGCAACAAAGGCATATGACATAATTGGTCACGATTAATAAAGTAACCAATTTTTGGTCCAAGAAATCCTCCTCCTCCTGTTCCTGGACTGGACTTGGGTCAAAGCATTTACTCCAAGACCAATAATAAATAGCACGTCACCTCCGATTCCGCAACATGTCTGGTTGACGAACGCCCACTCAGAAATGAACTGAAAAGCACAAAATGAAAAGCGCAAACTGAAAAGCAGGAATCAACACTCACCAAACTTCTACTAACATGAAATTAGCAGAAGGAGCCCAAAGGGTAGTGCTAAAGAGCTGAAAAACCACATAGTACGTCACTACGTTCGTGTTTGTTGGCTGACAATTCCTTGAGGTTTGTATGCAAGACAAAATCCAGGCACACACCTTCGGACAAAAGTCAGAGGGTTTGTCTGCGGAAAATCCAGTCGTGTGTATGAGGCTTTATGTTTACAAATCTGGGCACAAGTGTGGGCCCTCTAGATCAGTGGTTCCCAGCCTCAATTCTTTGTACCCCTAATGCCCCGTACACATGGTCGGACATTGATCAGACATTCCGACAACAAAATCCATGGATTTTTTCCGACGTTTGTTGGCTCAAATTTGTCTTGCATACACACGGTCACACAAAGTTGTCGGAAAATCCGATCATTCTGAACGCAGTGACGTAAAACACGTACGTCGGGACTATAAATGGGGCAGTAGCCAATAGCTTTCATCTCTTTATTTATTCTGAGCATGCATGGCACTTTGTGCTTCGGATTTGTGTACACATGATCGGAAATTCCGACAACGGATTTTGTTGTCGGAAAATTTTATAGCCTGCTCTCAAACTTTGTGTGTCGGAAAATCCGATGGAAAATGTGTGATGGAGCCTACACACGGTCAGAATTTCCGACAACAAGGTCCTATCACACCTTTTCCGTCGGAAAATCCGACCGTGTGTACAGGTCATGTTTTGGCAATTTTCCTTGGCTAAAATAGCTGTTATAAATACCAAGCCATTTACATTGATTTAAAGTGGTTGTAAATTCACTGTGCTTAATTACTAGAACCTCATTTGTTTTAGGAAACTATGTTCCACAGTGTCTTTGTTTTTTTAAATTATGCAGCTCAATACCCTATTTCAGAGTGTCGCTGTGCCGTCACGTGACCTCCCGCTGCTCTCCTTCACAGATCTGTGGACTACAGTGGGAGGGGCCCCTCTGACATCAGCTGGGAGGAGAGCAGGAGAGTGGCGGGGGGTCACATGACTGCACAGTGACTTTACAGTAACTTTACACAGAATAGCAGCAAGAGGGGAGGGGCAGGGAGGCAGACCAACTTTCACATCACTGACTCAATAGCTGACGGGCAGGGAGGGAGGGGGAGAGCAGCGGGATGAACTGACCACTGTATCATGGATCAGCAGCCATGATTACCATGGTCAGCACACACAGGGGGACACAGGAACAGGCAGGATCAACCAGGTATTTTACAGCATAGAATGGGACAAGTGACAATGCACAAGAATTATGCTGTATATCATGCTTTAAAGGAACAGGATCTTTTTTTTTTTTAAGATTACAACCGCGTTAAAGCACATCTGCAAAGTAAAGGAAATCCTGAAAGCATATCCTTGAAACCTGGGAACCATTGCTCTAGACCAGCAGCTTAAGTAATTTGTGAGGGGAATTTTGGTATACACAGCCAAGTGATCTTGTTAAACATTGGTTAAACTGTGGTATTATTTAGCCTGTTCTTTGGTGTGTTGTGCTATTGTCAATTATGTTTTGTTAGTAGTAGTACTATTTTCTGTTTGATTGTGTGCATAGATCTGTTATTATGGAAAAACAGCTGTATTTAGTGGTGAGTAAATAATACATATAGATGCTTGCCAATTCATGCTTGCTTAGTAAATTAGTATACTATTTTTCTCTGTTTTTGATGGTTACCCTCAACTTCTCAAGGAAGCTTCTCCTTAGTTTACTGAGGTCATACTAGGCAAAGCAAGATATACCTGTACATTTATTGTAGGTTCATCAAAACTAAAATGGTGATGCACGTTAAAGTAGATGTAAATGCTAACAGAATGGCATTTAGTTTAATGAAGCACCATGTACCATACACAACTGCCATCATTTTAAATGATCATTTGCTGCTTTCCCACAGATTTTTTGCATCCAATCCCTGTGTACATGTACTTGCACCAGCATTGGCCACATCACATTTTTCAGGGGAGACTTTAATTGTTGGGTTTGGCTATATCACTTTTTTTTCTGGGTAGATTTGAATTTTTGTGTTTGGGTCTACTTTAAAGGGGTTGTAAACCTACGTGTTTTTTCACCTTAATGCATCCTATGCATTAAGGTGAAAAAACACCTGTCAGTGACCGCCCCCCCCCCCCAGCCCCTCGTTTTACTTACCTGAGCCCTTGAACTTGACCCATGGGGACGCGCTGTCTCTCTGCCCGGGGCACAGAGATATTTGTTTTTTCTTTTCCATAAAGGACAGAATTATAGCAGGATTCTGGACCTGTGGCTTTGCATTGACACCCTAAAGCTCTCACAAAATTGCACAATCATTATAATTTATGGTGAAATATTTAGATTCATGACTTGTCCCTTTTAAGTAGGGAGGGTGGTTGAGACATTTTGACATTTGTGGCTCAGATGTATTAAAAATAATACCAACCTTTTTTTTTTTTTTTTTCCTATTCCCTTTTGTGATAGCCTGCTTAGCTTATCATTACAGTACAATGTCAGCTAAGTTCATATTTCTTCTTGGCCCCAAACCATTTTCCTATCAATCAACATGACTCAGGGCTACGCAACATTTGTTTTTTTTATCTTGGTTTAATGTAATTGTGCACAGGTTACACCTGACTGTTTGAAGCATAGTTGGTAATTTAAGGGACAAATCTAATCAGCTACATTTGTGTTACTCTAAATTGTGTTAAAACAAGTGCACCTTGTTTCTTCATTGCTGTCTTTAAAGAGTGATTTGCTATTAAATAAAGTGTCTGGTTAAATTTTGCCCATCTAACGCTTTGAAAATGCTCCATAATGATGATCACTGTCAAGTAACAAGCTGCAGCTATCTTACAATACTACTTAAAGGAAATCATTAAAGTTTTAATTCAGCTTTAATTTTTTTTAAAAATGTTTAATTTGTAAATCTTTATCTTTATCCATTTATTAATTCATTCATAGAATGTTTTGAATGTTAAAAAAACAAAAAAAAACAAACATTTTACACAATGTGCATTTAAATTGAAAGCTTACAAGTTTATCTTATAAGAAATCCCAGCAGTGCCTGCTTAGCAGTGTCAATTTTGAAAAAGATCATATGAAAATGAATACAAGTAAGTAAAAGACAAACTACAACAAAGAAATCTATATATCCAATGAAGAAACCACTATGCCAATCATGAAAATAAAAGTGATAGAGTAACCAAAAAAGTGCAAACACAATAATATAGTAAAGTGAAAAAAGTTGGCTTCGGGGGGGGGGGGGGGACAGGAATGCTAAAAAAAGTCAGTGCCATTTATGATCGGTAAATTCCAGCTTTGCAAGTCATTAGATGCTTTTCCAGAAGATAACAAGAAATGGCAGTCTTTGTGCTTCTCTCAGGCCCCTTTCACACTGGGGCGTCGGCTCCGTCGGTCGTAAAGAGCTGCTATTTTTACCGCCTTTTTGGGGGGTTTTCGGCCGCAGCTTTAACCCCCGCTAGTGACCGAAAAATGGTTAAAACGACCCGCAAAGCGGCACTTTGCTGGCGCTTTGCTGGCGGTTCAGCAGCGGTGCCCATTCAGTTCAATGGGCAGGAGCGGTTATGGAGCGGTATATACCTTCACCGCTCCAAAGATGCTGCTTGCAGGCCTTTTTTTAGCGTCCTGCCAGCACACTGCCCTCGGGCTTTCACACTTGAGAGACAGGAGAGGCTCTTTACAGGCACTGTGAAGGTGCTATTTTTAGCGCTGTAGCGCCTGTAAAGTGCCTCAGTGTGAAAGGGGTCAAAAGTTTTCCTTTAGGGCTTGTTCACACTTGACTAAATTACTAATGCTCCTATAGTGTTAGTAGGGGTATTAGACTTGCATTTAATAAGCTTTAGTATGGGCATTAAACTGGCATTTTACAAGCGTTAATGACAAGTTAAAAATGCTTCCCAAATGCCCTATGGGCAGTTTTGAAGCGTTTGATGAGTGTTAAGGCACGTTATAACCGCTCCACAAATGCATATTCCATGACAGTAAATGAACTAATCCTAACACCCTGCAACTGCACCGTGACTGCCTGCCAGAGCATTTGTGAAGCATTACCATAGATGTGAATGGGAGGCCTTGAAAGGCTTCAAACGTCTCCTGACCCAACAAGAGGCTACAATTTTGAAGCGACGCAACGCTAATGCTTCATGTTTTGATAGTGTGTACAGCACTGCGGTCCATTGTATCTTGTGCATAGGCCTTTGGCGTTTCTAACACCTCTCAAACTTTTAATGCCAGTGTTTTTAATGCCAGTGTGACCTTAGCCTTAAGATGACCATAATGCATATTTTATTAACTGATTATGATGTTTAAAGGAGGAAACCTATATGGCCTTAATGTAAGCATCCAAGCATCCATCTATAACCTACATCCATGGCTGGTATTTTGCTGAGAAAAAAGTGACAACCCTAATTTCACCCAAACCCTTATCTTACACCCCAAGCTATGAACCAGGATGCAAACATGGACTTCCATGGAGAAGGTTGCCAGGCCTTCAGCACTTGTGGAGATATAGTTGGGAACAATCAATATTCAGTATGGCAATATTTATTTTTTTGGGGGGGGCTGGCTGGATTGAGTTTGAGGGGAGGGTGCTTAAACACGCATTACAGGGCCAAACCAACCAAATGTAATATTTAATTTCATTTCATTTCTTGGTAGATGCCTGAGGTTTAAAACACCTGATAGTTTTTTTAAGCTCTTGTGGACTTCATATGTAGGATACTTGTGCTTGAGTTCCTGGGTCTTCATACTTGATGTGGTCATTATGACTCACTCTCCCAGTTGGATTTTTTTTCTATGGAAAATGCAAAAGAGTTATTGGAACAAAACTCCCAGCTGGAGATCAAGAACTGAATCATCCCATTGGGCTTTGCCTATAACTAATATGGCTCTGTTGGGTAGACTGACCCACACACAGTGCTCATTTAACCTCTTCTTGACCACCCACCCGCAACATACTTATACTTTGCTGACTCCTTCCTGTTTTAGGGTGTGCGCATATGTGCTCCCGTGCTGACACCCACTGTGATTAGACACAGCGGGATTTCATCAGCAGGTCCCAGCCAATAATTCATGGTCGGGACCTGCTAATTGGCTTTGCCCAATCAGAGCCCTGTGTTGACAAGCAACACAGGGCTATATACAGAGGGAAGAATCTCTCTGTTTCTTATCCTAGCAAAGCAGTGATAAAAAACAAATAGATATTTAGTAAAAAGCAGCACAGGTTACACAAATTAACACTTGTTAGGCACATAGTTAACCTTTTGATCACCCTATATTTAACCCCTTCCCAGCCAGTGTAAAGTATTAGCACTGATTACTGTATTAGTGTCAAACCAATCAATATACACTTATTGTGATTTTTTTTTTTTTACCAAAGACATGTAGCAGAATACATTTGGCCTAAATTTTTGAAGAGTTTTAATTTCTTTGTTAATTTTCTATATTTTTTTGTTGATATGAAAAAAAAAAAACAGTGGTGATCAAATACCACCATAGAAAACTCTATTTGTGTGAAAAAATGATATAAATTTAGTTTGAGTACAGCGTTGCATGATCACACAATTACCAGTTAAAGTAGCGCAGTGCTAAAATAGCAAAAAAAGGGCCTGATCATGAACAGGGTAAAACCTTCTGGAGCTGAGGTGGTTAAGCACACATGGTAAGGGTATTAATCAAATCAGGTCAGTTATTGCCATTGACTTTTCAGTCATTGGCTGTATTACATACACACCTGTGAGTGTGAGGGTGAGGGTTGTGAGGGTTGTTTTTTCTGCATTGTAAAGATATGTAACAGCTTGGCATCACAGTAATATAGTTGTGAAATGTTGGACTTTCTTATAAACATCTTGCAGTTTACTAGGACTGTACATATATTTGCATTATAAGTGTACATTAAATATGTATAATCATTGTTCTCTTGATGTCTTGACAGATTGAACTAATAACCCAGACATATTAGCAGTTAATGCTGTTAATTGGAGACACTGTGTCATGACCTTATGAAAGTATAACCATAGGCACATATTAAAGATCATCATTTTTATCCTTATTGAAGAAATACTTAAAGCGGTAGTAAACCGCTGAAAGAAAACAAAAAAACCAAAAAAAAAACCTGCAAGACAATGGCATAATGTGCTAGTATGCAACACATCCTGGATTATGAAATACTTACCTTAGAAGGAAGCCCTCCCAGCGATGCCCGGTCAATGCTGAGAGGGCTGACATGTTCCCCCCGGCCTTTCTTCCAGGTTTGCGGGCTCCGGCACTGTGAGTGGCCAGAGCCGTGATGACGATATGTGCGGGAGCCGTCAATTCTGGCAAGAAGCTCTGAAAATCCGGCACGGTATGCTGGACCTTCAGAACGCAAGGGTGAATATCTCCTAAACCAGTGTTTCTCAACTCCAGTCCTCAAGGCGCCTCAACAGGTCATGTTTTCAGGATTTCCCTCAGATGAAACAGCTGTGGTAATTACTAAGGCAGTGAAACGGATCAAATCACCTGTGCAAAATAATGGATAGCCTGAAAACATGACCTGTTGGGGCGCCTTGAGGACTGGAGTTGAGAAACACTGTCCTAAACGGTGCACATTTAGGAAATATTCATTTTACCAACAGGTAAGCCTTATTATAAGCTTACCTGTATTTAAAAATAACAAATCGGGGTTCACAGCCACTTTTAACTGTATTACTAAACAGTTTCTAAATTCATTCATTTACTAGCTTTCTCCTTTCTGTAAATAAACACTTTAAAAAAGAAAGGGCATCACTGTAAGGTGACCATACACTATACAATCTGATTGTACAATCTTCTTTAGACCCACCATTACTATGTATTGTAAAGATCTGCCTGATTTAAAACTATTTGAATAGATTGATTAGGTTACTAAATATTACATGAAAACTTTACATGTTTTGGTAAAGGAGATCTTGCTTGCTGATTAGAGATCAGATCACACAGTGATCAGTGAACTGCTGCTCCTTCACTATCGCAGTCTCTTAACCAAGTTATAATGCTTGCAGTGAGAAAAGCAATTGGTAAGGAGCTGCCTATGTTGTCTGGCAGGGGTGCCTGGAGTAGATAACTGTCTAAATAGAGTTATATTTTTTTGGCAGGTAAGTTGGTTCACAAATACACATTTCATTATTGCTGTTTGCTTACCCTTACACTCCAGATGGCTGACATCAGTACTTCCAGCCAAAGTTCCACTCCAATGTTGGAAACAACCAATCCTCATTTCCCAGATTGGTTCTGAGATGAACAGATCTCATGCATGGTTACCTTTCCAGCCCAGAATTGGCACTGTATCTTGGGCAGTTTCCGCCGCTGGATGGGGCCCTGGGCTGATCCAGATAACAGCTGTTCTGACAGATTGTATTTAATTATGTTTTTTGTTCTCTGTATACTCAACAGATATAATTCACTGACATAAATTCCAATCCAACCACAATTTCTCATATATGAAGACTTCTCTTATACATTTGTGTAATCAAATAATTAAATTAAGCATTCAAAAAGAAAGATTTTCTAAGTAATGCACGTGCTAAAATGCAGAAAAAGGCCATAGAAAATATATGGAAGTGCTAGGTAAATGGTATGCACAGGGCATTCCCTCATATTGGTGGTTGACACATCTTTGATGGCAAAGAACATTCAACTGTAAAATTACTATTTTGGATAATTTGCAGTGGACACCTTGACACTTTTATTAAACTGTAAAAAGAACAAAAAAGGCTGTTGCCCTCAGCACCTGCAGAGCTTTATCATTTCCCAACACACTCAGAGATTAGCAAACATGCAATGTGACTGGTAGGGATGAGTACAGGGATTTCAGCAAAAATTATTATGCCGTGAAATTACCAATTTCTAAGTTTCTCTGAAATTATACTAATTTTTTTGTCATTGAGCTGCTATTTGTTTCTCTTTATTTTTCAGTAGACATGTTGCCAGAAAGATTGTTCATGCATCTTTTACAAGGGACCAGTTGTGTAAAAGGGACCCTGTAGAGACAGGATCAATTTAAAGTCCTTAAAAATGATAAAAAACACCTTTAGGCTGGGTTCACACTATGTGCAGAGCGGCTCGCAGCAGGGGGTCCGGTGCGTCCCTTTTGGCTGAATTCAGACCTGAAACGGACCAGAAGACGCACAGGACTCTTCTGCAAACCTTTCCACAGCCATCCTGGAGATGTGTGAACCAGCTTCATTGAGAGCCAGTGTTCTATGGAGAAATGCCCTCCGTTGAAAAATTCCCCTGATGGGTCTGTGCATGCACAGTACCAAACGTCACTCCAGCTGATTTGTTGATCAGCTGGTGTGTCGTCAACACAGCACATGCGCAGATCATCGGAGGCATTATCCGACGCTATGCAAACAGCTGGGGAATGTAGCAACAGCGAGGCACAATTGGACAAGTGCATTCTCCCTCTGCTGTTTGCATAACTTTAAATGCTGCCCATCGAATACTGTCTCCCGTCAAAAAATGCATCAGACGATCTGCGCATGCGCTGTGTTGACGTCACCTGTCTGGCGCAGACCCATCAGAGGCATTTTTCGACAGAGGGTAGTTCTCGATAGAACACCGGTCACACTCTCCTGACATGCAAATTGGATGCGGTGAAACCCGCATCCAATTTTCACCAGTGTCAACCCAGCCTTAAAGTGGAATTTTGCCCAGGTCGTGCACACTGAAGTATTTACATATTCGGAACAGTACTAGCACTTCAAAACAAGCCCTCATTGATCTCTGTATCTATAAGCATTATGGGCAAAATTATTTTCAAAGTTCATACTGCAGGCATTGAAATCTCTTTTTCAGAGAACAGACTTTGGCAGCCTGCAAGCCTGCTAGCCATCTAATTTAAAGGCACCCCAGGTGTTTCTAAGCTGTTAGAAATCAGGTGAAACTTCAGAATCTTTGTTGTGATGTTTGGAGATCTTTAAAAATGAATAACTTCACATTCTATAATTTGCAGATTAGTTTGATCATCATATTTTTCTTTATGTTTTCCCAAGGACCACTTCTTGAAGCACACATGACTTCACTTTATGTGTGCTTAATTGCTCTAGTAAATTCCCTCTAGTAATTTACTTATAATTTTCCAAATAACATATCTTATTTGTTCTTCATTTATATTTAATGTAGCTCATTAAGGTAAAGGTCACCAGGGCACCCACAAGTAACAAATGTTTTAATTACCTGTTTTTCAAGGTGAATTGATTTACGTGTTCATGCAGCATGTAAAATAAAATTTGTTATAGGATTTTGCAAATGTACTAACAGGTTCTGCCTCTAAAAGTGCAGAAGCTGTCTGTCCACCCAAGCATCAGTACACTCATGCCAGCACCAATAAACTGTCTAGGGGTTATCTTTTTAATATGTATTGCTTGAAGTGACTCTAAAGTGATTGTAAGGGTTCTTTTAAATTTTTTTTAAGATAACAGACATATCATACTTGCCTCCACTGTGCAGCTCGTTTTGCACAGAGAGGCCCCGAACCTGCTCTTCTGGGGTCCCCCAGCGGCTCTCTCGGCTCGTCCCCACATCAGATAACCCCCTAGGAAAAGCGCTCTCCTGAGGGGATTACTTTGCGGGCGCGCTCCCGAGTCCAACATTCGGTGTCCATAGCCGCCGAATGTATGACTCGGCCCAGCCCCCCGGCGCCCGCGTCATTGGATTTGATTGACAGCAGTTAGAGCCAATGGCTGCGCTGCTATCAATCTATCCAATCAAGAGCCGAGAATCCTGGACAGAGAGACAGCGTGTCTCTGTTGGGTCAAGTTCCAGGGCTCAGGTAAGTAAAACGGGGGGCTGGGGGGCCGGTCACTGCCAGGTGTTTTTTCACCTTAATGCATAGGATGCATTAAGGTGAAAAAACATGAATGTTTACAACCCCTTTAAATGGAGAGGGGCAAGGGCATGGGATACTCCAAACTGATTAATATTCAGCAATGAGAGAACAAATGTCTCCTTTAGTAGACATGAATGTTGGACAGTCTAAAACCTCACAAATGAAGACCATGAGGTAACATTCTGAACAGGCTAGGACCTCACAGCTGGAGGCCATGAGTCAAGTCTTTGGCACCTTGTTATCTTGCACCTCTGTACAACTGCTGGTATCCAGCTCAATCTCTGGAACACTACACAGTCAGGGGTATCAATTTAGGGTCTTTACTCACAAATCCCCTCAACAGCTGCTACCTTCCAGCTACCTCCGGACATGGTCTAGTGAGTAACACGGTACCTCTCTAGAGCCCATCCCCTGTGGTGAGGTTCTGCAATCAGCTTCAAAGCAGATCCAACCAGGCCCTCCCCCTTATGCCGCGTATACATGATCGGACATTCCGACAACAAAATCCTGTATTTATTTCCGACGGATGTTGGCTCAAACTTGTCTTGCATACACACGGTCGCACAAATGTTGTCGGAAATTCTGAACGTCAAGAACGCGGTGACGTACAACACGTACGACGAGCCGAGAAAAAAGAAGTTCAATAGCCAGTGTGGCTCTTGTACTTGATTCCGAGCATGCGTGGAGTTTTGTGCGTTGGAATTGTGTACCCACGATTGGAATTTCTGACAACGGATTGTTGTCGGAAAATTTGAGAACCAGCTCTCAAAATGTCCGATGGAGCCTACACACAATCAGAATTTCCGACAACAAGCTCACATCGAACATTTGTTGTCGGAAATTCCGATCATGTGTACGCTGCATTACACCTCTGTGGCCTCTAGAGCAGCTGCACAGTCCTTGGACAGCAGCCCCTCTGGCTCTGGAACCCTCCTGTTGAAGAGGAACCCAGATCTCCAGTGTTTTACACTATTTGTCACCATTCCAGCTCCCTTCTGGAATCTCCTCTCCAAGGATTGGCTGGAACCTGATAAATATGTAGGCTGGTTGTTTTGAATCTCACGCCCTAAGCTCTGAAAGCTTCTTCCAGGGGCAGGGGAACGCAATAAAACTCCCAACCTGTGAAACTCTGAACAGACCAGATCAGACGACCACTGTTTGATTACAGAAAGAGCCAAAAACTAAATTTACCTAGCATCCTACGCTAGGAGGGTGCTACACAAATAAACAATCTTTATTTCTAAATTTAGGCCAACATTTCTTTGGTAAATATAACCAAAAGCAGTGCCTCTTATTTAGTATGTGTGAAAATTATAGAGTCTACAAACTGAGGTACATATATTTGAAAATGTATTAATCCTGATATACTGCATGCCTATCTAATTTCTTGAGGCCCTAAAATGCCAGGACAGCACAAATCTCCCCAAATATCCCATTAAATATTCATGTATAATATTTCCTATTTAATTTGCTGACTAAAGTAGAAATGGGTATTGTTTTAGTATTGAGCATGATAAAATCAAGAAGGAAAGTATATAACACGCAGCTCATATTTAGAAAGCAGTGACATTCACCAAAAAAAACAGGGGGTAATCATTCCCTCTAATTTAAAACACATGCACCATGTAGAGTCAACTAATCTTTTAGGAGAAGTACAGTTAAGCTTGTGTAACCCGTTTTCAGCCAACAGCAGGCTGTAACCTGCTGACGGCTGGTGTCACAGAGCCAGTCCTGGCCGGGGAATGATCACGACCATGTGGTCAGGATCCACCCAGGAGCCTGGACCGCCACCTGGCTCAGCTTCCCAGCAACCTGCTGAGAGGCTGAGCCAGCCGCTCCCGCCCCCTCCACAGCCCAGTGTTCCAGTGAGCTCTGGGGGAAGGGGGGGACAGAGCAGAGAGCTGTTGATTGACAGTCAAGGGTTTCTTCTCAGAGTGGCGGGGAGAACTGAGTATTCAGAGGTGTTTTATTGCTCAGTTCTCACCCTTAGAGACAGCGGGGGACAGATGCAGCATAACATCAATGGTGCATCCACCAAGATAAGTATGATTTAAAAAAAGATAAACAAACTCATACTTCTCTTTTAAATTATAATAAACAGTACAGTGCTCAGCATAAATGAGTGTACCCCAACAGATTTGTCAGAAAACCTTTACTTTCCTTTAAGAATCAACATTTTCTATGGGACACTATACTAAAAAATACTCCCAGAAATGCGGGTCATTGATTGCAACCAAGATTTGTTCATTTTCACACACAAAAACAAATTAATTTAAGACCATGTTGCAAAAATGAATACACCCCAATGAAAGTCTTAGGAGCAAAGCTAAATTTTAGACAGCAAAGCTTTACTTATTAGTCAGAATACTGTAGCAAAAGTGATACAAAAATATACCAAAGATGGAACTGCAACCATCTCAAAGAGACGTCCAGGCCATCCACGGAAGTTAACACCATGTCAGGAGCGTCTTCTGATGAGAAGGGTTGAAGAAAATTGCCATGCAAGTTCACTGCAGTTAGCTAAAGAAGTAGAAAGCCAACCTGGGGTGATTGTTTCCCATGACACAATACGGCGTACACTGCAGAGGAATGGCATGCATGGGTGTCATTCAGGATGGAAGCCTCTCCTAAAGTCCATGCACAAAAAAGCCCACCTAGAATTTGCCAGGGCCTATGCTGAAAAAGAAGAAGACTACTAGGAATCTGTACTCTGGAGTGATGAGACCAAGATACATTTTTTTGGAACTTATGGCTTCAAAAATATATGGCACCTCAAAAGTGAGGTGTACAAAGAAAAATGCATGGTGCCCAGTGTTGCCAACCCCCTGAAGTGAAATTTACTGGCAGGATGACAAAATTTACAAACGGCACCACTTTTTTACTGGCAAAAATCATGAAAATTACTGGCAGATCTGCATTTTTTACTGGCGCTGCAAAAAAGTACCTAAAGTTACTATTTTCAGTGCTAAACAGTACAAGGATACATATTTGAACTATAAACATATAGCTAGTGCTATTAGCAATGTGTTTAAGCTAAACAAAAGTTAAAAAACATATTTCTCCATTGACATGAAGGTCAGGTTACTATAACCCAGCTAGCACTAGGTTCCCTCCTTACATCAGAGTCTGCAGGGATCCCCCTTACAGTGAAAGGGAACTCTTATGTAAAGGGGAACGCTGCAGATCATGATCTAAGGGGGAACTCAGATGTAGAGGGGAGGCTCTGGTGACCAGAGACCACCTTATATCAGATTCCACTGTGTTCACTTTACATCAGAGTTCCCAATTACATCAGGGTCTGCAGATTGAGTTCCCCTTTGCACTGTAAGGGGCAATCCTGCAGACTTTGATGTAAAGGGGAATGCCAGGAACTCTGCTGTGGTGGGCACTCTGGTGACCAGAGGCCACCTTCCGCAGAGTGAATACACTAAGGTAAGGGGAGTTACTAATTTAGGGGGAAACCTTTATATCAGTGCCCCTTACATTATTGTATTCACTCCCCCTTACATCAGCAACCCCCCTAGACTGGCCTGGCGGTGCTGTCACTGACCTCCTCTCAGGTGCATCGTGCAGGGCTCAGTCAGATGGCTCCAGCTTGGTGGTTCTGGTTTTCCTATGGTCTCCTCTCCACAGTCCACACACGTCTGCCTTCTCCCGTGACCCCATGATCCCGGCGGCGCTCCCACTCTTGACTCCTTTCCCGACTCCCCCTCAGAGACTGCAGACATGATGTAGGAATAAGTCAGAGGCTGCGGACAGGAGATGGTCAGAGGCTGCGGGCAGGAGATGGTCAGAGGCTGTGGGCACAGGAGATGGTCAGAGGCTGCGGGCACAGGAGATGGTCAGAGGCTGCGGGCACAGGAGATGGTCAGAGGCTGCGGGCACAGGAGATGGTCAGAGGCTGCGGGCACAGGAGATGGTCAGAGGCTGCGGGCACAGGAGATGGTCAGAGACTGCGGGCACAGGAGATGGTCAGAGACTGCGGGCACAGGAGATGGTCAGAGACTGCGGGCACAGGAGATGGTCAGAGACTGCGGGCACAGGAGATGGTCAGAGACTGCGGGCACAGGAGATGGTCAGAGGCTGCGGGCACAGGAGATGGTCAGAGGCTGCGGGCACAGGAGATGGTCAGAGACTGCGGGCACAGGAGATGGTCAGAGACTGCGGGCACAGGAGATGGTCAGAGGCTGCGGGCACAGGAGATGGTCAGAGGCTGCGGGCACAGGAGATGGTCAGAGGCTGCGGGCACAGGAGATGGTCAGAGCAAAGGCTGTGGGCACAGGAGATGGTCAGAGCAGAGGCTGTGGGCACAGGAGATGGTCAGAGCAGAGGCTGTGGGCACAGGAGATGGTCAGAGCAGAGGCTGTGGGCACAGGAGATGGTCAGAGCAGAGGCTGTGGGCACAGGAGATGGTCAGAGGCTGCGAGCACAGGAGATGGTCAGAGGCTGCGAGCACAGGAGATGGTCAGAGGCTGCGAGCACAGGAGATGGTCAGAGGCTGCGGGCACAGGAGATGGTCAGAGGCTGCGGGCACAGGAGATGGTCAGAGGCTGCGGGCACAGGAGATGGTCAGAGGCTGCGGGCACAGGAGATGGTCAGAGACTGCGGGCACAGGAGATGGTCAGAGACTGCGGGCACAGGAGATGGTCAGAGACTGCGGGCACAGGAGATGGTCAGAGACTGCGGGCACAGGAGATGGTCAGAGGCTGCGGGCACAGGAGATGGTCAGAGGCTGCGGGGCGGGCACAGGAGATGGTCAGAGGCTGCGAGCACAGGAGATGGTCAGAGGCTGTGGGCACAGGAGATGGTCAGAGCAGAGGCTGTGGGCACAGGAGATGGTCAGAGGCTAGAGCAGAGGCTGTGGGCACAGGAGATCATGGTCAGAGCAGAGGCTGCGAGCACAGGAGATGGTCAGAGGCTTTTACTTCTGTCACTCACTCACTCACTGACGTCCTGCCGTGGCCGGGCCCGGTAACATGGCTCCTCCTGCTCCCCCCCGCTGAACCGCCGAGAACTGAAGAACGAGCGGCGGCCGGCGGCTTCTGTTCAAAAATGGCGCCAGGCGGCGTCATTACATTACTGCGCATGCGCCGGCCTGCCGAGCTCGTACGATATTTCCCGAGTCCTGCAGGCTTCGGAACGGCGCATGCGCAGTTGCATGGCCGGCCCGCAGCCATATTTTTTACGGGCACCGGCTGCCCGTAACGGGCATTCACGGGCGCCCCGAAAATGGGGTGCTTTTTACGGGCTGCCCGTAAATTAACGGGCGGTTGGCAACACTGATGGTGCCTACAGTGAAACATGGTGGTGGCAGTGTCCTTCTGTGGGGCTGCATGAGTGCTGCTGGTGTCAGGGAGCTGCATTTCATTGATGGTTCCATGAATTTACAATTTACTGCTTTATATTAAAAGAGAAGTGATTCAGTGGCCAAGTGACCAAGTACTGAACCCAATTGAACACCTATGGGAAATTTTGAAGAGACAAGTTGAGCATCACTCTCCATCCAGCATCTAGGCTCTAAAAGAGGTTGTTCTTGAAGAATGGAAAAGATTGATGTCGCAGTATGTCGCCAACTTGTTCATTCCATGCCTAGAAGACTTGGTGCTGTCCTTACAAATTGTGGATGTCATACAAAATACTAGATGTAGTAGTTTTTGTTGTGGGGTGTATTCATTTTTACATCAACTAATTTGAGAAAAGCTGAAGATTTTGTAATCTAAGTTATATTATTAACCACTTCAATACTAGGCACTTAGACACCTTCCCGCCCAGGCCAATTTTCAGCTTTCAGCACTGTCGCAATTTGAATGACAATTGCGCGGTCATGCTACACTGTACCCAAACAAATTTTTTATCATTTTGTTCCCACAAATAGAGCTTTCTTTTGGTGGTATTTGATCACCTCTGCGGTTTTTATTTTTTGCGCAACAAATAAAAAAAGACCTAAAATTTTGAAAAAAAACAAGTTTTTCTTTGTTTCTGTTAAAACTTTTTGTAAATAAGTACGTTTTCTTCTTCAATGACGGGTACTGATATGGCTGCACTGACGGGCACTGATACGGCGGCACTGATGGGCACCGATGAGGTGGCACCAATGAGGTGGCACTGATGAGGTGGCACTGACGGGCACTGATGATGGGCACTGATAGGCGGCACTGATGGGCACTGATAGGTGGCACTGATGGGCACTGATAGGTGGCACTGGTATGCGGCACTGATGGGCACTCATAGGTGGCACGGATGGGCACTTATAGGCGGCACTGATGGGCACTCATAGGTGGCATTGATGGGCACTCATAGGTGGCATTGATGGTTACTTATGGGTGGCACTGATAGTTGGCACAGGTGGGCATGGATGGGCACTGATAGATGGGCACTGATGGGCACGGATGGGCACTGACAGGTGGCACGAATGGACACTGATGGGTGGCACTGATGACACTGCTTGTTTGCAGTGATGCCCCTAAGGGTGGCATTGCTGGGCATCACTGCAACATAATGGTGCCAATCAGTGCCCATTTGTGGGCACTGATTGGCACAGATTTGGCACACTGGGCACATGTGGATGGCCATGGGGTACATACCTGGCCATCCACATGTTGCCCCTTCCCTGGTGGTCCTAGTGGCGATCCCTGGTGGTCCAGTGTGGTGATCTGCGGGGGGGGGACTGCGCTGATAAACAATCAGCGCAGCCCCCCCCCCGCAAGGAGAGCCGCCGATCCAGCATGTTATCCTGCTGGACATCATATGACGCCCAGTCAGGATAACAGAACCACTTCCCGGACGTCAATCCGCTATAGGGTGGGCGGGAAGTGGTTAATCTTGCTTTCATGTAATGAGCTAATCAAATGTTCTATGAAACTCAGTTTTGTCAAACTTTTGGAAATTGTTCTTGAGTTATTGATTAAAAAATTACTTTTCACAAGGGGTGTACTCATTTATGCTGAGCACTGTATATTCTCCCAGGGTTGGATAGCTACCAGTTTGCATAGGGAAAATAGATCTATGAAGGATGCCATTGCATTGGCCTTGCATTCTGTGTTACCTCATTTGGAAAACAAGAATAGTTATGCCTGCATGCTTTTAATTGATTTTAGTTCAGCATTTAATACAATTTTGCCAATGAAACGTATTGCTATGATGAACTCTTTGGGATTGAGCCCAACAATACTTTTTACTTTTTGCTATATCCCCAAAAATTAAAAAAAAAAAAAATTCTTCATCGGTTTAGGCCGATATATATTCTTCTACATGTTACCCACAATAAGCGTATATTGATTGGTTTGCGCAAAAGTTATAGCGTCTACAAACTATGGGAAAGATTTCTGGCATTTTTCATTTTTATTTACTAGTAATGGCGGTGATCTGAGTGGTATTGCGACATTGCGGCGGACAGATCGGACACTTTTGACACTTTTTTGGGACCATTGACATTTATACAGCAATCAGTGCTATAAAAATGCACTGCTAACTGTGTAAATGTCACTGGCAGGGAAGGGGTTAACACTAGGGGGTGATCAAGGGGTTAAATGTGTGTTCCCTCACTGTGTTCTAACTGTATGGGGCTAGGACTGAGTAGGAGAGGAAACATATCTCTGTTCCTATTTACTAGGAACAAACGGTATATCTCCTCTCCTCTGACAGCACAGGGATTTGTGTATTTTTACACAAACATCGCTGTGCTAGCGCTCGTGCACGTGATCGCGCGTGGCCAGCGGCGATCGCGACCTCTGTCCATGCACATCGGGTCCCCCGCCATGCGCCCTCCGGTGGCTGAAAAGGGGAAGGACTTTTGGATTTCGCCCAGGAGAGCCATTCTGTCGCAGTATATCTGCGTGAGCTGGTCGGGAACCTGTTAACATATCACATTTCTCTATTGCAAGGAACATGCATAGTCCACAACAGAAATGCCTTGCAATGGGTAATAAATATGGTACAGAAACATATTGTAGGAGTTAGCTTACCTATTATCGAGGAACTGGGCTAGGGGAGGTGCCTCTGGAGAGCGATTAATATTTTGGAAGATTTTTTCCATCTTGGTATGGTCTGTACACAGTATATTGCTACCGTCTGGTAGACAATATAGAAATATTTGCTCCCGTACCTCAAGGTTGCAGAATATCTTCTTTCCTTGATCCATACAGCTCTTGAGTGCTCAAGGTGTTTTGGAATAGACTGATTGGAGGTACTGTATGTATTTATTAAGGTATGTGTGTTGTTTTCATTTAAAGTAATAGTAAACAGAGAAGTGTTAATTGTCATAATTTATTCACATAAATCATATTTATCATGGCAGTGTATTTATTTATTTATTTTTTTAATCCTTTAAGTAATAATAATAATAAAAATATTAAACTTTATTTAATATATATTTAAAGGTACATTCTCAAAGCACTTTACAAAGACAAGAGAAACTAAAACACAATAAATACTGGGTAAAACAGAGGAAAAAAGGGATAATTACGTGAAAGCACCTTATTCCTGTAGCGCTGTGGTGTAGTCACATGATCTTTCCCCGTTCCCCGTTCTTTGTCATTTGCAGGGTAATATGTTTGGGAAGGGCTTCTATTACTCTACTGATGTTTGCTCTCTACAGTGTGAGTCTGTGTCTGCACAGCCCTGATTGGTGCTATACCAGTCACATAAAAAAAACAGTTTAAGGAGAGCAATTCTAATGAAATTATATATAACAAAAAACTGTTTTACAGCTCCCAATAAATCTTTATTGCACTATTGCAATATGGTGTAGGTGGAGTCAAAAGTCAAAAGATAGGTGACACTAGCTTTCATTTTGTTTAGATGGTATCTGCATCTAATGCCCCATACACACGATCAGAAACTCCATCAGAAATAACTTGGAAGGTTTTTCCAACAGAATTCCGCTCAAGCTTGCCTTGCATACACACGGTCACACAAAAGTTCTCTGAACTTTCTACCGTCAAGAACACGGTGACGTACAACACTACGATGAGCCAAGAAAATTAAGTTCAATGTTTCCGAGCATGCGTCGAATTGTTTCCGAGCATGCATGATTTTTTGCGCGTCCGAATTGCATACAGACGATCGCATTTTCGGATAGGAACTTTTTCTGACCGAAAAATATAGAACTTGCTCTCAATCTTTTGCTGGCTGGAATTTCGTTAGCAAAAGCCCGATGGAGCATACACACGGTCGCATTTTCCGGCCAAAACCCTCACATCTGAGTTTTGCTGGCAGAATTTCCGATCGTGTGTGCGCGGCATTAGGCTATTTTTTACTTTACAGGTATTAGCAATTACATTTGATATGCTTAATACTGTTTTATATTAAAACTAAGCTTTTTTGCTATTCTTGTAGTGAATGTAATCTAACAGCATACTACAGTATAGCCCACCCCCATAGTGTTTGGCAATACAAGGACATGGAGGAGGAGGGAGGAAGGAGAGTGTTATTTATCACTCTATATATGCCCACATGTCTTACTCTATACTCATGTGGACTGCACAGATAAGAAAAGGGAGACAATTAAGAGCTTCGAAGGGAACTGAAATATGAGCATGATCTGTGTTTTATTTTATTATTGTTATTTTAAAATGATCAATATATTTTCTGATTCTAATTTCATATTTTGATTCTGGCCTTCAGTGAAAATTTTGGGAAAAATAAGTTTACTGCTTTGTAAATATGCCCCGTATACTTTATATTCTCTTCCATAAATTAAAGTGGCACCTGCCACTCTGATAAAAATAACTAAGTAAGTGAAAGGCTTATTTGCACATGAGATTTGAATTGCTCATGAGCATGGGGTTTAAAGTGGTTCTAAAGGCACAAGGTTTTTTTACCTTCGTGCGTGAAGGTAAAGAAACCTTCTCTGTGCAGCAGCCCCCCCAGCCCCTCTAATACTTACCTGAGCCCTATCTCAATCCAGCGAAGTGTGCAAGAGCCTTGGCTCTCTATGGACTCTCCCTCCTCATTGGCTGAAACCACAGTGGGGGCCATTGCCTCCAGCTCCTATCAATTACAGCCAGTGAGCCAATGAGGAGAGAGAAGGGACAGGGCCGAGCAGCGGTCCTGTGTGTGTATGAACACGGAGAGTTGTGGCTTTCTTGGGTACCCCTATTGCAAGCTGCTTACTCTGGGGGCACTCGACAGGAGAGAGGGACCAAGGGCGCCGGCGAGGGACCTGAGAAAAGGGAGATCAGGGTTTTTCTTTGCAAAACCACTGCACAGAGCAGGTGAGTATGACATGCTTTATTTAAAAAAAAAACCTTTAATATTACTTTAACCTGTTGTTGAAAAGGGTCAAATGTCACTCTGCAGTATTTTTGTATGAAAAGAATAAAAAAAAAATTTAGAAGATCTCTCACTTTAAAGTATCATGTGTAGCTCAACTTCTTTACTTCCCTCCTTTACTGGTCTTTAGCTCAGTCTTTAACTGCCTGAAGCATTTCCAAAGGCAGACAGCAGACACAGTCAGAGACTGAGACAAAAACCAGTCAGACTGTCAAACCCACAAAAGTACACAGCATAGCAGGGGAGCCAGGACAGCACATCCAGAGACAGACAGGAGACTTAGTCAGAATCTGAGCGGATATCCAGTGGGGTCCTCTAATACCAAGGGACAGGAAGTCCCCACCTCTCAGTGTATATAGCTGCGGTTTGAGAATGGGATGCGTGGAAGGAAACTGACATTGTTTGGACTGGAGTGAAAGGACCAGCATTACACGCTCGTACCCCTGCAGGGATGGAGCGCTCCGGTGAGTGCAACCACATTGGGGGGACCACCAGTTGTCACAGCACGGCACTTTATCACCTAAGAAGATTTTTCTGCACAATTGTTATGAACTTTTCTTGCACCAAACAACATATGGTTTGCGATTTTTAGCTGCGATTTGGACACATTATCAATGATTTTTCATGCTTATAATTATTGCACATTTACACATTGTTGGTTATGAACTTTTCTCGCACCAAATAAAATATGGTTTTGCGATTTTTAGCTGCGATTTGGACACATTATTAATGATTTTATTGCTTATAATTATTGCACATTTACACATTATTGGTGGACAATTATTTCTTTTGGACATTTATTGTTTTTGGCACTTCATCACTTTATATTTATTCATGTGAAGATGTATTTATGGTATTCAGAGATGCTGCTTGACATTTGCGATTCTTTGCACATATAATACTAATTTTCAGCTGATCAAGGTGTTTTTGCACTAACACAAGGGCATATACACAAAAAAGTTTTTTGGAAGTAATTTTTTGGATCATACCAAAGAATTTCACACGTTTTATTTTTATTTTTATTTTTATACTTTTATTCATACACTTGTACTTCTTGCTAATTTTTATTTACACCCCTAACACAGCGCCACTCCCTATACTTTGATTTATATAATTTTTTGGGGGGATCACTTAGGTGTTCCCTTCCTATCTAGGGGGGCTGCAGGTGTGAGTCAGTCTATGAGCGCGGATCCGTTGATATATTTAAGTTGGAAGAGGATATGGGGTTGATCTACTAAGGGTAAATAGTTAGGTCCTATTTCCCCCCTCGGAGCACACACTGCATTTCCTGCATTCTTCCACTGGCTCCAAGGAATAGTCTAGAGGTATCTTTTTTGGGTTTTTATTGAGAACGTTAAAGTGATTGTAAGGCTTCTTTTTAAAAAAAAAAAAAAAAACATGTCATACTTACCTCCACTGTGCAGTTCATTTTGCACAGAGTGGCCGGATCCTCGACTTCTGGGGTCCCCTGGCGGCGCTAGTAGCTCCTCCCCTCATCGTATAACCCCCTAGGAGAAGCACTCTCCCAGGGGGTTACCTTGTGGGCATGCTGCAGAGTCCAGCATTTGCATCCATAGACGCAGAATGTCGGCCCCGGCCCCGGCCCCGCCCCCGGCACCCGTGTCATTGGACTTGATTGACAGCAGCGGGAGCCAATGGCTGTGCTGTTATCAATCTATCCAATCAAGAGGCAGAGGGGAAGAACGCATCTCCGGCGGGGGAATACAGGACTCAGGTGAGTAATACGGGGGGCTGGGGGGTCGGTCAGTGACAGATGTTTTTTGACCCTAATGCATAGGATAAAACATAAGGGTTTACAACCCCTTTAAACTGGGATAGGGAGAAGGAACATGGGATACTCTGAAAACAGTAGAACTGGATAAGCTAAGGATTTCTCAGTTTCTGGCTGCACTTCATAAATCACTGGCTGAACTATACAACTGCTGAATGTCCCACAGGATCTCTATGCTGAATGTGACCTGTACTCCTTCCAGCGTTAGCTACACACAGTCACTAACTCCACCTCACCAATGGGGTTGCTTACTCACTTAGCCACAAGATCATCGGTTGCCTCCTGCCGAAATCCACCAGGCTCTTCCCAGTAAGTAGACCCATACCACCATAGAACAGCTGGACTCTTTCCCAACATCTTTCACCTGGCTTTCTCCATTGAGCTTCTCAAGACCCCACTTGATCCTTGGTTTTCAGTTTTTTAAATAGGCCCCCCAGCTAAGCCTAGCTGGGACCTCGGTGTCTACCTCACAGATCCCTCCAGAAAGCTGGACAGGAGCTAGAGCCCCTGCACAGTGGTCTCCTCCAGCAGGACTGGATCCAGGAACTCTGCACTGCTGCCTCAGACTTCAGACTATTTATGAGCTCTTCCTCCACTTTCTGGGTACACCTCCCCAGGGATTGGCTGGAGTGCCATAAATATTCAGGCTGCATGCCCTGTTCTTCCTCACATTCTAGAAGACAAGGGGAAGTAACAGAGCAGCAACCTGTGAGACACTGAGCAGACATAAACAATTAACTCTGCTCAGCTGATTACAGAGAAGCTAAACAAAATGTACCTAGCAGCCTGCTCTACATTAGGAGGGTGCTACATCGTATGTAGGAATGTAGGCACCCTCTCTTGCCCGCTCCTAGATGGACTATGGTCTATGCAATGTGTGTGCAAAGAGCAGTGCATATGATTGCAACTACAGTGAACTGCTTGTTCCAAACAAATGGAAGTGAACTGGGCAGGGAGAGGTTCAGGAGCTCACAGAGGAACATTACTAGGAGGCAGAAAAACACAGTAAGAAACAATTTCATAAAAACAGATTACAGAGCTATTATGTAGTGGATTATTTTTTTAAAAGGGATATTGCTTAGTGTCACTTTAGGATTCAAAATGATTAGCCTAGCATATAATTTTTGTATCCACAAAAATTCTACTTTAATTGATTATGACTTTCTATGCCTCAAAAACATACCCTTTTAAAAACTCTACATCTCACCTCATGCTCTGATGTTAACTTTCTGCATTGAGCATTCATCCAATGAGCTGTTGTTAGTATCCCCGAACATATTGGTGAGCATAACAAACCCATCTTCCCAATGTAACTCTTATTGGGTAATACAGTTTTAAGTGATTCTAAACTCAAAAGATAAAACTGCCCACTACCTGTTCTACAACCCCACCCCCCTCATCCCTAAATACTTACCTGAGTCCTGTCATTGCTCCAGCACTGTCCCAACTGCAACACCGCTCCCCTCACTTCCTGGTCCCACAGGAGATACTCAGAGCTGTGGAAGCCACAGGCTCATGCTGCTGTCAATCAAACTCCTGTGAGGAGGGAGACGGGGTGTGGCTTACCGATGCTGTGTGTGTCTATGGACAAACACAGCCTGGCTCAGGAGCATGTACGCACAAGTGCTCCCTTAGTAGATTGTTTGCTAAATGGTCATTAGGAGGAAGAAGAGCAGACAGCCCGAATGGAAAACTGCCAAAGAGGAGGTAAGGGATCGCTCTGTGCAATACCTTTGCTCACAACAGGTAAGTATAACATCTTTTTTATTTTAACACACAAAAAATTATCCTTTCATAAAACTTTTAGCTAGTATCTGTAGTTTTTCAGTAATTCTCAATATGTACAACAGTGATGGCAGAGTTTGCTGGCACTCCAGCAGTGGTGTCTGAAGTTGTATGTTGCTTTTAGTTTCCTCTATTACCTCTATGCAGTTTCTTCAATGTGTCCAGTGATTTAATGTGCCGGTACACAAACAATAAAATTAGGCATCTTTCACATGGCAGATCATGAGGTGGTAAAACAGTCTTGTTGAGCCACAGTCTTACTACCACATACAGCCAGAGGGAACTATACACATGCTGCAGTCACGGCAAACTTATCACAGCTCATTGAGTCGACAGACCATTAAACCCACCTGCCAAACTCCCCCACTCAGGTCAATGGGGCTGCACTGCACCTGTAAGCCCATTATCTCATTTGTGGTCAACTAGACTAGTTGAAGATTTCCATTTGTATTCACAATATAACAGTGTATGGAGATATTTACTGTCAATTAGATTATTAATTGACAGTACTTATTTACAAAGTTTTGCAACAGAAACAAAAAAAAACCTTTTTTTTTTTTCAAAATTTTAGGTCTTTTTTTTTATTTGTTTAGCAGAAAATAAAAACCCCAGAGGTGATCAAATACCGCCAAAAGAAAGCTCTATTTGTGGGAACAAAATGATAAAAATTTAGTTTGGATACCGTGTAGCATGACCGCGCAATTGTCATTCAAAGTGCAACAGTGCTGAAAGCTGAAAATTGTTCTGGGTGGTGCCTAAGTGCCTGGTATTGAAGTGGTTAATGAGGGAAAATGAGGGGGAAAGAGGGGCATTGCTCCAAATCAGGGACAGTCCCTTGAAATCAGGGACAGTTGGGAGTTATACATTTTCTGTCTGGAAAAAACCCTGAACTAGTGGGTTTTAGGCCTCATGAAAACCGGACGTTTTTACAGCTGCTGTTTTTGGCTTCAGATATTTTTTTCTACAGTCAGTAAACTCCCCAGCATGTTATCCTATGTGTCAAAAAGGAGTTTTTCAGTTGTAAAAATGCTCTAACTCTGATAAAGGCTTAAGGCTCCATGCACACAAGTGTTTTTCTTTAAGCTAAAAAAATGCTGGAAAATCACTGGATGAAAAGCACTGATAATAGCTTTTTATAGTAGCGTCTTATCAGCGTTTTAGAAGCGTTTAGGAGCATTAGCATTTTATTAGCGTTTTTGCAGTGAAGAGAAAAAAAACTCAAAAAACGCTATTAGTAGCTATTACTGCTGGAAAAATGCTCCAAGAAACTCTACAAAATTATTTTTTTCTGCTCCTAGATGCTGAAGCTTGAAAAACTCTAAAGCCATGTACACACGAGCGGAATGTCCGACAGAAAAAGTCAGACGGAAGCTTTTCATCGTATATTCGATCGTGTGTTTGCCTCATCTGACTTTTTTGTTCGAAAATTCTGAAATAGAACATGTTATAAATATTTCCGACGGAACCAATTCCTATTGGGAAAACCGCTCGTCTGTATGCTGTTCCGACGGACCAAAAACGGCGCATGCTCTGAAGCAAGTATGAGACTGAAGCTATTGGCTACTGGCTATTGAACTTCCTTTTTCTAGTCCCGTCGTACGTGCTGTACGTCACCGTGTTCTGGACGGTCGGACTTTGGTAAGACTTTGGTTTGACCGTGTGTAGGCAAGACTGCTTGAATGGAATTCCGTCGGAGTTCGGTCGGAGAAACCTTCGGAGTTTATTCCGAAGGCAAAACACATCGTGTGTACAGGGCATTATAGCTTAAATATCTTAAAGCAGTGTGTATGGACACACAGGATAACACTATTCCGCTTCTAGGAGCAGGAAAAAATAACAGCTTCTAAGAGCTTAAAAAAAACGCTAGTGTGCATGGAGCCTAAAAACGCTGAAAAATGTGGCTATTCTGCGTTTATCAGCATTTTTGAGTCATAAGATTTTGTGGGAGCATAGTTTTACAAAAAAAAAAAAAAAAAACACTTAAAAATGCAACAGCTAAAACACGTTGAAAAAACACTACTGCAAAAACACTACAAAACTCATTCTACAGCTACAGCTTTCTACAGCTAACGCTACTGGCATTTATTGTTCAAAATGCATGAGGCCTAGAGTAGACCTTAATTCAAAATATGATGTTGAATCTAAAATATATATATATATCTATATATATATATATAGATATATATATATATCTATATATACTGTATATATATATTATAGTGAATATCTAGGAATAATTGCTTGATTCAGTGGTGTACCTGACTGTAGCGGCTCTCTCCTCTCTCTCACAGGCTTTGGTGGGGTAGTGGAAACCATTGGCTTCTGCTGCTATAGGTCAAATCCTGGGCAGAGCTGTGCTGTGTCTATGGATTCAGGCAGCATGCCTCAGAATCGAGTCCGCATGTGCGCTCCTATAGGAATCCGCTTCCTTTGGGGATGTGCAGAGAAGAGGAAGAGCCAGGAGGGGGACCCCAGAAGAGGAGGATCGGGGGCCATTTTGTGCAATTCCACTGCGCAGAGTAGGTGAGAATAACATGTTTGTGATTTAAAAATGACAATTAAGACTTCACAATTACTTGAAAAATTTACCCTTTTGCATTGAATGCCTGCTGAAAAACAGGAGTGCACTTCCTTGTATGTGAGAGTGCCTGGGCACTTTATGCCTACAGCCCCATAAATGTGTATTTGCAGGTTTAAATATATGGCACTGCAACCTGTGACACTAGTCTCACCAGATTTGGAGTGAGATTTGGTGATGCCATTACATACCTCCCAGCTTTTTGAGATGGGAATGAGGGACACCTATCAGCAAAAGTATGCCCCCTTAAAAGAGAATTGTACAAAAAAACAAGATTGGTTAAACCCACAAGTGCTTTTTTTTACCACTACTATTCCTTTATATTGGTTTTTGGAATTTACAAAAATTAGACCAAAATGAGGGACAGACGAGGAGGCATGAGGGACAGAGGGACATTGCTCCAAATCAGGAACAGTCCCTCGAAATCAGGAACAGTTGGGAGCTATGGCATTACTGTTTGGCTCACCTTTCACCTTGCTGGAAGTTCTGCCAAGAAGAAACAAAGGCCAAAATGGCTGCGCCACCCAGTGTAAAACAAGGCATGGCATTTCAGATAGGTAAAAATCAGCTGCAGGGAGACCACAGGCAATGCTGCTGTTTAACCCTTTGCCCTCTGCTTGCCTTTTAAAGCACTGTTTTCTTTTAGTTCAGTACCTCTTTAAGGCCACTAAGTTCATAAAATAAAGACAGACAGGAACTCTTTGGTAAAAACATTCTACAAACTAATTATTTTTACAATGCCTATCGGGCATCATTTAATCATGATGACATTACATGCCATATCACCTAGGGGCTTCATCAGATTTTCTTTCATGCCAGCTTTGCTTCGAAAAGTATTGCTGGCCCATAGTTGGAAGGGCTGAACACATACAAAAATAACCTTTAAGTACCACGTGGGAGTAAATTAGATTCAGTATAATCAGTGTCCTGATAAGTCGTCATTAGATTAATTGCGTTCTCGAACTCATCTTTCTTTGCCAGGAAACAATGGAGAAAAAAATTAAATTATTTAAATGCTGGCTGGCCAAAGCCATTTATTAGGTCATTATTTTTTTAAGCAGTTGAGAATATAAAAAATAATTTAGACAAAAACTTGATCAGCTTAGCACTAAAAACGTCCCCAGCTACTTTTGAAATGTAGCTCATTTTTATTATACATTTAGCATATGCTGCAGTCTCTGTAAGCTAACTTGTAAATTGTATATGTTTTAAAGCACATTATTAATCCATTTTCTTCTCATTTGCCCAATTAATACCCAGTGGCTCCATATCCATCTGCAGTCTACTGAGCATCTCAGCTGCTTGCAGAGTCCGGCTGTGCACCTTGAATAAGCGTGTCAGCATTCTAGGTAGCAGCGAATTGAGAATCAATCTGTACAACTGCAGTGCTAGCACAGAGTACTATTATGCTGTATAAACGCATGGTTTTATATGCCATAATATATGTCAGGTTAAAATGGTAAGTGCCACTGCGGTTAAACAGCTATTTCAAATAGTATTGACCTTTGCTCAGACAAAAGATGTTTAATTTAACAGATGCGATCAATATTGCTGCTCTGGTATGTGTAATTAAGCAGGATTGTATTGTAAGCCACTTCATTAAAACATTCATGATGAGCAAAAAGTAGTCTTGTATGCACTATGTATATTATTATGTGTCACTTTACGGGTTACTATATCTAATTGATGGTTTACCTCGTCATGTATCAGTTGCAGTAACTTCTCTAATGCAGAGCAGGACAAGCAATGTTGTCAAGGATTTCCCCACTGATGGGAATGCTGGAACAAGTTAAGCAGCAGAAGCAGCACAGACGTTGAAGCTTTTCTACTTTTCACGAGCCTCTTTTTTTTTTCTCTTTTTTTTTTTTTCTTATGATTTTTCAGTGAAGAAAATCCATTTGGTATCCGAAGATGAAGAGGGTACTTTTCCTGGTGCTAATCTCTTTTTGTTGGGCTGATCATCATGGCAGTAACTCCCCGGTGTACCACGACAGGATCATTCATGTCCAAGGTAAGACTATGGCCAAAGTAAGGCATGTCAATTTGTTTTCAGGGCTTTATGTGATATACAATATGTTGCTGTTTGCATCCTGCTACTCTGTATCATATTATGCTGCATTGACCCTACCCCCCCCCCCCTTTAACCTCTCTTTACTTTTGCTAAGTTTGCGTTAGTATAAGCCGTCAGCAGTGTTAGCTCTTTATAACAAAAGGGCAGCTTAGGGTTAACATTTATTTCCATCATTATCTCTGTGCTGAATGAAGTATTGCTTTTTTTTTTTTTCCTGATTAAGAAAGAGCTATTTAGTACCACTGCAGTGTCCTTCATGCTAAAGATAGGGGGAATATTAATATCCTGGTATTTAAAAGAACTGCTTTATTTTCAGATGACAAAAGTGATGTGCTTACCTTAGCTGGAGGCTGTATTCTAAAGTCCATTTCAATTCTGCATGAGCATTTTTTTTTTCTTTTTCCCTTACAGCATGCATCTGCAGCAGGATCTAATTCTGCAGTGCATGTCAGCTTTTCAGTGTTGGCATCCGTAGTTGAAAAGTCACAATGCCAAGAAAAAATACAGAGCTTGCTCATTGTTATTTTATGGCATAGAAATGTAGTTTACATATATTTATTTGATAAAAATAGAACAGCTGAATGTGGAAAAGGGGGGCCTTTATCCTTCTTTAGCTGCAGAGGGTTACTCTAGAAACAACACCGGGACCATATAAAGACTGTAACATATTTTAATGACAGCTGTAAGTGTTGAAATGTGATGTGTGGGTCTCATTAATGTATCATATAAAATGTATTTGAGTGTTCACTGCTGCCACATGGGCCTGGGATGCTGTGATTCTGTTTCATTGCCATACAGGCCCCTCTTGCATAAATACTCATGACAACATTGTCAAATTTAAGAAAGTGAGGCTCACTGACAAGCTACGATTGCAGTGCATCCCAATATGTGTTTTTTTTTTTTTTTTTTTTGTGTGAGATCCATACAAAGCAACACTAATTAGCTCATGGCAGATTCCGTACTAAAAAGAAAATCTGGCATTTTGCCATTGCAGAGGCTGTGTAATTATTAGCATTGTGAAATATGAATATTTTATCAGACTTATTTGTTTTTTTAGTGCAAAGAATAAGTATGAGGTTCGGGTTTGCTTATAACAGGTGTCTCCAAACTTTCCTAACAAAAGGCCAGTTTACTGTCCTTCAGACTTTAAGGGGGCCGTACTGTGGGCACCGGGAGTGCAAAATGTCCTAGCATCAAACAATCCCCCATTATTGGTGTCAGTGGGAGAAATTGTGCCCTATCATTGGTGTCATTGTGCCCCATCATTGGCGTCATTGTGCCCCATCGTTAGTGTCATTGGGAGGAATCATGCCCTTCTTTCCTGACAGTGAATAAAATAGTGCCCCAAGGGCCAGATAAAAGCAAGCAAAGGGCCGTATCCGTTACCCAGGCCGCAATTTTAAGACCATGGGCTTATACCTTGGGTTTGAGGTAAATTCTGAAGGTTTGGCATTCATGTTCCTGTTGATTTTGTGTGCAGAATCAGCTGTTTTTAAGACATAATTGCACTGCATGGCATTTAAACTATAGGCAGCAGGCTTAGAATGGCTGAGGAGGGGGCCTTAGAATAGGCGATAAGATATAATCAGAGGATTGATGAAGGGGAGATTGTGACATTTATTTGCACCTCTTCCATTTACAGAATGCCTTGCACTCTGTAAAATATGCAGGATGTTTTCTGAATAGAATGATCCACTATGATCTGTGTGCTACAGACAGATCTATTTATTCACCATAACATCATCTTTTATATGTTACCAAAAAATTGGATATTACATTGTGTTTGTGTGCACTAAAATTCATTAAAGTTTATTTTTTTCCTGAAAATGTGCATTTTCTTTCAGAAAAAATGTGATGTTTGGGGGTTCTTAAAGAGGGAGTCCCGCAAAAATTTTTTTTTTAAAAGTTCAGCAGCTGTAGTATCTGTAGCTGCTGACTTTTAAAATATGGACACTTACCTGTCACAGGGTCCAACAATTTCGGCACCTGAGGCCGAACCGTTCCTCGGTCCTCGGTTGCTGCCGCCGCCATCTTCGGTATGGGAATCAGGAAATGAAGCCTTGCGGCTTCACTTCCTGGTTCCCTACTGCGCATGCGCGAGTCACACAGCGCAATCTGAATGGTCCGTGGGAGTCTATGCCTGGAGGTGGGTGCAAATACCTGTCTTTGACAGGTATCTGCACCCCCTCCCCCCTGAAAGGTGCCAAATGTGACACCGGAGGGGGGGGGGGGGTTTCCGAAAAGCGGAGGTTCAATTTTTGTGTGAACCTCCGCTTTAAGTAAAATCTAAGGTACAAAACAAATGCATTTTTTTACGTGTATGTGAGAAATGTCAGAACTGGCCCAGTAGGCAAAAGATTAATAACATTTAAAACTGAACTCTAGCCAAAAATTATTGTTGAGCATTTGAACTGAAAAAAAAAAGATGTTAACACGAATGAAATGTGTGACATGTAGCTGCTGCTGTGTTAGGGAAAACTTTTATTTGCATAGAGTACTGTAAGCCCTGAACTTCCACCACTGAAATTCACAGATGCCTAACATATCGTGCTTAAAAATGGTACACGCACCTGGAATGGCGACCAACTACAGTGCATTATTGCTATAACAAGGAATTAAAAAAAACACATCCCTTGTGATAACTGGGCAGCAGTGCCGGGACAAGGTCATCCGGTGCCCAGGGCAAAGATGAAAAACTGCGCCTCCCCCCCTGTGAAAAGCTACAGCGCCTACAGACGATGGGATCTATACTAATGCATCAGTGACAGTGCATTAACCCCCTTCCTGCTGCATATTACCAATACCAGTGCTAATTAAGCAAACTCCCCTCAGAAACTGCAAACATGATACAAGAGATCAATGCAGTCTCACCAGTGCCCATCAAATGCAGCCTACCGCTGTGCCCATCAATGCCGCCTCACTATGCCCATAATTGCAGCCTCACTGTGCCCATAATTGCAGCCTCTGTGACAATAATCGCAGCCTCTCTGTGCCCATAGTTTCAGCCTCTCTCTCTGTGCCCATAATCGCAGCCTCTGTGCCAATAATCGCAGCCTCTGTGACCATAATCGCAGCCTCTCTGTTCCCATAGTTTCAGCCTCTCTCTCTGTGCCCATAATCACAGCCTCTGTGCCCATAATCGCAGCTTCTGTGCCCATAATTGTAGCCTCTCTGTGCCCATAATTTCAGCCTCTCTGTGCCCATAATCGCAGCCTCTCTGTGCCCATAATCGCAGCCCCTCTGTGACCATAATCACAGCCTGTGACCATAATCGCAGCCTCTATGACCATAATCGCAGCCTCTCTGTGCCCATAGTTTCAGCCTCTCTCTCTGTGCCCATAATCCCAGCCTCTGTGCCCATAATTGCAGCCTCTCTGTGCCCATAATCACAGCCCCTCTGTGACCATAATTGCAGCCTCTGTGACCATAATTGCAGCCTCTCTGTGCCCATAATTGCACCCTCTCTGTGCCCATAATCGCAGCCCCTCTGTGACCACAATCGCAGCCTCTGTGACCATAATCGCAGCCTCTGTGACCATAATCGCAGCCTCTCTGTGCCCATAATTTCAGCCTCTCTCTCTGTGCCCATAATTTCAGCCTCTCTCTCTGTGCCCATAATCACAGCCTCTCTGTGCCCATAATCGCAGCCTCTGTGCCCATAATTGCAGCCTCTGTGCCCATAATTGCAGCCTCTGTGCCCATAATCACAGCCTTTGTGCCCATAATTGCAGCCTCTCTGTGCCCATAATTGCAGCCTCTGTGTCCATAATTGCAGCCTCTCTGTGACCATAATCGCAGCCTCTCTGTGCCCATAATTTCAGCCTCTCTCTCTCTCTGTGCCCATAATCGCAGCCTCTGTGCCCCTAATTGCAGCCTCTGTGCCCCTAATTGCAGCCTCTCTGTGCCTATAATCACAGCCTCTGTGCCCATAGTTGCAGCCTCTCTGTGACCATAATCGCAGCCTCTGCGAACATAATCGCAGCCTCTCTGTGCCCATAATTTCAGCCTCTCTTTCTCTGTGCCCCTAATCGCAGCCTCTGTGCCCATAATTGCAGCCTCTCTGTGCCCAAAATCATAGCCTCTGTGACCATAATCGCAGCCTGTGTTACCACAATCGCAGCCTCTCTCTCTGTGACCATATTTTCAGCCTCAGTTTGCCTATGAATGCAGACTCACCATAGCCTGCCCTGGATGGATCACACAGCCGACATCTCCCGCAGCGCTGTGTGTCACACAGCTGGGTCTGTGTGTGTGTTCGGCGGTGCCGTAACAAGGTCCCGCCCCCTAGACCGGCTCGTGTGATAGGCGGAACAGTGATTCTGCTACCACATGAGCCAGTCTAGGGGGGCGGGACCTTGTTACAGTGCTGCCGAACACACACACAGACCCAGCTGTGTGACACACATCGCTCCTGGCGCTGTGTGTCAAACAAGAGGACGAGGTGGGAGGGGAGCGCTGCAGCCACAGATCAAATTGGTCTGTAGCGCGGCCTCTACTGCGCCCACCTTCCTCCAGTAAATGGTACCACCCAGGGCATCTGGCCCTTCTGCCCACCCCTTGTACCGGCCCTGCTGGACAGTTACAGGTCCTCTTTATTGAGAGATTTGGTGTCTACCAGACCCTTGATCCCTCCTCTGCCCTCCAAAGCATCCAATCAAACTGAGATTTGTTTGACTGCTTCACTAGTCAGTAACAGCTAGTAAACAAACAACCAAAGGCAAAAGTGACAAAATCCTCATCATTTTCAGTTTCTTACATCACAGAAGAAAGCTCCTTCCACTCTTCAGTGCCCTTCTGATGCAATTGATGAAATGGGAGAGCCCTGGAAAAGGCGGCAGGGAGCAGATGTGGGGGCCTCTTCCATACACTGTAAAAGTGATCAAGTGGCTGTAGTCGCTCGGATCACTTTTCCATAAAAAAGCTTTACCGGCACTAAAAATGACAGGTAATGGCTACCGCTGCAGCCGTGATCCTGGTATAACCACTTCCTGACATAAATATACGTACACTGGTTGCTAAAGGAGGAAATGACATAGTGCATGCTTAAAGTAGAATTATAGGCAAAACTTTTTTTTTTTTTCATTTTAACCCATGTCACATTTTTTTCTTTGCCATCTGTGTCCCATCATGGAGATTTCCCTTCAGTTCCTGTCCCATAGCCAAACAGGAAGTGAGAGAAAAATCTTGCAAATTAAGGGAATTCCTTGGGGACCCCCAGGTCACCAGAACTAGTGTCCCTATTGGAAGATTTCCCTTCTATTACATTTCGGTGGACAACCCACAATTTAGATTCTTTTACTTTCACTTTAAGACCCCTTTCACACTGGGGTGCTTTTCAGGTATTTTAGCACTAAAAATAGTGCCTGTAAAGCGCCTGAAAAGCACCTCTCATGCCTCCCCAGTGTGAAAGCCTGAGTGCTTTCACACGGGGGCAGTGAGCTTGCAGGACAGGAAAAAAATGCAAGCAGCATCTTTGGGGCAGTACACCGCTCCCAAAAGCCCTGTCCATTGAAATGAATGGACAGCGCTGCCGAAGCTGCTGCAAAGCGATTCGGCTGCGCCACAACCCCGGCGCGTTTAACCCTTTCTTCGTAAAGAAAAAAAGCATCCGCTAACGGCCAAAGAAAGTCTCCAAAACTAGCGGTGCTTTACTACCAATGCACCACCGCCCCAGTGTTAAAATAGGCTAAATGATAATGGTAAACAGGACAAATAGAGAGAGTGAATCTCCTTAACGGGGGGCGGGGGCACAAACAGCAATAAAAACTGAGAAGCTGTCTAATTCCTCTCCATTCTATCCAAAATAATAATAAAAAAAACAGCCTTTTGACTTTAGTTATACTTCAAGGAGGTACAAAACCAGTGACTGAGATAAATTTGGTTAAATCAAACTGCAGCGAAATGCAGACTACTCTCATTAAGCTATATTGAGTGGACTTTCTAATGTTAACACAGTTGCAGTGTTTACTAGATAACATTACTAGCTAACTGGTTTGCTAGTTATCTGGACTTTCTGAATCATAGGTAAAATAATATGAAAGTAATACAAATGTATATAAATGTACTGTGTGTGTGTGTGTGTGTGTATAGTGTATATATATATATATATATATATATATATATACAGTGCTCAGCATAAATGAGTACACCCCTTTTGGAAAAAATTATTTTAATCAAGATCTCAATGAACAAAGAACAATTTCCAAAATGTTGACAAAACTGAGTTTTATAGAACATTTGTTTAGCTCATTACACGCAAGTAAGGTTATTAACCACTTATGGCCAGGCCTTTTTTTGCAATACGGCACTGCGTCGCTTTAACTGACAATTGCGTGGTCATGCAACATTGTACCCAAACAAAATTGATGTCCTTGTTTTCCCACAAATAGAGCTTTCTTTTGGTGTTATTTGATCACCTCTGCGGTTTTTATTTTTTGCACTATAAACAAAAACAGAGTGATAATTTTAAAAAAAAAAAAAAACTATATTTTTAACTTTTTGCTATAATAAATACTCCCCCCCCCCCCCCAAAAAAAAAAAATGTAAAAAAACTGTGAAAATGTAAAAAAATGAATTTATTCCTCAGTTTATGTATTCTTCTACATATTTTTGGTAAAAAATTGCAATAAGCGTATATTGATTGGTTTGCGCAAAAGTCTCTGTCTCTCCTCCCCTGTCAGAATGGAGATCTGTCTATTTACATTGGCAGATCCCCATTCTGGCTCTCTGTGGAGAGATCGCGGGTGGCCGGCAGACATCGCAGCCACCGGCCATGCGCATCAGTGTCGCTCCTTGGGCGCATGCCCCCTATTGCTCTTAAAGCAGCCGACGTACACCTACGGCGATTCGTTCAGGAGAGCCAACCTGCTGCAGTATAATGACTGCAGCTGGTCCTTAAGCGGTTAATATAACTTAGATTACAAAATAGTCAGTGTTACTCAAATTTGTTGATGCAAAAATGAATACCTCACAACAAAAACTACTACTTCTAGTGTTTAGTATAACCTCCATGATTTGTAAGGACAGCACCAAGTTTGCTAGGCATGGAATGAACAAGTTGGCGACATGTATCTTTTTCAATTATTCAAGAACAACCTCTTTAGAGCCTGGATGCTGGATGGAGAGTGATGCTCAACTTGTCTCTTCAGAATTCCCCATAGGTGTTCAATTGGATTCAGCTCAGAAGACATATTTAGCTACTGAATCACTTTCGCTCTGTTCTTCTTCAGAAATGCAGCAGTGGACTTAGATGTGTGTTTTGGATCATGGTCATGTTGGAAAAGTGCACGACGACCAAGGGCATGGAGTGATGGTAGCATCTTCTCTTTCAATATAGAGCAGTACATCTGTGAATTCATAATACCATCAATGAAATGCAGCTCTCTGACACCAGCAGCACTCATGCAGCCCCACAAAAGGATACTGTCACCACCATGTTTCACTGTAGGCACCATATATTTTTCTTTGTACTTCTTACTTTTGTGATGCTATACGGTTTTGAAGCCATCAGTTCCAAAAACATTTATCTTGGTTTCATCACTCCAGAGTACAGAGTCTGAGTTTTTGTGCATGGGCTTTAGGAGAGGCTTCCTTCATGGACAACATCCATGCTTGCCATTCCTCTGCAGTGTATGCCATATTGTGTGATGAGAAACAATCACCCCAGTTTGGCTTTCTACTTCTTTAGCTAACTGCAGTGAACTTGCTTGTCGATTTTCTTCAACCCTTCTCATCAGAAGACGTTCCTGTCAAGGTGTTTACTTCCGTGGATTGCCTGGATGTCTCTGTGAGATGGTTGCAGTTCCATCTTTGTTAAAATTTTGCTACAGTATTCTGACTGATAAGTAGGGATGAGCCGAACACCCCCCTGTTCGGTTCGCACCAGAACATGCGAACAGGAAAAAAGTTTGTGCGAATACCGTTAAAGTCTATGGGACACAAACAGGAATAATCAAAAGTGCTAATTTTAAAGGCTTATATGCAAGTTATTGTCATAAAAAGTGTTTGGGGACCTGGGTCCTGCCCCAGGGGACATGGATCAATGCAAAAAAAGTTTTAAAAATGGCCGTTTTTTTCAGGAGCAGTGATTTTAATAATGCCTAAAGTCACACAATAAAAGTGTAATATCCCTTTAAATTTCGTACCTGGGGGGTGTCTATAGTATGCCTGTAAAGGGGCGCATGTTTCCCGTGTTTAGAACAGTCTGACAGCAAAATGACATTTCAAAGGAAAAAAGCCATTTAAAACTACTCGCGGCTATTGCATTGCCGGTCCGACAATACACATAGAAGTTCATTGATAAAAATGGCATGGGAATTCCCCACAGGGGACCCCGGAACCAATATTAAAAAAAAAATGACGTGGGGGTCCCCCTAAATTCCATACCAGGCCCTTCAGGTCTGGTATGGATTTTAAAGGGAACCCCGCGCCAAAAAAAAAAAAAACAGCGTGGGGTCCCCCCAAAAATCCATACCAGACCCTTATCCGAGCACGCAACCTGGCAGGCTGCAGGAAAAGAGGGGGGGACGAGAGAGCGCCCCCCCTCCTGAACCGTACCAGGCCACATGCCCTCATTATTGGGAGGGTGCTTTGGGGTAGCCCCCCAAAACACCTTGTCCCCATGTTGATGAGGACAAGGGCCTCATCCCCACAACCCTGGTGGGTGGTTGTGGGGGTCTGTGGGCGGGGGGCTTATCGGAATCTGGAAGCCCCCTTTAAGAAGGGGACCCCCAGATCCCGGCCCTCCCCCCTGTGTGAAATGGTAAGGGCCCCTACCATTTCACTAAAAAACTGTCAAAAATGTTAAAAATGACAAGAGACAGTTTTTGACAATTCCTTTATTTAAATGCTTCTTCTTTCTTCTATCTTCCTTCATCTTCTTCTTCTTCTGGTTCTTCTGGCTCTTCTGGTTCTTCCTCCGGCGTTCTCATCCAGCATCTCCTCCGCGGCGTCTTCTATCTTCTTCTCCTCGGGCCGCTCCGCACCCATTGCATGGGGGGAGGCTCCCACTCTTCTCTTCATCTTCTTCTCTTCTTCATCTTCTTCTTCATCTTCTTCTCTGCTTCTCTTCTTCATTTTATTCTCCGGGCCGCTTCGCATCCATGCTGTCAGACTGTTCTAAACACGGGAAACATGGCCCCTTTACAGGCATACTATAGACACCCCCCTGCTATGGAATTTAAAGGGATATTACACTTTTATTGTTTGACTTTAAGCATTATTAAAATCACTGCTCCTGAAACTTTTTTTTGCATTGATCCATGTCCCCTGGGGCAGGACCCAGGTCCCCAAACACTTTTTATGACAATAACTTGCATTTAAGCCTTTAAAATTATCACTTTTGATTTCTCCCATAGACTTTTAAAGGGTGTTCCGCGGCATTCGAATTTGCCGCGAACACCCCAAATTGTTCGCTGTTCGGCGAACTTGCGAACAGCCAATGTTCGAGTCGAACATGAGTTCGACTCGAACTCGAAGCTCATCCCTACTGATAAGTAAAGCTTTGCTGATCTTCTTGTAGCCTACACCTTTCTTGTGTAAAGAAATTATTTTCTTTCTCAGGCCTTGCGGCATTCCTCTTACATGTGATGCCATTGTTGACAGCATTAAATGGGAAGAAGTTTTCTTTGTTAAGTAACACCCTTGTATAATCAACTGTCTGCTGGACACCTGAATAAATAGACTCACCTGTAGTTGAATTCCTGTTAATTAGGTATTTGTTGTCTAAAATTTAGCTTTGCTCCTAAGACTTTCATTGGGGTGTATTAATTTTTGCAACATGGTCTTGAATGAATTTGTTAAGAAAAATACTTTTTTGTGAGCGCAAATTAACAAATCTTGGTTGCAATCAATGGCCCGCATTTGTAGGAGTATTTTGTAGTATAGTGTCTCATAGAAAATGTTAATTCTGAAAGGTTTTCTGACAAATCTGTTGGGGTGTACTCATTTATGCTGAGCACTGTATATATACAAAAATCATAATAAGAATAGCTAATGAGTGAAAAATATCTAATAAGAGATAGTCGGACAGATTGGGGTAAGGAACTCCAGAGGATGGGAGAGGCTCAGGAGAAGTCCTGGAAGCGAGCATTGGAGGAGGTGACAAGGGAGCTAGAGAGCAGGAGGTCTTATTAAGAATGAAGAGAACAATTTGGTTGGTATTTTGAGACTAGGTTAGTGATGTAGCTTGGAGCAGAGTTGTGGATGGCTTTGTAAGTTGTTACTAGTATTTTAAATTGTATTTGTTGGGTGAGAAGAAGCCAATGAAGTGATTGGCAGAGAGGGGTAGCAGACACTGAATATTTGGAAAGGTGGATGAGTCTAGCAGCAGCAGCATTCATGGTGGACTTAAGAGGGGTATGTGAGGAGTGAGTTGCAGTAGTTGAGGCAAGAGATAACCAGGGAGTGAATTTGAATTGTTGTGGTGTCATTGGTTAAGAAGGGGCATATTTTGAGGATGCTGCAGAGGTTGAGGCAGCAAGATTTGGACAGTAATTGGATGTGGTGCCACAAGGAAAGTTCAGTGCTAGGAATACACAACCCTAGTATGTGGGGATGGGTTGATATTTGTACCATTTGATCTTGACAGAAAAGTAAAGGGAAGGGGCATGTAGGGGGTGGCCAACTGTATCAAAGTCAGCAGAAAGGTCCAAGAATAGGAGTGCAGAGTAGTAACCATTGGTTTTAGGAGAGCAGTTTCTGTAGGGTGTTGAGGGTGAAATCCAGATTGAAGAGGATCATGAAGGTCATTCTTAATGAGGTGGTAGCTCAGTCAGTTCTAGAATAGGCATTCAAGGAGTTTTGAATTGTTGTGGTGTCATTTGTTAAGAAGGGGTATATTTTGAGGATGTTGCAGAGGTTGAGGCAGCAAGGTTTGGACAGTAATTGGATGTGGTGCCACAAGGAAAGTTCAGTGCTAGGAATACACAACCCTAGTATGTGGGGATGGGTTGATATTTGTACCATTTGATCTTGACAGAAAAGTAAAGAGAAGGGCCACGTAGGGGGTGGTCAACTGTATCAAAGTCAGCAGAAAGGTCCAAGAATAGGAGTGCAGAGTAGTAACCATTGGTTTTAGGAGAGCAGTTTCTGTAGGGTGTTGAGGGTGAAATCCAGATTGAAGAGGATCATGAAGGTCATTCTTAATGAGGTGGTAGCTCAGTCAGTTCTAGAATAGGCATTCAAGGAGTTTGGAGGAAAAGGGGAACAAGGAGATGGGTCTTAGGTTGTTATGTTTGGTGGGATCCAGTGAGGATGTTTTAAGTATGGGGGTGACTAGTGCATGTTTTAGAGAGTTGGGAAAGCTGCTCAAAGACAGAGGGAGATTGAGGATCTGAGGTAAAGAGTGTAGGATAGAGCCAGAAGGTGACCATAGCTGACCGTTTGAAGAAACAGGGTCCATGGAGCATTAGGAAAAAGTTTAGCAATCTCACCTTCAATAGCAGGGTTAAATGAGGCATTAAGTGTACCCATGGACATGGAGCATTAGGTGGGGGAGATATCTGTATAGTGGAGATCTCATCACAAATTGTATCAATCTTATTATGGAAGTGATTGGCAATCTCCTGGGCAGTGAGTGAGTTAGTAGTTGGAGGTAGTGGAGAATGAAGCAGAGAGTTTAAGGTAGAGAAGAGTTAAAGGGGACTGGTTGAGAGGGTGTTAATGAGAGTGATAAAATAGGTCTGCTTGACAAAGTGGAGGCAGGAATTGTATTTTTAAAGGGCAGATTTATGGTGATTGAAGTGCTGGGACTTCCTATCATGACACAGATGCTCAAGAGCGTGGCTGTGCTCTTTGAGACTTCTAGTGTCATCTATTTGCCAAGGTTGTAGTCAGGACCTGATTCTTTATGTAGTGAATCGAAGCCAGGGTTTGGATGCCAGAGCGGGTAATCAGATGAGCTAGGGTCAGAAAGCCAGAAATCAGCATAGTAAGGAACCAAAGCAGGAACAGGTATCGGAAGAGAAGTCAGCCAGGCCAGGTCATACACAGGAACACACTGGATATCATTGACCATGAAAGGGCAAGGAGAGAATGAGCTAAGCTGCTTAAATAGCCAAAGGGGCTGGCTGTAGGCTGGACTAATGAGGCAGGTTAATGGTAAAAAGGTGATTCACTGTGGAAACAACGAGTGTCTGGCAGTTAACCAACAGCTGAGTAGCTCTGAGCACTGAAAGAAAAGAGTTGCCTATAAATAGCAGAAGCCAGCCCTGACAGGATGACGGTGAACTGGTGTAGACAGAAATTACTAGGTTGGGGCAGGACAGGGGTGAGATTTTGTCAGAGCGGTGGTCAGTAACAGAATAGAGAAGGGTTAAAGTGGTGAGGGTAACTGATTTCTACTGTTAGGTGGGTGGAGGGAGAGGAGGTGGAAGACATGGAGAAAGTGAAACTAATAAGGTAGTGATCAAAAGGAGGAAAAGGATTATTAGAGAGAGAGAGGCTGGTAGATCACAGGAATTCTCAAAGAAATTGGAGATAATAGAAAAATGCAGTGTGCTTCCAATGAGGAGAGGGAGAGTGAAGAACCTAAAAAGTGCTTTCTGGGGATAGAAGGACTCCAACTCCACCTCTCTTCCATCCATGGGTCTGGGGAAGTAAGTCCAGAGAAGACCACCATGGGAGAGAGAAGCAGGAGAAGTGGAGTCCGTTTCTTGAACCCAAGTTTTTAGTAACAGCAAGTAGATTAAAGGAGTGTAATTGATAAGTAATAATCAGAAGTGTTCTATGCTTGCATGGTAAAAGTAGCTAGTTGGGCCTGGAAATCAAGGAAATTACCTGATTTGAACCACTCTGAAAATATTATGCAATGCCTCTGACACTGACAGCAGCTATATTAGCCATTAGAAATACATATCCAGGTTGAAAAGGGGTCAATGGCAAACTATTCCTAGGCCTAGTGCATGGAAAGTTATTAAAGTGACACTAGACAATATTCTTATTCTCCAAAAAAAAATACATACGCAAACTTTATGGCCATGCAATGCATTTTCCATGAAATAATTTCTTACTGTATTTTTCTGCCTCGTTTTAATACCTTAATGAGCTCTTGTACCTCTCTTCTTCCATCACTTCCATTTGTTTGGATCGAGCAGAGCATGTTAGTTGTGCCCGGTTATGTGCCCTGCTCCTATAGTTCCTATACATAGCCCTTAATCTGTGTTGGGAGCAAGCAAGAGAAGGTGGCTATGTTACTTTATACAGTTGGACCATGGAGAACAAATGTAGCCACCCTCTAACAAAAAGTCGGATCACGGCAGAAAAAAAAGGAATTGGAGATTTGTAAGAGACATAGAGGAGAACAATATAAGTTACCTTTTTTGGTTAAGAATACATTAAATTACATACAATAGATTAGGGTCACTTTGAAATTCCTGCATGCTGCCAGGAGATGGGGGGAGGGGGGTTGCATGACCCCTAAGAAATCCAGGTGAGTTTATACAGCTAAAAAATAATTTTGACTTTGAACTTGTGTACACATTCATTTGGTTAGCTGAAGGCCTAGAATCTCTGATTTACTATGGAGACTACCCTTATCACTGAACCGAATACTCATGACTACACTTTGCTGTACATTGCAGTGCCGTATCTTGTTTATTAACATATCTCTGCTATAACAAGTGTACCAGATAAATGAGCCACAGCCATAATTACCTCTTCCTGGTGGGAGAGTTTCTAATTTGTCTATAATAACCCGTCCAAACAAACCCATTCAGTATGTCTACCACTCCTCTCCCAATAAGAGCATACTTACGATCTACACAGAAAGTTTAACTCTTTATGAAGATTGAAACTCAACTATCCTTAACAGTGATTCTGAGGCCCAATACAGATATAACTACATGGGATATTTTTATTGCCCCTTACCAAGATATGTTTTGCAGCAAAGAAATAATTTAAAAAAAATTATATATTGCTAACAAGTAATTGAAATCTAATGTTTAGCTGATGGTTAAAATAAACACTGTATGCCTTCTCCCAGCTATTTGTACAGTTATTAACCCCTGTAAAGGCCCATTTTTACTTTAAGCAGCTGTAAAGCTTAGTTGCTTAATAAAAAAAAATAGTAAGCATGATATAATTACATGCTCTGTGCATATGTATTGCAGAGAGGGAACCCTCCTCTTCTGGTGTCCCCTACTGACATTGTAAGCTCCTCTTCCTCTTGGTGCGCCACCATAGGAAGCCACTTCCTATGGGGGTGCATGTGCAGGCTCACTCCTGAGCCATGCTGTGTGCAGCTCAGCTCCACTCCCAGTTCCCTCCTCACAAGATTTGACTGACAGCAGCAGGAGCTAATGGTTCCCGCTGCTGTCAGTCAAGCTTTTGAGAGTGGGGGGAAGGGCTGGATCCGCAAAGGACTCAGGTAAGTACTCCGGGGTGGGGTGGTAGAACATTTTTTACTGTAATGCAGGAAATGCATTAAGGTAACAAATGTTTACCTTTAGAACCACTTCATTGTTGTGTTTTTACGTATTTTGGACTTCACATGCTCTCTTCTACTAATACCAGAGATACATTTCTTATAAATGTACTGTGTTTGGACATCAAGTAACAACATAGCACACCAATAGCACACACTTTTCACTTTCCCATAGAAAACATATTCTATAACTAATGTAAGAACACTCCCTCCATCATGCCTAAAATCTGCTGCCTGAAATCATATTATGCCCCGTACACACGATCATACATTCCGACAACAAAATCCATGGATTTTTTCCTACAGATGTTGGCTCAAACTTGTCTTGCATACACACGGTCACACAAATCTTGTCGGAAATTCAGAACGTCAAGAACGCGGTGACGTACAATGTGTACAACGAGCCGGGGAAAAATGAAGTTCAATAGCCAGTGCGGCTCTTCTGCTTGATTCCGAGCATGCGTGGAACTTTGTGCGTCGGAATTGTGTACACATGATCAGAATTTCTGACAACGGAGTTTGTTGTCAGAAAATTTGAGATCCAGATCTCAAATTTTGTGTGTCGGAAATCGCAATGGAAAATGTACGATGGAGCCTACACACGGTCATAATTTCTGACAACAAGCTCCCATCGAACATTTTCTTTCGGAAAATCCGACCGTGTGTACGGGGCATAAGGGTCCTTTCCCGTGGATTTTCCAATCAGATCCGCCTAACAGTTTTTTAGGCAGACCAGATTGGAAGCTCCATGCAGGCCTATGGATAGGCAGATGTAAACAGAAACTTGTGTCCATTTACAACCACCTATCTCTAAGCCTAGGTTCATGCTGACAGCGGGATTAAAACTAACAGCTGAACTCGCACAATTTCATACCCGCATATCAGTCCGACTTCGGGAGCGATTTCAGAGACATCTGTGCGGGTTCCTGCTTGAATGTCTATACAAATCGCACCCCGAAGTTGCCAAAAGTAGTACAGAAACTACTTTTCGGAATCGGTCAAGTCAGCATTGCGCAGATTCAGGTGGTGCCATTGCTGGCAATAGCTGCCAATTTTAAAATAGCATCAATATGAACCTAGGCTAAATTCCATCAAGGTGTGGTTAAAAAAAAAAGGGGCTTTGTTCTTATCATTTTTCTAAACATTACCTAAAACACAACATTACCTAAAACATTACAAAATCTAAACATTACAGATCAGAGGTAACCTGGTGTAAATGAACAGCGGAGTCTGTTTACATCCAGCTGCCCATAGAGCTGTCACGGTCTGCCCACATCCACCCGGCACATACTGAATAGGCCTGGATGTAAAGAAACTGACATTCATCCCGTTCAGGTTTAATTCAGCAGGGGACCTTCTCACAGATACCCTGCTGATTGGAGTGGACACCACTCTGTGTTAAAAAAACCTAAAATGCACCTAAAAATACAAATTTAAAAATATGTATTTTTAGGAGCAGAAATATAAATGAGCACACCAAAGTTGGCTATATGCTAGTAGATTTTTGTATGAACGTTCGTACTAATATTCTTGCAAAAATTATTTTTACATTTAAAGACTGGACAAATGTCATTCAAAAATGCTTTTAAAAAAAATTTTGTTTGCTTTAAGAATGATTGCAATTTCTTGAAGTTTAACCACATATACTGTTAGAAATGTATTCATTCATTCAAGAAATGTTTTCCATTACACAGCATGCTTGTCACTGTGGTCAAAAATGTGAGTTGATTTTTTGGGGGAATCCAACGCTATTTTTTTTTTGTGGGGGTCCCCCATTCACATCTATACCAGACCCCCATCTAAAATAAGGGTCTGGTTTAGATTAACTAAATTCTCAACCCCTTTGTTTACAAACAGAAGAGTGTGGCAAAAGCTGTCTTTGAAAATGTCAGTTTTGCTGCTGTAAGTTGTAAACATCATACAGATGCATCACTTCACGAGCAGGTTAAGGGCCCCCAATCATTTTATTTAGGTACTTTTTCATTTTTTATATTTCACCTTAAGCTTTTTCCAATTTCTGCTCCCCTCCAAAAAGATATTTTTTTATTTCTGATTTGGTTCATGTCCCCCATGGCATTGCCCAGCTCCCTCATGTCATTTATTTGAACAATCCCTGCCTACTGGCCTAGAAAAAAAAGACATTATTGTTTTTTAACACTCTCCTCCCATTGACTTTAACAGGGTTTTAATACGGTACACAAATTGTAAGTAAATTTTGCCAAACCCTCCTCGAAAAAAACTAAGTGTAGCTCTACTCCTTTTAGGAGCTGCTGGATTTTGGGTCCCCCTTCTGTGCAGCAAGCAACACACATTTTCAGCAGGCACACCAAGTCAGTAAACCAGTCCAAGAGCTTTGTTTATGGATATTTATTGGGGTAAAAAACTTGGATGGGGTATAGGGAGGTATGGAATGCCCAGAAATTACTTGAAAAAGAACATTTGAGGACAACTGTAGCTACTCTGTCTTCTTAGTCTAACTCCAGACTGTTCCAATAGGAAGGCACTTCCAAACAGACTGGCAACAATTCCAGTACTCATCCCAGCACTGGCACTTTAGCAGTAGGGATGGCCCAAACTACCCCCTGTTCGGTTCGCACCAAAACTTTCGAACATCGTGAAGGTTTGGAACCCGAATAACGAACCCTACTGAAGTCAATGGGACCAGAATTGTAAAAATCAAAAGTTCCCAGTTTGCAAGCTTATATACAAGTAATTGGGCATACAATGGTTATGGGGGTCCAGGTACTGCCCTGGGGGACATGTATCAATGAAAAAAACGTTTGTAAAAAACTTCATTTTTAAACGAGCAGTGATTTATTGATGTTTAAAGTGAAAGCTTAAAAATGAAAAATTCCTTTCAATATAGGGCCTGTGTGTGTGTGTGTGTGTGTGTGTGTGGGGTCCCCTTAGTCTACCTGTAAAGTGGCACATCTGTACTGTGTATAGAAGCTGCTGCAGCAATAAGTTAATTTAGAAATCCAAAAAAATGAAATTTTCCCTGCAAGCTTTCTTTATTTTATGTATGATGAGGCCACAGTGTAGTCCACTGAGAACAAGATTAGAGATCTTTTGGATACATTCTGGTGTCTCTTCCACAGACGTGGGATAGAAGTAATGGGTGTGAAAAAATTGGTCTTTGGGTGTTGGTGGTGCCTTCACACCGTAACCCTATAAGAGGTACTCTTGATGAAAGCAAGAATTGGCCTTGCTGTCAAAAATTGCAATGATATGTACCTGTCAAACAGGTGTGGAAAAATTGGTCTTTGGGTGTCGGTGGTGCCTTCACACCGTAACCCTATAAGAGGTTCTCTTGATGAAAGCAAGAATTGGCCTTGCTGTCAAAAATTGCAATGATTTGCACCTGTCAAACAGGTGCAGAAAAAAAAATGGTCTTTGGGTGTTAATTGTGCCCATGAAAACTCCAGCAGCACTGAATGCCGTTCAGAAAGCACGCTGGATGCCGGGTAACCCAGCAGCTCAATTGCATACTGGGCAAGTTCTGACCAGTGTTCTATTCTCATGACCCAGTAAGCCAGTGGATCGTCGACTGGAAATCTCTCCATCTCTGTTTTAAACCCTAGATAATCATCCACAATGTGATGCAGATACTGGGACGTGGAAGCTGACAGTCCTGGGTGGCGAGAATTTAAAAAATTGTGGAATGCATCACTTAGGCGGCCGCTTTCTCTACCGCTCCTTTCTTGCTCAACAGAAGCTTTAAAACTAAATTTTCCATGATACTGTAACCTACCAGAGGTGGGAAAAGCATTATATAAACTATTTTTAAAGGTGTCCTCAAGATATTTCATCTTCTGCGCACTCTGTGGGGACAGGATGAGTTCTGAGACTTTCCCCTTGTAACGGGGGTGAAGTAGGGTTGCCAACCAATAGTGATCCTTCTCCTTTATGCCACGTATTATTGGGTCCTTTAGCAAGCTTTGAAGCATGAGGGAGCTAATGTACCACAAATATGCGGAGGCATGAGAAGCAGACTCCTCGGGGTCACTGAGGATTATAGTATCTGGGACTGCCTCCTCCCAGCCATGTACTACTCCCAAGGGTTCTGGGGATGAAAAACCATCTCTTACTGTTGGACGTGTGTGTCTTCCTCTGCTTCAATGCCTCCAAAACTGTCAGAATCTTCCTCCTCCTCCTCCCTCTCCTCTTGTGTGTTCTGTGTAGGGATGAGCCAAACACCCCCCGGTTCAGTTCGCACCAGAACATGCCAACAGGCAAAAAATTTGTACGAACAAGCGAACACCATTAAAGTCTATGGGACATGAACATGAATAATCAAAAGTGCTCATTTTAAAGGCTTATATGCAAGTTATTGCCATTAAAAAGTGTACGGGGACCTGGGTCCCCAGGGGACATGTATCAATGCAAAAAAAGTTTAAAAAATGGCCGTTTTTTTCAGGAGCAGTGATTTTATTATAACATAAAGTGAAACAATAAAAATCAAATATTCCTTTAAATATCGTGCCTGGGGGTGTCCTTAGTATTCCTGTAAAGTAGTGCAATTTTCCCGTGTTTAGAACAATACCACAGCAAAATGACATTTCTAAAGGAAAAAAAGTCATTTATAACTGCTCATGGCTGTAATGAATTGTCAGATCCCGCCAATATAGATAAAAATCATTTAAAAAACGTCAGCCCCCCCACTCCATTACCAGGCCTTTTGGGTCTGGTATGGATATTAAGGGGAACCCTGTGCCAAATATTTTTTAAAAAGGGGTCCCCCCCAAAATCCATACAAGACCCTTATCTGAGCACTCAACCTGGCAGGCTGCAGGAAAAGGGGGGGGGAATGAGAGCGCCCCCCCAACCATACCAGGCCACAAGCCATCAACATGGGGAAACACCTTGTCCCTATGTTGATGGGGACAAGGGCCTCGTCCCCATAACCCTTCCTGGTGGTTGTGGGGGTCTGCGGGCGGAGGGCTTCTGGAATCTCGAAGCCCGCTTTAACAAGGGGACCCCCAGACCCCCCCGCCATGTGAATGGGTATCGGGTACATTGTACCCCTACACATTCACCAAAAAAAGTGTCAAAAATAGTAAAAATGACAGTAGACAGTTTGGGACAAGTCCTTTATTAAAAAATAAAAATGTCCCACGATGTAAATACATCGTCCATCATGCCGCCCAACGAACCAAAAAAAAAAAAATGCAACAACTCCATGCAAGGCTCCTGCCAACTGAAGCCTCTTCGCCATGACAGCTGTTATATAGCTGAGGGCCACCCGGTGATTTAAACGGTGACCCCACCCCCTCTGACGCCGCGTGACATCAGATGAAGGTGTGGCCACCCGTTGACGTAAATGGATGACCCCGCCTTCCTCTGACATCACATGACGTCAGAGGGGGCGGGGTCACCCATTAACATCACTGGGTGGCCGCGCCCTCAGCTATATAACAGCTGTCATCGCGAAGAGGCTTCAGTCAGTGGGAGCCTCCCATGGAGGCAGAGGTTTTTATTGGGTTTTTTTTTTTTTTGGTTGATCGGACGGCGTGATGGATGATGGATTTACATCATGGGACATTTTTATTTTTTTATTTTTTAATAAAGGACTTGTCCCAAACTGTCTACTGTTTTTTTTTACTATTTTTGACACTTTTTGGTGATTGTGTAGGGGTACAATGTACCCGATACCCATTCACATAGGGATGGCCAGGATCTGAGGGTCCCCTTGTTAAAGGGGGCTTCCAGTTTCCGATAAACCCCCTGCCCGCAGACCCCCAGAACCACTGGGCAAAGGTTGTGGGGACGAGGCCCTTGTCCCCATCAACATGGGGATAAGGTGTTTTGGGGAGACGCCAAAGCATCCTCCCTATGTTGAGAGCATATGGTCTGGTACGGTTCAGGAGGGGGGGGCGCTCTCTCATCCACAACTTATCCTGCGGCCTGCCAGGTTGCGTGCTCGGATAATGGTCTGGTATGAATTTTGGGGGGGGGGGCCCTAAGCCATTTTTTAATTATTTTGGCGCAGGGTTCCCCTTTAAAATCCATACTATACCTGAAGGAGCTGGTGTGGATTTTGGGGGGACCCCTACGCCATTTTTTTACAAAGAATTGGCGCAGGGTTCCCCTTAATATCCATACCAGACCTGAAGGGCCTCATATGAATTTTGGGGGACCCCCACGCATTTAAAAAAAAAGGTTTGGTGCGAGGTTCCCCTTAATATTCATACCAGACCCAAAGGGCCTGGTAATGGACTATAATGGACTATATTGCCTATTTTATATTATCTATATTTCCGGGATCCGACTATTTTCTTTAGAAATGTAATTTTGCTGTGGTATTGTTCTAAACACGGGAAAGATGTGCTACTTTACAGGCATACTAAGGACACCCCCCAGGCATGATATTTAAAGGAATATTTCATTTTTATTGTTTTTCTTTAAGCATTATTAAAATCAATGCTCCTGAAAAAACGGCCGCTTTTAAAACTTTTTTTTGCATTGATACATGTCCCCTGGGACAGGACCTGGGTCCCCAAGCACTTTTTATGACAATAACTTGCATATAAGAATTTAAAATGAGCACTTTTGGTTTTTCATGTTAGTGTCCTATAGACTTTATCGGTGTTCCGCGGCTTTCGAAATTGCCGCGAACACCGCATAATGTTCGCTGTTCAGCGAAAGGCGAACACCTGATGTTTGCGTCAAACTTACGTTCGACTTGAACATTGAGCTCATCCCTAGTTCTGTGGTGTAGGAACAATGGTGTCTGCATAAAGTGGGCCTTGAGAGGAAAGGAAGTCCTCCTCTTCCTCCCGCTGCTCTGCCTCCAGTGCCCTGTCCATAATGCCACGCAGAGTCTGCTCCAGCAGGAACACAACAGGTATTGTGTCACTGATGCATGCATTGTCATGGCTCACTATCCTTGTGGCCATGTACATGCAACCTTTATGAGCAGCCATTTTGCATGGGGAAAAAAAGTAGAGCCGGCCTGAGCCTGTCGTTGTGCCATACTCACACAGGTATTCGTTGACAGCCCTCTGCTGCATGTGTAGCCGCTGCAGTATTGCCAAAGCCGAGTTCCACCTGGTGGGCATGTCACAAATCAGGCGGCTTATGGGCAGTTGAAATTCCTGTTGAATTTCAGCCAACCGAACACTCGCTGTCATTGCCTTCCATGTGATGGTACAGAGCTGGAATGGCCTTACATGAAAAGAAATAGCGACTGGGAACCTGCCATTGTGGTACAGCACATTCTGCAAATTTGCAGAAGGGGGCAGAATCCACCAGACGGAAAGACAGAAGTTGTAGAGCCAGCAGCTTTGACAAGCTTGCATTTAGATGTGGGTGCCTGAGGACTGACCACATCCACCTTTGCCTGTGGATACATGCGCTGCTGGCCCCCACAAAGTGCCATGGGAACATCTGCCTCTCCTTATTGTCCTCCCAGACATGATGGGGGGGTGCTTAATAACAAAATGTATTAAAGATGTGGAAATGTGTATGTGGATGCACTTTAACCACTTGCCTACAGGGCACTTTTACCCCCTTCCTGCCCAGACCAATTTTCAGCTTTCAGCGCTCTCACACTTTGAATGACAATTACTCAGTCATGAAACACTGTACCCAAATGAAATTTGAGTCCTTTTTTTCACACAAATAGAGCTTTCTTTTGGTGGTATTTAATCACTTTTTTCTTTGTTTCTGTCATAAAATTTTGCAAATTAGTAATATTTCTTCATAAATTTTGTCCAATATTTATACGACTACATATCTTTGGTAAAAATAACCCTAGTGTATATTATTTGATTTTTGTGAAAGTTATAGAGTGTACAAGCTATGGTGTAAATCATTTATAATTGATCACACCTGATCACACCTGATCACACCTGATATACTGAAGACCTATCTCATTTCTTAAGACACTAACAAGCCAGGAAAGTACAAATACCCACAAAATGACCTCATTTTGGAAAGCAGACACCCCAACGTATAATCTATGAGGCATAGTGAGTCTTTTGAACTGTTCATTTTTTTCCAGAAGTTTTAGGAAAATGTGGAAAAAAAATGAAAACGCATTTTTTTCCCACAAAGTTGTCCATTTTTAAGATATTTCCAACACATAGCATGTACATAGCAAAAATTACACCCCAAAATACATTCTGCTACTCCTCCTGAGTATGGCAATACCACATGTGTGAGACTTTTACACAGCCTGGCCACATACAGAGGCCCACCAGTGAAGTAGCACCTTCAGGCGTTCTACAAGCATAAATTACACATCTCATTTCTTAACCACCTATTACAATTTTGAAGGCCCTGGAGCACCAGGACTAGGGATGAGCCGAACACCCCCCTGTTCGGTTCACACCAGAACATGCGAACAGGAAAAAAGTTTGTTTGAACACGCGAACACTGTTAAAGTCTATGGGACACGAACATGAATAATCAAAAGTGCTCATTTTAAAGGCTTATATGCAAGTTATTGTCATAAAAAGTGTTTGTGGACCTGGGTCCTGCCCCAGGGGACATGGATCAATGCAAAAAAAAGTTTTAAAAACGGTCGTTTTTTCAGGAGCAGTGATTTTAATAATGCTTAAAGTCAAACAAAAAAAGTGTAACATCCCTTTAAATTTCGTAGCTTAATATCCATGAAGGGCCTGGTATGGAATTTAGGGGGACCTCCACGTCATTTTTTTTTTAAATTTTGGTTCGGTGTTCCCCTGTGGGGAATTCCCATGCCGTTTTTATCAATGAACTTTTATGTGTATTGTCGGACCGGCAATGCAATAGCCGCGAGTAGTTTTAAATGACTTTTTTCCTTTGAAATGTCATTTTGCTGTCAGACTGTTCTAAGCACGGGAAACATGCGCCCCTTTACAGGCATTCTATAGACACCCCCCAACTATGAAATTTAAAGGAATATTACACTTTTATTGTTTCACTTTAAGCATTATTAAAATCACTGCTCCTGAAAAAACGGCCGTTTTTAAAACTTATTTTTGCATTGATCCATGTCCCCTGGGGCAGGACCCAGGTCCCCAAACACTTTTTATGACAATAACTTGCATATAAGCCTTTAAAATTAGCACTTTTGATTTCTCCCATAGACTTTTAAAGGGTGTTCCGCGGCATTCGAATTTGCCGCGAACACCCCAAATTGTTCGCTGTTCGGCGAACTTGGGAACAGCCGATATTCGAGTCGAACATGAGTTCAACTCGAACTCGAAGCTCATCCCTAACCAGGACAATGGAAAACACTCTCAAAATGACCCCATTTTGGAAAGCAGACACCCCAATGTATAATCTATGAGGCATAATGAGTCTTTTGAACTGTTAATTTTTTTCCAGAAGTTTTTGGAAAATGTAGAAAAAAATGAAAACGCATTTTTTTTCCACATAGTTGTTCATTTTTAAGATATTTCCAACACATAGCATGTACATAGCAAAAATGACACCCCAAAATGCATTCTGCTACTCCTCCTGAGTATGGCGATACCACATGTGTGGGACTTTTACACAGCCTGGCCACATACAGAGGCCCACCAGTGAAGTAGCACCTTCAGGTGTTCTACAAGCATAAATTACACATCTCATTTCTCAACCACCTATTACAGTTTTAAAGGCCCTGGAGCCCCAGGACAATGGAAACGCCCACAAAATGACCCCATTTTGGAAAGCAGACACCCCAATGTATAATCTATGAGGAATAATGAGTCTTTTGAACGGTTCATTTTTTTCCAGAAGTTTTTGGAAAATGTGGGAAAAAAATGAAAACGCATTTTTTTCCACAAAGTTGTCCATTTTTAAGATATTTTCAACACATTGCATGTACATAGCAGAAATGACACCCCAAAATACATTCTGCTACTCCTCCTGAGTATGGCGATACCACATGTGTCAGATTTTTACACAGCCCGACCACATACAGAGGCCCACCATTGAAGTAGCACCTTCAGGCGTTCTACAAGCATAAATTACACATCTAATTTGCTGACAACCTATTATTTTTGAAGGCCCTTATATTTCTAACACATAGCATTTACATACCAAAAATTACACTCCAAAATAAATTCTATTGAGGAAAGGGTAAAAAAAAAGTATTACCCTTAGTGTCCCCAGAGGAGAGAATTGGTGCAGGCAGCAGGCAGCAGGCAGGGATGTGCTTAGCAACAATAGTAATTATCCAGGCAGCAGGCAGGAATATTGTCTATAGTCAGCACAAGGATATCGTCAGCACAGTCAAAGCATTTGTCCATAGAAATTGTCCAGGCAGAGACAGCCAGCACAGCCATAATGTTGGTCCTGGTACACCGTTATCTCCCTGCACTCATTATTGTACCGCTCTCCAGCCCTTTGTAAACATACTGCCTCTTGCTACAGCTAATTATTTCCATAGTCCAGGTAGCAGGCAGAGGTGTGGTCAGTTTATGAGGGCCGCAATCAGGTAAGACCTGTGCACAGGGGCACAGGGGTAGAGGCTTCGACCCACGGAAATCTCTATGAAGCCTCCGGACTCCAGACCCTAATCCGGAAATTACGAAACCCGGAGACAACAAGAAAAAATTGTTTTCTCCATCCGGAAAAACATTTCTGGAGCCCCTCACATTTTAAACCCCTTTGTCCTACAGTAGCAGGGCAACAGATCAGTCCAAGCGGTAGGCAAAAGCATAGTCCATAAAACAGGCCAGGGTCAGATGATGTGCAAGCAGTCCAAGTGGTGGGCAGAAGCGTAGTTGGTAAAACAGGCCAGGGTCAGTTCACATGTAAGCAGTCCAACTGGTTGGCAGAGGCATAGTCAAAAAACAGGCCAGGGTCAGTTCACATAGAAGGCAGTGGCATGGTTATTTGAGGAAGCATGGGAAATGGTCAACACAGATGATGAAAATGGAGAAATGGTTAAGAATATGGGCTAATATTTTAGGGATGTGTAATATAGTCTGAACTATTCACCAATGCAAAGGCCGGGTTCAAGGGGACACTGGGGACAATGGTAGCTGGTATCTTTTCAAAATCCTTTATTGCTGAATACTTGACATCTTTTTTGGCGTCTTCGGCCTGCTTCAGATGGTGGAACGTGGTCCGGGAAGTGGCGCTCATGAAGTCGGCTAACAGCATCAGAGTGAAGGTTTTCTCGGGGGGTCTTTGATGGTAGATGAGGGACGTGACAACTTCTTCAATGAATTTTAGGAAGTGGGCAGGGCTTTTGGTGGATTTGGTGTAAATTATGTAGGCATTATCAATGGCCAAATGAATTAAATAGAGTGCTACTTTCTTGTACCAGAAACGGGACCTCCTTATTGCTAAATAGGGCTGAAGCATTTGGTCATTGAAATCCACCCCCCCATGTACAGATTGTAATCTTGTACACATTTTGGCTTTACAATGGGACCTCGTCTTCTCTGAACTTCAACTGTAGTGTCGTCATGAATGGTGGACATCATGTACACATTCCTGGTATCCTTCCACCTCAAGGCCAGCACTTCGTTGCATCTCAAAGTTGCTCTTTATCCCCTTCGCAATTTCTTATTTACTATGGCTTGTGGGAAACCCTTCCAATTCTTTCTGAAGGTTCCACAGCCCAGGGTTTGTGCGAGGTATAGGTGTTTGAAAAAGGGCAGGCTTGTGTAGAAGTTATCCAGGTATATGTGGTAACCTTTCTTCAGCAGTGGGTATGCCAGGTCCCATACAATTTTACCAGTTGTGCCCATGTAGGCCGGGCACTCAGGGGGCTGGCGCTGGGAATCTCTTCCTTCATATATGCGGAACGCATACAGATATCCCGTGACTCTCTTGCAAAGCTTATAAAATTTCACTCCGTATTTGGCCCTTTTGCTAGGAATGTATTGTTTTATTCCTAGCCGGCCTGAAAAGGGTACCAGGGACTCATCTACACATATATGCTTATCGGGGACATAGAGTTCTGCAAATCATTGGGAAAAGAAATTAATGAGTGGGTGAATTTTATATAATTTATTATAATTTGGATGATTGCGGGGAGGGCACTGGGTGTTTCTCTGACGGTGACAGGTGCACTTTGTGGGCACTGATGGGTGACAGGTGTACTTTGTGGGCACTTATGGGTGACAGGTGCACTTTGTGGGCACTGATAGGTTACAGGAGCACTTTGTGGGCACTGATGAGTGACAGGTGCACTTTTATAAGCACTGATGTGGTGACTGTTGGGTGACAGCTGTAATGGGGGGGGCGATGTGATAGGTTCTCTTTGTGGTGTTGGTGCAGTACACTACAAAACACACAGAGATCGGTCACTCACTGCTCCTGGCTCTTCTCTCCTCACACTGGAAATGGCGTGTGAGGAGAGAAGGGCCGGTAACAGCTAGTAACCAGTCTATGTTTACATTTAGTAATCGGCTGTGAATGGATCACAGCCGATCACGTGGTAAACAGCCGCCAGCCATTGGCTGTTTACCATTGTTGGTGACGAGCAGTGTTCCTGGGATCACACATGTGCGGTCTAAAGCGGGGAATACCCCTTTGTGATCGGCTGTGACGTAATCGCGGCCAATCACATGGTGAACAGCCATGCCCAATGGCTGTTCACCCCTGTCGGTGACGCGCTGTGTCCCGGGGGCACGACAACACCGGCAGAGCAGGGCTGCATGCCCGCGATCACGCGCATGCCCTGTGTGAATCGCCGCCGTCATATGACAGCGGCCCAGAACAAAAGCCGCGCCGCTCCACCGTCATATGACGGTGGGCGGGTGGAAACAGGTTAATCAGTGGAGTGTGGTGTTTGGTGCAATTTAACTTGAGTACTCACTACACAGAGACACTCCACTATTATAGTATACACTATAATGTACTACAGTAAAACTGCACTGATGCACTGCAATAAACTTGGAGTAATGCACTGAAATATAGGGTGTTAAATGTGTAGTAATGCACTGAAATATACGGCGTTAAAAGTGCACTAACGCACATGGAAATATACTGCGTTAAGCGTGCACTAACGCACAGACATGTACTGCGTTAAATGGCACATAACGCACTGAAATATACGGCTTTAAACTTGCAGTAATGCACTGGACTATGCTGCGTTAAATGGAAGGTAACAAACTGAAATATACTGCGTTAAGCGTGCACTAATGCACAGAAATATACTGCATTAAACGGCACGTACTGAAAAATATGGCATTAAACATGCACTAACGCACTTAAATATACTGCGCTAATGGCACGTAACGCACTGAAATATACATTGATAAACTTGCATTAACGCACTGAAATACAGTATACTGTGTTAAACGGTCACTACACTCACACTGACTGAACTATCCCTAGATTCACACTAATGTGAAGATGAATGGCGGTCACTACACTCACACTGACTGAACTATCCCTAGATTCACACTAATATAAAGATAAACAAAAGGTGGTCACACTACACTCACACTGACTGAACTATCCCTAGATTCACACTAAACTGATATTCTACACTGACAATAGAATCACAATAGCGCACTATAGCACACTAATGGTCTAGTAGCACCGAACAGAGCCCTGTTCTATCTCTCTCCACGCCGATATCACACTAAAATGGCCGCTATTGAAAGAATACTTTTATAGTGTGGGGCGGAGCTAAGAGCAATGAGCCATGATTGCATATCATGACAGCGTCCAATCATGGCTCTAAAAGTGCTCTGTGCCCTGATTGGGCAAAGCTTTAATTGCTTCTGCCAATCAGGGCTTTTAATGTACTGTGTGGTGGCGCAGTGCATTATGGTCGTTCGGCGGGTCGAACAAACAGTCGAATGTCCCGATAATTCAGGTGTTCGGCGATCGTGCGAACAGGCAATGTTCGGCCCGAACTCATGCTCTGGCCGAACCGTTCTCCAATCCCTGTTTAGCAGCAAATCTTCCTAAGCAGGGGGTATAGGTTTGGCAATAGCTGTCCCTCCTGAATGGCTAGCTGGGTATTGCACCTGGTTGCCTTCCCCTATAGGCTGTGGGCGATGAACAAACAGAGGTTACTCACTCAGTTCCTAGAGTCCTGTAGCAGAGATGGTAACTTGTGGTCAGGCCAGGAGGTGTGTTAGGACTGCAGATACCTTCAACTCTCCTCAATTCCATAACATGATAAGGTGCTTTGTAGTTTACAGTGGTAAACTGGAACATACAGTGGTATATGAAACCCACCAAAAAAGAGTAAATAAGAGAAGTCCATAAAGTTAATAAAGTTGAAATATACATGTAACCTTTTCCTGCCCACGCTATAGCTAAAAGACAACTACAGCGTGGGCTTACATTGCCGGGAGGGCATCCATGGACGTCCTCCCATAATCGCTCTGCCTGTGTGCCCCCTGCGGCAAGTGGGCAGCATGCTCTGTGATTGCTGCTTCCTTAGGACACAGCCGATCGGATAAAGGGCCAATTATAGTGGCCCTTTACCAATGACAGCTGACAACGATGTAAACACAAGATGGTTACTGTTATTCATTTCCTCCCGCTGACAGCGTGAGGAGATGAGAGGAGAGCCTCTATGCGGCTTGTGTGAAAGGGACATCTACACTGATAATCAGTGCCCTGATTATCAATGCAGCCCCAACAGTGCCCATCAGTGCCTGCTGCCTCATCAGTGCCATCTCATCAGTGCAGCCTATCAGTTCCCATCAGTGCAGCCTCATCAGCGTACATCAGTGAAGAAGAAAAATTACCTGTTTGCAAAATTTTAGAACAAACTACTAAAAAGTTTTTTTTAGTTGTTTTTATAGCAAAAAATTAAAAACCTAGATATTTGGTGAATACTGTTCTAGGATTGCTCATATATTATTATGGTCACATATTATTATTTCACTTTGAACAATATCCAAGGTTTTCGAGTTTGGTCTCTAGTGCTTTTCTAATTTGAATCAGTTTTTTTCACCTGGAGCCACTCTTCTTTTGAACTAGGAAGAGAGGGGAGTATATCCCCTGAAACCATTCGTCCTTTGGGACATGTACCACTGCTCCCTGAGTCTTCCGTAAGTCCACGTAGGACAGTAACACTTGTCTCTGTTCTTCTGAACGAGGAAGTAGAGTGGGCACGAATCTGGGGGTAGGAGTACTGGAGAAGGCCCATCTGTGCCCTGACGAGACTGTCCTTACGACCCAGTAGTCCGAGATTGAGGCCACCCAGACGTGCCGGAAGAGGAGCAGATGAGCCCCCACCCGACCCGCCTGGGCGGGTGCAATCTCAAAAGGACTTCGCCTGCTCATGACCGCTGTATGTCTTGCCTTTAGCGGGCTTGCGAAAGGATGCCTGCCCTCTGCTCCAATTTTTCCTGAAGTCTCGGCCAGGCTTGTATGAGTGTGCTTCCCTGGAGCGCAACGGAGTGCGTCTTCTATACTGGGGTTTCTTCCGTCCAAGTAGACGCCTGTCCTGGGGGAGGAAGCCTGATTTACCACCCTTGGCCGGCGTTATGGCATTATCTAACTTGTTGCCGAACAGTGAAGACCCCTCAAAGGAGATTTTACACCAGGCTTGCTTGGAGACCAGGTCAGTGAAAAAAAAAAAAAAAAATCTTATTTCCATGTATTAGTAAATATTTTGTAATATTTGGTAATTATATATGCACATGAGGCCAATCATATTTGCTGGTTGCATATAGAGGTTCTTCCTGCTTTATAGTGCTACACAATGGCCAACTCTTTTAAAACAATGCACTTTCAATATGGCTTACAGAGGGATAGTAGGGGTAATCTTAGGGGTCAGGCCGAACACAAGTTAGGACCAAACTTTGACTGTTCGGGCGTTCAGACCATTGTTCGAACATTTACCTGTTTGGCTGCAGTCCAACATCATGTATAATGCTGGTATTACTTCCACTATTATATATGACACAGGACAGGCACCACTGAATCTTAACAACTGGTGATGTCAGGAATCTCCCACCATGTAAGCAAAGGGCAAGGGATAGTTTAACAAAAATAAAAAAAAAGGCACTGCCAAAATTCTTACACTGAGCTGCACGTGCGCAGTGAGGACAGGCAGGTAAGTAACTTTAATGCAGAAGAAACATAGCATGTCTCTTGTGCATTTAAAATCCTGCCTGTTCACAATCTTTTTTTTTTTTTTTTTTTTTTTTAAGGAAATTGGGCATTTTTTGCATTTTTTTAAAATCACTGCTTCTAAAAATTTTTTTTTTTATTGGTACATGTTCCCTGGGGCAGTGCCCACTCACTATGCTATTTTTCGACACCCCCTTGCCTATCATATTTGTGATTTGACAGATTCGGCTTCTATTGACTTCTTTGAGCTTCACCAAACCCTGCTCAGAATGAACCCCAGGGCAGTTTGGTTGATCAATAGTCAGCAGCTGTTAAGAGAAAAAGAGAGGTTCCACTGAGAGACTGAGAGCTCCCATTATTAGTTAACCAAACTTTATTCTTTCCTATACAATACCAAAATGTAGGAAAGCAAACCAGCTGTGCCAGTCATATCGAAAATTACTTTAAAGTGGTTGTAAAGTCAGAAGGTTCTTTATCTTAATGCATTCTATGCATTAAGATAAAAAGCCTTCTGTGTGCAGCAGCCCCCCTCGGCCCCCCAAACACTTACCTGAGCCCCATCTCTCTCCAGTGATGTCCACGAGTTCCAGGACTCTCCTCCTGATTGACTGAGACACAGCAGCGGTGCCATTGGCTCCCGTTGCTGTCAATCAAACTCAGCCAATCAGGAGAGAGGGGGTGGGGACAAACCGGGGCTGTGCGTCTGAATGGACACAGGGAGCTGTGACTCGGCTCATAGCAAGCTGCTTGTTATGGGGGCACTCGACAGGAGGGAGGGGCCAGAAGAGCTGAAGATGGACACGAGAAGAGGAGGATCTTGGTTGCTCTGTGCAAAACCACTACACAGGGCAGGAAAGAATAATGTTTGTTATTTTTAGAGAAAAAAAAAAACGAGACTTTACAATCACTTTAAGGTCCACACAGAAATATGACTTAAAATATACACTCACAGAAACTTTACCATCAGGGGCACTGCTAGGTGGCAAAAAGACCAGGGGCTTCAGCCGAAAGTCCAAGACTGGAAAGGGGGGGGGTGTACACATGACGCAGGCTTTTTTTTTTTTGGCTGGGCCGTGACCTACCTGACCTACATACACTGACCTACCTGACCTACATACACTGACATTTACCTACACTGACCTACCTACACTGATGGTAGTGACCTACATACACTGACCTACCTACACTGACGGTAGTGACCTACCTACAGTGACCTACCTACAGTGACCTACATACAGTGACCTACCTACACTGACGGTAGTAACCTACCTACACTGACCTACCTATACTGACGGTAGTGACCTACCTATACTGATGGTAGTGACCTACCTACAGTGACCTACATACAGTGACCTACCTACACTGACGGTAGTGACCTACCTACACTGACCTACCTACACTGACCTACATATACTGACGGTAGTGACCTACCTACACTGACCTACCTACACTGATCTACATACACTGACGGTAGTGACCCACCTACACTGACCTACCTACACTGACCTGCCTGACCTACATACACTGACATTTACACACACTGACCTACCTACACTGACCTACCTACACTGACGGTAGTGACCTACATACACAGACCTACCTACACTGACGGTAGTAACCTACATACACTGACTTACCGTCAGTGTAGGTAAGTCAGTGTATGTAGGTTACTACCTACACTGACGGTAGTAACCTACATACACTGACTTACCTACACTGACGGTAGTGACCTACATACACTGACCTACCTACACTGACCTATCTACATTGATGGTAGTGACCTACCTACAGTGACCTACCTACAGTGACCTACCTACACTGACGGTAGTGACCTAACAGTGACCTACCTACACTTATGGTAGTGACCTACCTACAGTGACCTACCTACAGTGACGGTAGTGACCTACCTACACTGACCTACCTACAGTGACCTACCTACAGTGACCTACCTACACTGATGGTAGTGACCTACCTACACTGACCTGCCTGACCCACATACACTGACATTTACATACACTGTCTGACCTACCTCAGCCGTGGTGTGCGGTGTCACAGCAGCTAGGCAATCAGTCAGTCAGAGGAGGAGCCGAGGAGGAGAGGAGAGCGACCCGCCCGAGCGGCAAGTGAAGATGTGGCACGGCGGCCGCATTGTAATTTCCACCTTCTGGAGCCTGCAGCACCTATGATGGACGTCACACATCCTTCGGTCCCAGCATTTTACCAGTTGGAAGGTCTATCATAGGCTTTGCAGGCTCCAGAAGACGGGACCTGCTATGGCACTCGGCCGCACTCCGAATCCGCCACAGAGACTAATTTTATCTGAAAGTGGACCGCCCGGAGAAGAAGAGGATACTGGGGTTATGGTAGCCAACTGTGATATGCCTCTTCAAACAGCCGACGTTTAACGATGGCAGGCAAGCCGTAAGTGGTTAATTAGCGCCATACAATGATACTTGAACAAAAAAGAGCTGCATGGTCAAGTTGCCAGAAAGAAGCCTTTACTGCACAAGTTCCACAAAAAAACCTGGTTACAATATGCCCAACAATACCTTAACATGCCTCATGGGGCTTTTTTGTGGCATTGGCGCAGTAAAGGCTTCCTTCTGGCAGCTTGGTATCAAAAAGAGGCCCGAATTTTCCACTTCTTAATAAGGGATTAAACAGTACTGACTGGCATATTCAAGGCTTTGGGTATCTTTTTATATCCTTTTCCATCTTTATAAAGTTACATTACTTCATTACGCAGGTCTTTTGACTGTTCTTTTCAACCTCCTCATGGCTCAGTGTCTAGCCTGCTTAGGACATCCAAGTGAAAGCTAACAAACTCATTGACTATTTATACACAGACACCAATTGTGATTTAAAAAGCTACAAATGTGAGAAATGAACCTTTAATTGACATTTTAACCTGTGTGTGCCACCTTCTGTGTCTGTACCAAGGCCAAACAGTCCAGGGTATGTACACTTTTGATCAGGGCCATTTGGGTGATTTCTGTGATCATTAAACATGTGCACACTGAAATATTTTGTTTCGAAATTTAGGGTTCTTCGAAAAATACATTTATTTAGTTACTCCCGAAATTCTTTTTTATTTATTTTGCTTCATTAAAAAATGCATTCATACAAAAATCTGAATTAATTAAGGTCCAATCTGTCAATGGAAGGCTTATGGTGTCTGACGGATGTTCCAAGAGGATTTGATGAAGCAGCTAAACTGTACAACGCCACGATCATACATTTCCGGTTGAATGCTCCGCCCACAAGCTATAGTAGAATTCTAATGTTGTTTGGCTAGCAATAATTATAATTATGAATTATTATTACTAGTCAAACAACATTAGAATTCTTCTATAGCCTATGGACGGAACATTTGTCCGTAAATGTCCGCTCAAGTCGATCGTATGTTTTTAGCTATTTCGTCAAATCTTCATGTCGAACGGTATTATACATATTTTTGATCGTATCATATGTTCTGCTGCTGTGCTTATTGATTAATAATTCAGGTTCTCTGTTAACAAACAAACGGACCAGCTAAGATTGATTCTCTGAAATGATTCAGTGTGTCTCTCTCTGCTAGCAATTGTAAGTGGAAGTAAGTTGGCTGTACATGTGTACTTAAGTTCTAGCTATTTTACTGCTTCCCCTCTTTGGTTACAATCAGCCAATAACATTCATCATCATCATTGATTTACTTCCTCCACCCATTCCAGCAGTGACCACTAACAGATCTTTTACTCTTGTCTCTATAATATCAAATCTTTTCTCTCTATGTTGATTGATCTTGGACTAACAGAGTTAGGTTAGGCACATTCGACCACAGGTTCGATGGACACAGATCGCTATTGTCACCATCATGTTGAATCTTCTATCTATCTATATCAAACTGTTGTCGCTACGATACGAAAATATAATGGATACAAAAATAAAGCATTTTTTCATTTTGGATCTTTTGGATTTTGGATTCTGCGCGTTCGTTACACAAAAATGCCTAAAATTTCAGAGGAAAATGCATTTGGACGATAATGAATGCACGTCTAGTTATCATTATGATTTTAAAAGGAGCCCAAAAACTATGTGATAATAAATGGCTTCATGTGATCACTATGCTTGAATAAAAGACAATTTTTTGGCATGATTAGTCATATTTTCAATATAAATGCCCAAATTTCACAATTTCTGCCAGGGTATGCAAACTTTTGAGCACAACTGTATATATATATAGTTGTATATATGTAGTGTATATTTACCTTTCTAAAGATAGCCATAGATAATTACTTACCCAGTCACAATTTAGCTGCAGACAGTGGCTTATTGTCAGTATTCCTGACACAAAGTAACAAGTGGCTAGCAGCCAAAAGCATCCAACTTAGCTGAGAGTATCTGTTCTAAACATTTACACTAGACAGAATAAAAAAAAGATAGTTCTTTTATTCTTACAATACGTGACCTTTGATGACAATTAGGATCTTATCTCAGTAGTCATTTTATCAATAGACTTGGTAACTTTTACGCAAACCTGTTAAATTAGAGTAAATGAGCAATAAATTAATATTTAATAAATATTTTTTACAAATAAATTGTAAAAAATTGCAATGACATGCACCTGTGCAGAAAATTACTCTTTGGGTGTCGGTAACCCTATAG